>NC_092402.1:15453600-15774708 GCF_030028105.1 Mobula birostris | reverse complement strand
TTCGATAGGTTGTAATGAGATCCCCCCTCATTCTCTGAAACTCCAGGGAGCGCAGGCCCACAGCCATCAAATACTTCCCGTCTGTTATCTCTTTAATTCCTGGGATCATTCTCGTAAACCTCCTCTGGACCCTCTCCAATACCAGCACATACCAGCACAAAGCTGCTAATAATACTCCAAGTGTGGTCTGACCAGTGCCTTAAAAAACGTCAGCAATACATTCTTGCTTTTGAATTCCAGTCCTCTTGAAATGAATGCAAACGTTCAATTTGGCTTCCTTCCCACCGACTCGACTTGCAAGTTAACCTTAAGGGAATCCTACACTAGGACTTCCAAGTCTCTCTGCTTCTCTGATATTGGAATTTCCTCCTCATTTAGAAAATAGTCCACACTTTTATTTCTTCTGTCAAACTGCATGACAGTGCACTTCCCTGCATAATATTCCATCTGACACTTTGCCCATTCCCTTAATCTGTCTAAGTCCTTCTACAGACACTCCGCTACCTCAACACTACCAGCCTCTCCACCTATCTTTATATTGTCCACAAACTTGGCCACAAAGCCATCAAATCTTTCATCCAAATCATTGAGATAAAGCGTGAGAAGAAGCGGTCTCAACAACAGGTCCTGTGGCAAAAGAGTAGTCACCAGCAGTCAATGGGTAAAGGCCCCCTTTATTTCCACTCTTTGCCTTCTGCTCATCAGCCAATCTTCTATTCATGTTAGTATCTTTCCTGCAATACCATGGGTTCTTGTTAAGCAGCCTCATGTGTAACATCTTGTCAAAGGCCTTCTGAAAATCCAAATAAACAACATACACTGACTCTCCTTTGTTTATCCTGCCTATTATTTCCTCAAAGCATTCCAACAGATTTGTCAAGAAACATTTCCCCTGAAGGAAACAATGCTGACTTTGGCCTATTTTATCATGTGCTTTCAAGTACCCAAATATCATCCTCAATCAGAGATTCCAACATCTCCCCAACCTCTGAAGACAGGCTAACTTGTCGATAATTTCCTTTCTTCTGCTTCCCTCCCTTCTCAAAGAATTTCATGACATTTGCAATTTTCCATCCTCAGGAGCCATACCAGAATATACTGATACTTGAAAGATCATTACAATGCCTCCACAATCCCTTCAGCTACCACTTTCAGAACCCGGGGTGTAGTCCATCTGGTACACCTTTATCTTTTCAGCTTCCCAAGCATCTTCTCCTCAGTGATAGCAACAACACTTCAGAAAATCACAAGACATAGGAACAGACAGGCCATTTGGCCCATCATGTCTGCTACACCATTTCATCATAGATGAGGTTTTTTCCCTTCTCAATCCCTTCCTCCTGCCTTCTCCCCATATCCTTTCACTTCTTGACTGACCAAGAACCTGTTAACCTCTGCCTAAGATACACCCAATGATGGGGCCTCAACCGCTGCCACAGATTCCCACCCCATGGCGAAAGAAATTCCTCCTTATCTCCATTCTAAATGTGTGTCTTTCTATTCAGAGACTGTGCATTCTGGTCTAAAGCTCCCACAGTATAGCAATCATCCTCTCCACATCCACTTTATCTAGGCCTTTCAACATTCGATTGGTTTCAGTGAGGTCCCCGCTCATTCTGAGTGGAGTGATTGGGCTATACCCATGGTAACGGTGAGCAAGAAAAGGAAGGCCGGAGCCATTCGTATATGTGGGGATTTCAAAGTCAGCATTAACCCGGAGCTGTGTATTGTGCAGGAATAGAATACATTTTTGCATCTTTGGCAGGCAGGGAGAAGTTTTCAAAGATTGACGTCACAAGCCAATCTGCAAATGTAGATTGAGAAGTCAAAGGTCCAAAGTTCAAATTTAATGTCAGAGAAATGTACACAATATACATCCTGAAATGCTTTTTCTTCACAAACATCCTTGAAAACAGAGAAGTGCCCCAAAGAATGAACGACAGTTAAATGTGAGAACCCCAAATTCCACCCCCCGCCAGATCCCCCCTCCCGCGTGTAAGTGGCAGGAAGCAACAATCCCCCTCTCCCTGACCATCAAAGATAAACACGCATCGGTACTATCACCGAGCCCAAGCGTGTGCTAAGCAATAGCAAAGACGCAGACCAAAGTTACCCCAAAGGCATGCATTTCATCCGAAATTCGACAACCCACAGGTTCTCTCTCTCCCTGGCAAGGGAGAGGGAGGTGTCCCCCATCTTCACCGCGAGCGGGAGACATAACAACCCGCTGGTTTACGATGTTAAAAGTCCGCATCATCGCTTTTGTCGAGCTATGTGTCCGAAGATCACAAAGACCTCGGGTTTTCGGGCCTACAGCGAAAGATTTTCTTGCCTCCCTAACGACACACGAGTCACCGACCTTCGATCCGCCCGTCTCTGGAGCCCCGAGATCTTAGGCTTCCAAACACGATTGAGATTCTCAGGCCATGTTGAATAGTGGCCAGTCGTGGAACCCCGAGAAGGGGTCCCATTTCCCCAAAGAAACGAACCTGCGTGTAACTCCAGGTCAGGGTGTTTAAAAGAACCCTGAAAGGGAAAAATAAAGATATTAAAGGTAGAAATAGAGCTGTTTCCAAAGATGCAAGTAAAGGAGTCGCCGTTAGGTGCCATCATTCCTCCTAAGCTCCGCCTCCTCACAATCAGCACTTATAAGGGACTGTTCCAGTATCATCGTCTCGTCTTTGGTGTCACATCAGCTCCAACATTTAGCAGAGAGCAATGGACCAAGTGCTCCAAGATATCCCAGGGACACAACGTTACCTTAATGACATCATCCTGACTGGATGGAGCACCTCCAGAGCCTTGGCAAAGGGCTTACCAGGCTGAGTGAGTATGGAGTACGCACGAAGAAAGTTTTCCAAGTATGAAATTTCATATTGTGGACATGTCATTGACAGGCATGGCTGACATAAGTCACAAGAGAAGATGGAAGCAGTGCTACAGGCACCCAAACCAGAAAATGTGTCACAACTCAGGTCATACTGGGCCTTGTAAACTCCTTTATTTGAAATCCTGAAATCCAGAAAGCTCCGAAAACAGAAGTCTTTTTCGCCAACAGCTAACGTCACTCAGGTGTGACGTGGCAGCACTGTCAGAGGACACCAGACGTCAGTTGTGTCTCAGTGCTCGTACTGGTTACACATGCATTTGCTGTTCGCTGATATTTTGTGTTCACTGTTGACTTTGTGTTTAATTTCACTGTGAAAATGTCAAAAAGAGCTGCAGATACCCCTATGGGTAACAATGAGAAAAAGAGAAGGAAGCATCTATCATTATCAATAACGCAGAAAGTGGAGTTACTGCAGAAGCTTGATCGTGGTGTGTCTGTGCGGCGTCTTACTGAAGAAAATAGTGTCAGAACTACCACTGTACATGATTTAAATAAACAGAAAGACAAGTTACTGAAGTTTTATAGTGACAGTGACAGTGACGTTCTACATTTATTCCAATAAGTCATTTACCATGTGTTTGATTCGGTTCATTTGAAGCTGTATATCCTTATGTTTTATTGAATGTTTTTGTTGGAAATAAAATGTTTTCTTGTCATTATTCCCTAAACAATACAGTATAACAACTATTTACATAGCATTTACATTGTATTAGGTATAAGTAATCTTGTTACATACACCTGTCAGGGTGCAATCTCCAGTTACCTTTGAAGGTAACCGTAGCCTTCAGCCAGGAGCAGATGTCATCAGGTGGTTCCCAACCTTCACAGAGTGTTTTGACCCTTAACCACGACACACTCCAGTTGGTGGGCTGGCAGTGGTGGCCAAATCACTGCCCATCTGCTCCTGGCTTCCAGCTCCCCTTCTCTCACCTACTCCAAATCCAACAAGAGGCTCATTATGCCTCTTCCCCCATCCTATGAGTTTCTTGTTTTTTGCTCCTTTCGTCCAGGCCCAGATCTGACAAAAAACTCCATGCTGATTTGGCTGGGAAACCTCTGCAGCCGATCTCACAGGGAACAACCATGCCTGCCATCCCTTGTCTTTGCACTCCTGTACTAAGGGCTGGTACTTCAAGGCCCTTCTCTCGTGGGCCTCTTCCCACCCCTCCTCCCACGGCAGTCAGTTCAATTCAGAATTATTTTCTTGTCTTCGGTTGACCACAGTACAATGTCTGGGCGTAAGGTTTTGTGCACCACATCTGGGAACTGCAACCTCCTTCCCACATCGACCCTCATTTCCCAGGACCTGGCTGTTAGCAGCAGATTGGGCTTTGATTGTTTGGCTACGAAAGGCCTGGCTCCCCCTTTGATGAAGGTGATGGTCTTCCTCAAATCTGTGTCAGCCGTCCTCTTCTTGCACCTCTCCCGCTCTAGTGTGTCAGCAAGAGCCAGAAGCACCTTATCATGGCGCCACCTATACCGTCCATGAGTTAGGGCTGTTTTACACCCGCACAGTATATGAGCCAGTGTCCCCTTTTGACCACAGAGCTTACAGTTCGGGTCCCCTCTCATCCCCCATGTACAGATGTAATGGTGAAGGAAGGGGGTCATACACGGATCGCAAGAGGAAGGAAATACGGAAGGGCTCCAGTCTCCATAACTCTCACCATGAGATTTTGCGCTTGGGCAGATCCCATTTTGCCCAGGCACCCTGGGACCCTTGTCCCACTGCCTTTGACATCCACTTCTCTTCCTCACGGATCCGTACTTCTGCCTGTACCATGTCTAGCCTGTTCCTTTTGCTTGCGTTTCCCTACTGCCGGAAGTGAACTGAGCCGAGGTCTTCCCACCTGACGCAGGGGTTGCCGATGATATCTCGCAGCTTCAGAGAACACGCTGCCTCCTCCACAGCTGCGTTGGCTGCCCACTTGCGCCCAGATCTGGTTGTAACGCCTGCTTGCTTTACCAAGACATCATCAGAATCTCTCAAGCTTAATAAGGTTCTGCATTTTGCCACCTTGAATTCCTCCACAACAGATGACGGGGGAAGCTGCGGTTGCCCAGAACGAATGTAGAGGCCCACTGAAGAGAAGCTTGGGGGAACTCCCAACCATCTCCCCAGGTGCTTGTTGGTTTTCCTCTCAATGCCCTCTATGGCAGTTATGGGGAACTCATAAAGTGTGAGGAGCCAGAGAAACCTGGGCAGAATGCCGTATTGGTAAAGCAAGGTCTTGAATTTACCGGGAAGTCCGGATTTGTCGATCTTCTTCCGCCATTCGTCTGTCTGCTTCACAGTATTGGTGACATTGGCCCCATCTGTCAGTGACACATTAAACCACTTCCCCAAGCATTTTATCGGGTTATCTTCGATGGAAGGGATGACCTCACCCTGAACTGGGAGGCTAAACTTGCTAGTAACTTTGCCCTTTTTGATCACCATGCACCTGGACTTCTTGGCCTTGAAGGACATCCTTACCCAAGTGGCTACATTACCCAGGGTTTCCAAGTATTTTGCATCACTTTTCTCTGTGGAAATCACTGGCAGTATGCTGGCAGTTTGAGAGTTTCAGGGGACAGAAGTGATTGCATTTACTGCAACTAGGGAGAAGATGCTTGGGAAGCTGAAATATCTAAAGATAGAATAGTCATCTGGACCTGATGGACTGCACCACAGGCTCTGAAAGAAGTAGCTGAAGAGACTGTGGAGGCATTGGTAATGATCTTTCATGGATCACTAGAGCCTGGCATGGTTCTGGAGGACAGGGAAATTGCAAATGTCACTTCACATTTGAAGAAGGGAGGGAGGCAGAAGAAAAGAAACAATTGGCTAGTTTGCCTGACATCAGTCTTCGTAAAGATGTTGGAGTCTATTGTACAGGATGAGGTCTCAGAGTACATGCAGGCAAATGATAAAATAGGCCAAAGTCAGCATGGGAAACCCTTGCCTGACAAATCTATTGGAATTGTTTTTGGAAATAACAAGCAGAATAGAGCCCATGGTATGAGAGGAAAGATACTAGCACGGATAGAGGACTGACTGATGACCAGGAGGCAAAGAGAAGGAATGAAGTGGGTTTTTTTCTGGTTGACTGCTGGTGACTAGTGTTGTGCCACAGGAGTTGGTATTGGGACCACTTCTTTTCATGTTGTATATCAATGATTTGGATGAAGGAATTGATGGTTTTGTGGCCAAGTCTGTAGACAATACAAAGATAGATGTAGAGGCAGGTTATGAAGAGGAAGCAGGGTATCTGCAGAAGAACTTGGATTGGGGAATGGGCAAAGCGACAGATAGAGTATTATGCAGGGAAGTACATGGTCATATACAAGTACATTGGACACATCAACCTTTGGAAGATTTGAGCTCCAACCTTGTGCACAACTGACTGTTTTAATTATGATGAGCCCTCTTGATTTTCTTCCCTTTTTTTCTTTCCTCCTCAGTAATAGTTTGGTGAAGCTAACATTCAGAGATATATTTTCTTCATAATTGTATGTAGTGTACGATCTGTTATTTCTTGCCGATGGGCAATTGCATGGCAGCAGTAGTTACACTGTATTCACACAGATTGGGGTTCAGGTCGGTGAGTCATCCCAACTTCCCCGGTTTGGTGGGACCCAAGTCATATAGACCCTGGACATACAGAGTATGAGAAAGGTGGTTTTATTGCTGGTGAATCCAGTGGCTGTTAGTGAAGGGATAACAACCCTTCAGTAGTGAAGCCCACCCCCCAGGGGGAGGGGAAATATGAGACTTGAGTGGAGAGAACATCTCAGATGCTGGATGAGTGGCAGTACTCTGATAATGTGAAAAGACAGTGACTAGTGGAGTGTCTAAAAGGTCTGGCTGCTGAGGTGGTGAGGTCCTTAAAAGCAGAGAATCCATTTGCCAATTCAGTGGGCTACATGCAAGTGTTAGAAAACATTTCTGGCATGGCGGGAAGACCAATGCAGCTTAAGAATGGGTTCAGGTGCATGTTTCAGGAGGAAGAGGAGCAACTTTGTGCCTACAGTTTTCAATAAGAGAGCAGCTTGTTTGTGGCGTAAAGGGGCAGAAGTTCATTATTTCCTGATCAGCCAGGGCTGGAAAGGATATGGTGAGAAGGGCAGGTGCATGGGGTTGACTGAGATCCAGGATCAACCATGATGGAATGGCAATGAAATAAATGACCTAATTCTGTCCCTGTGTCTTATGGAGCCGGAACGTTGATGCGGATGCATGACACCATCTTCAGACAGGCCCAAGGAGTGCATCTGACATCACTGAAGGGCCTCTGTTGACATCACCTTGGGAGCAGATCCTTAGCAACGGCACAGGATCAATAAACACCGTGGACCCCAAGCAGCAATTACATATATTGACCTAGAGTTGACCCCATAATCCCAACAACTAAACTATCATCCCTCACCAATACAATCCTTCTAAACATTGCCGCTCAAAGGAATGGAAGGAATTCATACATTGTCTCACTGTTGTTGGAGTTCCCTCTCTCAGGCAGTCTCTCCATCTGGTCCAGGTTTCCTCCTTCCTCTTCACACGGAAGATGTTGTTCATGAAACGAACTTGAGGCCATGAATAAATCCCAATGAGGTAACAATTCCCGACTGCAAGGTGAGACCTTTGTGCTAGGTAGTGAATTCCTGACCCGATCAGTGCCATTCCATTGGGAATGCCAATGAGCAGGATGACCCAAGCACCAGATTTGTCACTTGTGGATCTGGCAAATCTCCACATCATCATCTGAGTATCAATGTAATCTGCAGCCCACAATGAGGCATTTTCACACATTGTGTCAACACCTACCTCCAGATCAGCAAACTATCCTCCAGTCAAGCTGAAAGTGGATGTTCTGCCTCTCATCTCCAAGTGACCAGAGTTTAAATCCTATTGTGATGCTGCATCTCATTGTGATGTTTCTCACTGGTGTCACAATGGCCTTGAGATGTCAGATCTCTCCCTGAGTGACCACACCTCAACATCTCCATATTTAGTACACGCCTTGGTCATTTGGCTGGGTTACAATGACGTGATGAGGGTGAAACGAATAACTGGTTTACTTGCTGCCCCTGGATCTGTCATTACAACAGGATACCACCAGAGTGTTGTCCACAGTGGACCTGTGATTGCGACAGAAGGCCACCAGGTGGCAGTATGGACCACAGGGGAGCAAAGCCAAACCCTTTCTCGCCTCCTCCTAATCTTGTAGACATCTATATTTGGAGATACAGCGTGGAATAAGCCCTTCCAGCCCTTTGAGCCGCACCACCAGCAGCCGTCAATTTAACCTGAGACTAATCATGGGGCAATTTACAATGACCAGTCCACCTACCAAAGGCTAGGCGTTTGGACTGTGAGAGGAAATTGGGATACCCAAAGAAAATCGAGACATTCCATGGGGAGGACGTACAAATTTCCTACAGACAGCACTGGAATTTGACTCTAATCTTTGACTCTCTGAGCTGTAATAACGTCGCACCATCCGCTATGCTACGTGCTGCCCCATCTCTCCTCATTCTCCTCCACTCCAGGGAATAATGGGTTAACATATTCAACCTTTCCCTATAAATCAACTCCTCTAGTACTGGCAACATCCTTGTAAAATTTATCTTTCAATCTTATTCACATCTTTCCTATTGGTAGGTGACCAGAACTGCACAAGGTACTCACCAACACCTAAAACAAAATTGGGAAAACATCCCAACTCTTGTACTCAATATTTTGATTAATGAATGCCAAATGGGCAAAAGCTTTCTTTACAACCCTATCTATTTATGATGCCACTTTCAATGAATTAGGGATCTGTATTCCCAGATCCCTCTGTTCTACCGCACCCCTCAGTGCCCTTCCACTCACCGTGTAAGCCCTACCCTGGTTTGTCCTCCCAAAGTGCAACATCTTACACTTGTCTGCATTATCCTCCATCTGATATTTTTTAGCACATTTATCCAGCTGGTCCAGATCCCTTTGTAAACTTCGATACACTTCCTCGCCGACACTACACCCCAGTCATGGTGTCATCCAGAAATGTGCTGATTCAGCTCACCACATTATCATCCAGACTGTTGAAAAACATGACAAACAACAATCAGCCGATCCCTGCGGCACAACAGCAGTCACAGGTCTCGAGTCAGAGAGGCAACCATCTACTACCACTCTTTGGCTTCTCCCAGAAAGTCAATATCCAGTCGAATTTACTACATCATCCTGAATGCCAAGCGACTGAACCTCCTTCACCAACCTCACATATGGGACCTCATCAAAGACCTTGCTAAAGTCCACGTAGACTACCTCCACTGCCTTGCCTTCATCAACTTCCTGGCCAGCTTCCTTGAAAACATCGATAAGATTGGTTGGACATGACCAAACACACACAAAGTCCTGTTGATAATCCCTAATCTGTTCTGGTCCATCCTAATACTCATATAGCCAGGCCGTTAGAATATCTTCCAATAACTTATTTTCTAAATAGGGAGAAAATTCAAAAATCAGTGGTGCAAAAAAAATTGGGAGTCCTCGTGCATGATTCCCTGAGGGTTAACTTGCAGGTTGAGTTGGTGGTAATGAAGGCAAATGCAATGTTAGCATTCATTTTAAGAGAACTGGAATACAACAGCAAGGCTGTCATGCTGAGGCTTTATAAGACATTGCTCAGACCACACGTTGTACTGTCAGCAGTTTTAGACCCCATATCTAAGAAAAGATGTGCTGGCATTGGAGAAGATCCAGAGGAGGTTCACAAGAATGATCCCAGGAATGAAAGGGTTAACATGAGGGGTGTTTGATGGCTCTGGGTCTGGGCCTGGAGCTCAGAACAATGAGGAAGGTGGGGTGGTTCTTACTGAAATCCATCAAATATTGAAAGGCCTAGATAGAGTGTATGTAGAGAGGAGATTTCCTGTGGTGGGAAGTCTCGGAATAGAGGGACATTAGCTTAGAACAGAAATGAGGAAAAATTTCCTCTGCAAGAAGGTGGTGAATCAATATTTCAGACCACTATGAACAGTTTCAGGCCCCTTATCTAAGAAAGATGTGCTGGCATTGGAGAGGGTCCAGAGGAGGTTCACAAGAATGATCCCAGGAATGAAAGGGTTAACATGAGGGGTGTTTGATGGCTCTGGGTCTGGGCCTGGAGCTCAGAAGAATGAGGAAGGCGGGGGGGGGGGGGGCGGTGGTTCTTACTGAAATCCATCAAATATTGAAGGGTCGAGATAGAGTGTATGTAGAGAGGAGATTTCCTGTGGTGGGAAGTCTCGGACCAGAGGGCACAGCCTCAGAATAGAGGGACGTTAGCTTAGAACAGAGATGAGGAAAAATTTCCTCTGCAAGAAGGTGGTGAATCTGTATTTCAGACCACTATGAACAGTTTCAGGCCCCTTATCTAAGAAAGATGTGCTGGGATTGGAGAGGGTCCAGAGGAGGTTCACGAGAATGATCCCAGAAGACAGGAGAATGGGGTTAAGAGGAACAATAAATCAATTATGATGGAATGGTGGAGCAGACTCAATGGGCCGAATGGCCTATTTTACCTCCTGTGTCTTACCCACTGCTGATGTTAGACTCCCCCGCTGGAGGAAACAACCACTCAGCATCCACTTTATCTGGACCTTTAAACATTCGATAGGTTCCATCTTTCATTCCTCTCAACTCCAGGGAGTACAGACACAGAGTCATCAAATGCTTCTCACATGTTAATTCTTTAATTCCTGGAGTCATTCTCATAAACCTCCTCTGGACTCTCTCCAGCGCCAGCACATTTTTTTCGTAGGTGAGGGACCTAAAACTGCTCACAATACTTCAAGTGTGGTCTGACCAGTGCCTGATAGAAGATCAGCATTACATCACAAACAAGAGAAAATCTGCAGATGCTGGAAATCTGAGCTACACACACAAAATGCTGGAGGAACTCAGCACACCAGGCAGCATCTCTGGAAAAGAGTACAGTGGACGTTCTGGGCCCAGACCCTTCAGCAGGACTGGAGAAAAAAAGGTGAGGAGTAAGTATAAAAAGTGGCGGAAGGAGAGACAAACACAAGGTGATTGGTGAAACCAGGAGGGGGAAGATGAAATAAACAGCTGGGAAGTTGAACGTGAAAGAGATGCAGGGCTGGAGAAGGGAGAGTCCGTCGACTGTTTCTCTCGCTGCTTCTCTCATTGCGCTCTATGCCCCACGCTTTCCGCCATGAGGAGGTACCTGGAGTCCCTATCCCAGTCACTTCCACAACTTTGGGATTCTCTCTCCACCTGCCTGTAATGGACCTGTCTGCTACTTTATCCTCCGCCAAATCCGCACTTTCAATCATCAGTTCTTTGACTTTCTCACATCCTGCAAGGATCGGAAGATCACCCGTCTCCAGACCACAGAACCTGCCAGTAATGACATCCCCCAACTCCCCCTCGCCCTCTCCTTCACCATATCCCATCTCCTTTCCTCTCTCCTTGCCTGCCCACCAAGAATGTACAAGGTAAGGTTAGTAAGTTTGCAGATGACACTGAAATAGATAAAACAGTGAACAGTGAAAAAGGGTTTCAAAAATTCCAGAGCAATTTTGATCAGCTGAGTACATGGACTGAGGAATGGCAAGTGGAGTTTACTTCAGAAAAGTCTGGAATATTGCAATTTTGGAAAGTCGAATTCAGGTTGGACATTCGTAGTGAATGGAAAGGGCCCGAGGAGTGTTGTAGGACAGAGAAACCTTGGAGTACACATGCAAGGCTCACTGAAACTGGAGTCAAAGGTTGACAGGGCAGTGAAGATGGCTTTTGGCACGCTCAGCTGCATAAATCAGCCATTGAATTTAAAGGTTTGGAGATTACAGTGCACAAGGGATTTTGCAGATGCTGGAAATCTAGAGCAACACACACAAAATATCGGACCTCAGCAGGTCAGGCAGCATCTATGGAGGGGAATAAATGGTTGACACTTCAGACAGAGGCCCTTCATCATTACTGAAAAGGAAGGGGGAAGAATCCAGAACAAGAAGGTGGGGAGTGGGTCAGGAGGACAAGCTGGAAGGTGATCATTTATTCCCCTCCATAGATGCTGCCTGACCTGCTGAGTTTCTCTAGCATTTTGTGAATGTTACTTGGAGTATCATGTTCAGTTTTGTTTGCCCTGCTATAGCAAAGTTGTTATTAAACTGGAAAGAGTGCAGCTGAGATTTATTAGGATGTTGCCAGGATTTAAAGGACTGAGTTACAGGGGGAGTTTGGATGGGCTGGGACTTTATTGCTTCAAGTAAAGGAGACTGAGAGGTGTTCTCATGGAGGTGTATTAAATGCTGAGGGGCATTAGTAGGCTGAATGCACACTGCTTTGTTCCGAGAGGTAAGGAATTAAGAATTAGAGGGCATAGGCTGAAGGTGAGAGGGAAAAGACTGAATAGGAACCTGAGGGGCAACTTTATTTACACAGAGTGTGGTGTCTATATGTAGTGAGCTGCCAGAGGAAGTGGTTGAGGCAGGTACAATAACAACTTTCAACAGGTACATAGATTGGAAAGGTTTAGAACAGGGGTTCTCAACCTTCTTTTATGTCAGCGACCCCTCCCATTAACTGAGGGGTCCATCAAACCCAGGTTGGGAAGGTTATGGGCCAAATGCTGGCAAATGGGTCCAGCTTGGATGGGGTATCTTGGTCAGCATGGACTAACTGGGCCAAATGGCCCGTTTCCATATTGTATGAAGTATGGTTGAAACCTCGTTGGTTTCCTTGGCTGTACAAGTCAAGGGAAAACACACTCTGGTCCTGCCAAACCCGTGAGATTGAGACGACCCTCCTACCCCAAACCCCGGCTTGTGTGGATATTGTGTTATTTGCTACCCTGTTACAACTCAGTGCCAAGAAATAACAGACAGCACACTGCATACGACTAAAGGAATTATATTTATGATTCTTATTTAGCTAAAACACAGTCAAATGTGTACAAGTTGGAGCTCACCTTGAACTTCTCTGTCACTCACGCACCGGGCCTTAGGTCTGTGTGAAAGCACACACCACCTTCTGAACGTCACTCGCAATCCATCTCAAACAATCAGGTCTCCCACTGGGTCGTATCCTACGACAGGTTCTCCCCGGCATCTTCTCTCTTCATCTCCCACTGAACAAAAGACCCAAGACCAACCTTCGTGACCCTCACCAAAAAAACCTCCCCGCAGTTCCACCATCCTAATTGGATGGCACACATTTCTCATCATCCTTTATGTTCAACAATAACCCAAAAAGGCTGAAAGCAGGACAGATTGCTCATACAGAACTTCCAAATGAAATACATACAGCCTAACAGTAAAGTTGTGAACCAGGGCATTACATGGTTCTGTATGATCAGATCGACGTTGCCAGTGTGGCTGATAATGAAGTGATTGGGATGTCGAGGTATTGGGATGAAAAGTCCTTTTTGATGGACGACAGATCATAGTCTCTGGGGGTTTGCCACTTTCAAGGAATTATGGATCTGTATTCCTTCTGTTCTACTTCACTCCTTGGTACTCTTTCACTCCCCGTGTGAGTCCTACCCTGGTTTGACCTTGCAAAGTGCAACACCTTACACTTGTCTGCATTACCCTCCATCTGATATTTTTTAGCCCATTTTCCAGGTGGTCCAGGTCCCACTGCAAACTTTGATAGCCTTCCTCACTGTCCACTACACCCCCAATCTTAGTGTCATCCACAAATATGCTGATTCAGTTTACCACATTATCATTCAGATTGTTGATACAGATAACGACAACCAACCGATCCTGCAGCTCAACACCAGTCACAGTGAATTAGATTAGTGAATTTGGCACAGTCTAATACACACAAAGCCATACAGATATCCCCAACCAATCCCAATATTTACATAGCCAGTCCATCAGAATACCTTCCAATAACTTATTTTCTAAATAGGAAGAAAATTCAAAAATCAGTAGGGAGTCCTCGTGCATCATTCCGTAAAGGTTAACTTGCAGGTTGAGTCGGTGGTAACGAAGGCAACTGCAATGTTAGCATTCATTTCCAAGAGGACTAGAATACAACAGCAAAGATGAAAAGCTGAGGCTTTGTAAGACATTGGTCAGACCACCCGGGGAGTATTGTGAGCAGTTTTAGGCTCCTTATCTAAGAAAGGATGTGCTGGCCTTAGAGGAGTTTCACGAGAATGATCTCAGAAATGAAAGGGTTAACATATGAGGAGCGTTTGATGGCTCTGAGACAGTACTGTCCGCAGTTTAGAAGGAGGGGGGATCTCACTGAGACCTATGGAAAATAGAGCAGATGCGCAGAGGTTGTTTCCTGCAGTGAAGAATTCTCAAACCAGAGGGCACAGACTCGGAGTAGAGGGACGTCCATTAGAATAGAGATGAGGAGGAATTTCTTTCGCCAGAGGTTGATGAACCTATGGAATACATTACCACAGACGGCAGTGCAGGCCAAGTCACTGAGAATATTTCAGGCAGAGGTTGATAAGTTCTTCATTAATCAGGGTGTCAAAGGTTAATGGGAAAAAGCAGGAGAATGGGGTTGGGAGGAATAATATATCAGACATGATGGAATGGTGGAGCAGACCCGATGGGTTGAATGGCCTATTTCTGCTCCTATTTCTTATGATCTTGTGGTCTAACTTACACACTACCAATGTCAGGCTCACCAGCCTAAAATTTCCTGGGTTATACTTGGTGGTTTTCTAAAACAACAGAACATTTGACGTGCTCCAATCCTCTGATACCTCTCCCATTACTGAGGACATTTTAAATACAGTATCTCTGCTGGGATCCCTGCAAATTATGCACGAGCCTCCCACAAACTCTGAGAGAACACCTTGTAAGGCCCTGGGGAGTTATCCACCCTCATTTGTTTCATGACAGCAAAGAACATAGAACATGAAGTGTACAGCACAGGAACAGGCCATTCACACCACAATGGTGCGTTGAATCAGCTGAAAGGCAAATCAAAAACACCCAAACACTAATCCCTCCTACCTCCCTCATATCCATATCCCTTCATCTTCCGTACATCCATGTACATATCTAAACGTCTCTTAAAATCATCTCATGTATTTTTGCCTCACTCACCATACCAGGTAGCACATTCCAGGCATCCATCACTCTGAGTTGAACATATTACCACTCACTACTGCCTACTGCCTCTCACCTTCAATGCATGCCCTCTGGTATGAGACATTTAAACCCTGGGAAACAGATACTCCCTGTCTACTCTATCAATGCCTCTCATCATCTTGTCAACCTCCTTCAGGTCTCCCCTCAGCCTCCGATGCCCCAGAGAAAACAACCCAAGTTTATCCAGCCTCTCATGATAGCACATGCCCTCTAAACCAGGCAGCATCCTGGTAAACCTCTTCTGCACCTTCTTCAAAGCCTCAACATCCTTCCTACAGTGGGGCAACCAGAAATGTATGCAATTTTCCAGATGAGGCCTTACCAGAGTTTTATCAAGTTGCAACATAACCTCCTGACTTTGAACTCAATGCCTCGACTCATTAAAGCAAGCATTCCATAAGCGTTCTTACCATCAACCTGTATAGCCACTTTCAAGGAGCTATGAACTTGGAACCCAAGATCTCTCTGCTCAGCAACACTGTTAAGGACCTTTCTCTTAACAGTGTACTGTCTCCTTGCATTTGCCCAACTGAGGTGCAACACCTCACATTTATCTGGATAAAATTCCATCTGCCATTTCTCAGCCCATATCTGCAACTGATCAATATTGTGCTGTGTTCTTTGCCAGTCTTCTATGCTGTCCACAACTGCACCAATCTTGCTGTTATCCATAAATTTACTAACCCACCCACCTACATTTTCATCCAGGTCATTTATATACATTACAAACATCAGAGTTCCCAACACAGACTTTGCAGAACTCCACGAATTACAGACCTCCAGTGTGAGTAAGTCCCTTCAACCACTGCCCTCGGTCCTCTTTGCGCAACCCAGTTCTGAGTCCAAGCAGTCAATTTGCCGCAGATCCCATGCATCTTAATCTTCCGGAGTAGCCTCCCATGAGGGGCTTTTTCAAACATCTTACTAAACTCCATGTAGACAATATCCACTGCCCTCCTCATGTGTTTTATTTGATCCTGACTTCCGAAGCTTTACATATACTTCCTTTTCCTTCTTGATTAACTTTATCACTTCCTTGGACTTCCAGAACTCTCTTATCTTTCTATCCCCATCCTTCCTTCTAAGAGGACCACAGCTTTCCTGTACTCTGTGCAATTGATCATCAAACACCTTCCACATGTCTAATATGTGCAAACAGCCTTTCCTCTGTAATCTGTATCGGGTGCATGACCTCGCTGCTGCTTTGCCTCACTTTCACAGACTGTGTCCATCCCCTTGTGTATTCCACAGGGGACATGTCATTGTGCTAGGGCACCACTAGGTGGGGATGTTGTCCACAGGGGACAAGTCATTGTGCTAGGACACCACTAGGTGGGGATGTTGTCCACAGGGGACATGTCATTGTGCTAGGACACCACTAGGTGGGGATGTTGTCCACAGGGGACAAGTCATTGTGCCAGGACACCACCAGGTGGGGATAGCAACACACATCAAAGTTGCTGGTGAACGCAGCAGGCCAGGCAGCATCTCTAGGAAGAGGTACAGTCGACATTTCAGGCCGAGACCCTTCGTCAGGACTAACTGAAGGAAGAGTTAGTAAGAGATTTGAAAGTGGGAGGGGGAGGGGGAGATCCAAAATGATAGGAGAAGACAGGAGGGGGAGGGATGGAGCCAAGAGCTGGACAGGTGATTGGCAAAGGGGATACGAGAGGATCATGGGATGGGAGGTCCGGGAAGAAAGACAAGGGGCGGGGGATCCCAGAGGATGGGCAGGGGGTATAGTCAGAGGGACAGAGGGAGAAAAAGGAGAGTGAGAGAAAGAATGTGTGTATAAAAATAAATAACAGATGGGGTACGAGGGGGAGGTGGGGCATTAGCGGAAGTTAGAGAAGTCAATGCTCATACCATCAGGTTGGAGGCTACCCAGATGGAATATAAGGTGTTGTTCCTCCAACCTGAGTGTGGCTTCATCTTTACAGTAGAGGAGGCCGTGGATAAACATGTCAGAATGGAAATGGGATGTGGAATTAAAATGTGTGGCCACTGGGAGATCCTGCTTTCTCTGGCGGACAGAGCGTCAGTGTTCAGCAAAGCGGTCTCCCAGTCTGCGTCGGGTCTCGCCAGTATACAGAAGGCCACATCGGGAGCACCGGACGCAGTAGATCACCCCAGCCGACTCACAGGTGAAGTGTCGCCTCACCTGGAAGGACTGTTTGGGGCCCTGAATGGTGGTAAGGGAGGAAGTGTAAGGTCATGTGTAGCACTTGTTCCGCTTACAGGGATAAGTGCCAGGAGGGAGATCAGTGGGGAGGGATGGGGGGGACGAATGGACAAGGGAGTCGCGTAGGGAGCGATCCCTGCGGAAAGCAGTGGGGGGGAGGGAAAGATGTGCTTAGTGGTGGGATCCCGTTGGAGGTGGCGGAAGTTACTGAGAATAATATGTTGGACCCGGAGGCTGGTGGGGTGGTAGGTGAGGACCAGGGGAACCCTATTCCTAGTGGGGTGGCAGGAGGATGGAGTGAGAGCAGATGTACGTGAAATGGGGGAGATGCGTTTGAGAGCAGAGTTGATAGTGGAGGAAGGGAAGCCCCTTTCTTTAAAAAAGGAGGACATCTCTCTCGTCCTGGAGTGAAAAGCCTCATCCTGAGAGCAGATGCAGCGGAGACGGAGGAATTGCGAGAAGGGGATGGCGTTTTTGCAAGAGACAGGGTGAGAAGAGGAGTAGTCCAGATAGCTGTGAGAGTCAGTAGGCTTATAGTAGACATCAGTGGATAAGCTGTCTCCAGAGACAGAGACAGAAAGATCTAGAAAGGGGAGGGAGGTGTCAGAAATGGACCAGGTAAACTTGAGGGCAGGGTGAAAGTTGGAGGCAAAGTTAATAAAGTCAACTAGCTCAGCATGCGTGCAGGAAGCAGCGCCAATGCAGTCGTCGATGTAGCGAAGGAAAAGTGGGGGACAGATACCAGAATTTTTTTTTATTTCAAAATATACTTTATTCAAAAATAAATATATACAATAAACCATTCAATAACTTTTCATCCTTTACATACGTTTCCATTATACTCAGTAAAATATCCGTGTTTATAGCCACCCACGTGGCACTCCAGTAGTTCAGCTTAGCATCTCACTGTTGAGGGGTATACTCCTCGCCCACCGACCCCTCCCACTCCCACGGGTGGAGAAAACCTATACTGTGGTCCTTCCCCACCGGGCCCTTGCGGTGGCTGCACCAAGTTTCAGTGCGTCCCTCAGCACGTACTCTTGCAGCCGAGAGTGTGCCAGTCGGCAGCACTCTCCCACGGACATCTCCATGTGCTGTTAGATCATCAAGTTTCGGGCTGACCAAAGAGCGTCTTTCACCGAGTTGATGATCTGCCAGCAGCACCGGATGTTGGTCTCCGTGTGCGTCCCCGGGAACAGCCCGTAGATCAGAGAGTCCTCTGTTACGCAGCTGCTGGGGATGAAACGTGACACTAGCCCGTCCATCCTCCTCCACACCCTCTTTGCGAACTGGCAGTGTGCAAAGAGGTGGGTCACAGACTCCTCCTCACTGCAGTCCTCCCGTGGGCAGTGGGGTGCGGAGACGACATTCCGGGCGTACAGGAGGGCTCTGACTGGGAGGGCCCCTCTCACCGCCAGCCAGGCGAGGTCTTGGTGCCTGTTGGTGAGATCTGGCGATGAGGCATTTTGCCAGATGAACTGGACAGTCTGCTCAGGGAACCACCCCACTGTGTCCATCACGTCCTTCTCCTGCAGTGCCTGCAGGACACTTCGTGCCGACCACTGCCTGATGGCCTTGTGGTCAAAGGCGTTCTCCTGGAAGAACTTTGCTACGTGGGACAGGTATGCCGGCAACGACCAGCTGACTGGGGCGTTGCGCGGGAGTGGGGCCAGACCCATCCTTTGTAGCCAGGGCGACAAGTAGAACCTGGGCACATAGTGGTACTTGGTGCCCACATACCTGGGCTCTACACACAACCTGATGCAGCCACATACGAAGCTGGCCATCAGGGTGAGGGCGACATTGGGGACGTTCTTGCCCCCGTTGTCCAGGGACTTGTGCATGGCGGTCCGTCTCACCCGCTCCATCTTGGATCCCCAGACGAATCTGAAGACAGCCCGGGTGAATAGGCACGGAACATAGATTGTTCCACAAAGCCAACAAAAAGGCAGGCATAGCTAGGACCCATACGGGTGCCCATAGCTACACCTTTAGTTTGGAGGAAGTGGGAGGAGCCAAAAGAGAAATTATTAAGAGTAAGGACTAATTCCACTAGACGGAGCAGAGTGGTGGTAGAGGGGAACTGATTCGGTCTGGAATCCAAAAAGAAGCGGAGAGCTTTGAGACCTTCCTGATGGGGGATGGAAGTATCCAAAAAGAAGCGGAGACCAGGTGGGGATGTTGTCCACAGGGGACAAGTCATTGTGCTAGGACACCACTAGGTGGGGATGTATTCCACAGGGGACATATCATTGTGGATGGACACCACGAGGTGGGGATGTTGTCCACAGGGGCATGTCGTTGTGCTAGGACACCACCAGGTGGGGATGTTGTCCACAGGGGACATGTCGTTGTGCTAGGACACCACCAGGTGAAGAGTGTTTGTTGTAATTGGAAATCAGGGTCAGAAGTGTTGGAAAATATGACCTCTTGAGATCCAGGTGAGCAAGGCAATCAATTTGCCAACTGACTACAGGACTTCGGGTGTCATGTTGCAGATAAGAAGGATAATAAATCAGCCATGATAGAATGGTGGAGCAGACTCGATGGCTGAATATCCAAGTTCTCCTCCTTTGCTTTCTGGTCTTATGTCGCAGATGGCAATGAGACCGTGTTGAGAGGATTGTGTGCAGTCTGGTCTCCTTGCTACAGAAAGCATCTGATAAGCTGTAGAGGGGGCAAAACAGATTCACAAAATGTAACTGTGTCAGGGTGGAGGCTGGTTTATAACAAGAGGCTGGACAGACTGAGACCGTTTCCCCTGGAATTCTGGAAGCTGAGTGGTGACCTCATGGATATTTGTAAAATTATGAGGGACTGAGATAAGGTGGGTGGTCACAGTCTTTTCCCCAGGATAGGGGAGTCTGAGACTGGAGGGCACAGGTTCAAGATGATAGGGGAAAGATTTGAAAGGGACCTGAGGGATACGTTTCCCACACAGAAGGTGGTGGGTATGTGGAGAAAGCTGCCAGATTGGAGATTCAAGATTGAGGATATTAAAATGTCATTTCCAGTGCAAAATTGTAAAGGAGAACAAAATAACTGTTATTCCTCATTCAATGCAACACAAAATAAAACACAATAAGATAACGGACGCACTAATAAAAAACACAATGAAAATAAGTAGATAAGATAGATTGATTGTATGTTCAGAAAGTGACGCCGGGGACAGGGATATCTGTACTTAAGGTGACGGACAGGAAATGAAAAAGCAGTGGTGGTTGGGGGTGTGGAGGGGTGGGTTAGTAGGTGGAGGTGTTAATTAACCTTGCTGCTTGGGGAAGGTAACTGGTAGAATCTTTCATGATGTTACTGGCACTTCTCCAGTGCCTCTCTGTATCTATGTCCTTGGTGGCAGGTAGGGCTGGTGCCAGTGATGCCATAGGCTGTTTTGACTACCCATTACAGAGTCCTCCAGTACACCACAGTGCAGTTTCTGTCCCAAACAGTGATGGAGCATGTTTGGATGCTCTCTACTGTGCACCTGCAGAAGGATGCGAGTACAGATGTGCAAAATCCAGCTCTCTTCAGCCCCCTCAGAAAGTAGAAGTGTTGGTGAGCTTTCTGTATGGAAAGAAGCTCTTAAATCTACAAATCGTAGAGGAAGATTTGGTGAGGTTTCCTGATTGCGTTGGATGGCTTCTGGGACCACGACAGGTTCTGCATTCTTCAGCTTCTTCAGCCAGGGCTTGTGAATCTATGGAATTCATTGTGACTGTGCAGGACGAGTCATTGGGTATATTTAAGGCAAAAGTTGATAGGTTCTTGATTAAACAGAGTGTCAACGTTTACCGGGAGAAAACAGGAGGATGCGTTTGAGAGGGATATTAAATCAGACATGATGGAATGGCAGAGCACATCTAATGGGCCGAATGGCTGAATTATGCTCCAAAATATTATGGTTTAAAATCAAGTAACATTTGGCTTGTGCCTATAAGCTGTTTGCCTCATTGGTTATGTCTGTGTTTCTTGTATTTGTGATTTTAGTTATCTGCTCTCAGCTGTACAGCACTTTGGTCAACATGGGTTGTTTTTAAAATGTGCTATGTAAGTAAATTTAACTTGACTTGATTTGCTACAGACCAGGCTGCCGGCACCTCACCTGTCACTAATGATGAATCCATTATCTCAGCATCTCATACTTGGGAGGTTAACAATCAAGGATTAGATTATGAGGACACGCAGTCCTCTTTTATTGTCATTTGGTAATGCATGCATTAAGAAATGATACAATGTTTTTCCAGAATGATATCAGAGACACATGACAAACCAAGACTGAAAAACTGACAAAAACCACATAATTATAACATATAGTTACAACAGTGCAAAGCAATACCGTAATTTGATAAGAACAGGACATGGGCACGGTAAAGTCACAGAGTCTCTCGAAAGTCCCATCACCTCACGCAGACGGTAAACCTCCAGCGCTGCAAACTTGCCGATGCAGCATTCCAGAAGCATCCGACCACAGTCCGACTCTGAGCCTCCGACCAGCTCCCCGTCACCGATGCACCGAGCACCATCTCTGCCGAGCGCTTTGACCCCGGCCCTGGCAACAGGCAATAGGCAAGGCCGAGGATTTGGTGCCTTCCCTCCAGAGATTCTCGATCGCACAGTAGCAGCGGCAGCGAAGCAAGCATTTCAGAAGTTACTCCAGATGTTCCTCCGTGCCTCTTCAGGTCTGTCTCTATCAAATCAAGATTGTGCACGGTGTCCTACTTCACAGATATGATATCAATTCGGAACGGCCGCGCGCACTGCGTCATGCCCCCATCTTGTCCTCCCTCCTGGATAGACATTGGTTTGAAAGTACCGGCAGGTAGGCAGAGAGGGTGGGGAGGCTCTGTTGGTAAAAAAAAATGAAATCAAATCCTTAGAAAGAGGTGACAGAGGAATGGAAGATGTTGAATCCTTGTGGGTAGAATTTAAAAACTGCAAGTTGAAAAAAGACACTGTTGGGAGTTATGTGCAGGCCTCCGAACAGTAGACAGGATGTTGGTCAGAAATTTCAACAGGTAATGGAAAAGGCATGCATTAAGGGCAATATTATGATCGTGATGGCATATTTCAACATGCAAGTATATTGGGAAAATCAGGTTGGTGCTGGATCCCAGCAAAGGGAATTTGTAGCATACCTATGAAATAGCTTTATAGAGCAGCCTATGGCTGAGCTCACCAGGAAAAAAGCATTTCTGGATTGAGTGTTGTGTAATGAACCCAGTTTGATTAGGGAGCATAAAACAAAGAGACCCTTAAGAGGCAGTCATCGTAATATCATAGAAATCCTCGTGCAGTTTGAGAAGGAGAAGATCAAGTCAAATGCATCATTATTACAGTGGAATAAAGGGAATTACAGAGGCATGAGAGAGGAGCTTGCCAAAGTTGAATGCAAGTGGACACTGGCAGAGATGATGACAGAACAGCAATGGCAAGAAGTGCATCCAGCTGCAGCTTCGAACACTCAATGTAAAGAGTTGGAGCTGGAACTGGAGGAATTCTGGATCATTCGGGAGGCTGAGGGGGTGATAGACAGGGTGTATAGAGAGGTAGTTACACCCAAGGTAAAACAACACAGGAAACTGGGTGACAGTCAGGAGGGTGAGCAGCCAATGCAGAGTACCCCTGTGGCCATCTCCCTCAAAAACAAGTAATTCACTTTGGATACTGTTGGAGGGATGTCCCAGCAGAGGAAAGTCACAGCAGTCAGGTCTCCAGCACTGAGTCTAGCTCTGTAGCTCAGAAGGAAAGGGTGGACAAGAGGTGAGCTGTGGTTAAAGGAGATTCTTTAGTTAGGGAACAGAAAAGTGGCTCTGTGGATGAGAACAGGATCCTAGGTTGGTATGTTGCCTTCTGGGTGCCAGAATCCAAGGCATCTCAGGCAGAGTTCTAAACATTCTTAAATGGGAGGGTGAGCAGCCAGAGGTCATGGTCCATATCGATCCAAATGACATACATATGTAGGAAGAGGGACGAGGTTTGTCAAAGTGAGCTCAGGATGTCAGGTGCAAAGTTCAAAGACAGGACCTCCAGGGTTGTGATCTCAGGATTGCTACTCGTGCCATGTGCTGGTGAGGCCAGAAGTAGGAAGATCATAGAGTTTAACATGTGACTAAGGAGTTGGCGTAGGAGGGAGGGCTTCAGATTTTTGGGATCATTGTGCTCTTTCCGAGGGAAGGTAAATCTAAAACAAAGGGGCAGTTTGTACCTAACCTGGAGGGGGACAAATATCCCAACAGAAAGGTTTGGTCGTACTGCATGGGAGAGTTTAAACTAGAGTTTCAGGCAGATGAGAATCAGGATGCCAGAGCAGATAGTGGAGTGGTTCTGGAGACATTGTTAAGAACTCAGACAAAATCAGGAAGCAAAAGGTTGATCATGGGGGGGACTATTGTTCTGAGTTGTGCCTATTACAATGCAAGAAGTTTTGTAGGAAAGACAGGTGAGCTCAGGGCATGGATCAGCATGTGGAATTATGTTATTGTTGTCATTAGTGAGACTTGGTTCGAGGAGCAGGTCTGACAGCTCAATATTCTGGGGTTACACTGTTTTTGACGTGATAGTGTGGGAGGGATGGCTTTACTCGTCAGGGAAAATGTCATGGCAGTGCTCAGTCAGGACAGGCTGAAAACTCATCCAGTGGGTGGAACTGAGAAATATGAAACGTATGACCATGTTAATGGGGCCATATTGCAGACCACCCAACAGTTTGCATGATTTAGAGGAACAAGTTTGTAAAGAGATCACAAACTTGCAAGAAATATAAAGTTGCGATACTATGTAGATGTTTTTAACTTTCCATGCATTGACTGGGACTCCCAGACTGTAGCGGGGCTAGATGGGATAGAGTTTGTCCAGTGTGTTCAGTGCATGCAATCTTCAATGAAAGAGTGTGGGACACTTGATCTCCTATTAGGGAAAGGGACAGGGCTGGTGGCAGAAGTTTGCGTTGGGGAACACTTTGCATCTACTGATCATAATCCCATTAGTTGAAACATAATTATAGAAAATGATAGGTCTGCTGCTCGGGTTGATATTCTATATTGAAGAAAGGCCAATTTTGGTGGTATGAGAAAGGATCTGGCAAGTGTGGATTGGGACAGGCTGTTCTCTGTCAAAGGTGTACTTGGTAAGTAGGAGACTTCAAAAATAACATTTTGAAAGCACAAAGCATTTATGTGCCTGAAAGAATAAAAGGGAAAGATAACAGGTTTATGGCACTTTGCTTTTTGAGAGATATACTGAGGTCCTGATGAAGAAGAATAAAGAGTCATGCCAGGTACAGGCAGGTGGAAACAAATAAGGGACTTGAGGAGTACAAGAAATGCAAGCGAACACTTAAGAAAGGGATCAGGAGGGCTAAAAGGCATGAGGTTGTTCTAGCAGACAAAGTGAAGGAAAATCCTAAGGGATTCTACAGATAACTAAAGAGCAAAAGGATTGCTAGGGACAAAATTGGTCCTCTGGAAGATCAAAATGGTGATCTGTGTGTGGAGCCTAAAGAGATGGTGGAAAGCTAAAATGGATCTTTTGCATCTGTATTTCCTCAGGAGATGGACACAAAATCTGTAGAAGTGAGGCAAAGTAGCAGCAAGGTCACGGACCCTACACAGATTATAGATAAGGAGCTGTTTGCATTCTTGAGGCAAATCAAGGTGGACAAATCCGCATGGCCATACAGGGTGTTCCCTGAACCCTATAGAACCAAGTGCAGGAATCGCAGGGGCCCTAGCAGAGATGTGTAAATCATCCTTAGTGACAGGTGAAGTACTGGAGGATTGGAGGATAGCTAATGTTGTTCTGCTGTTTAGGAAAGGCTCAAGGAAATTATCGGCCGGTGAGCCTGACATTAGTAGTGGTAAAATTATTGGAAAGTATTCCAAGGGATCAGATATACGAGCATTTGGATAGACAGGGAGTGATTAGGGATCGTCAGCATGGCTTTGAACGTGGTAGTTCATGTTGTTACATTGGCTTTCGTTGATCAAAGTTTTCAGTACAAGGGTTGGGATATTACGTTGAAGTTGTACGAGACGTTGGCAAGGCTTAGTTTGGAATATTGTGTTCAGTTTTGGTCACCTACGACAGGAAAGATGGAAACAAGGTTGAAAGAGCACAGAGAAAATTTACAAGGGTGTTGCCAGGTCTGGAGGACCTGAGTTATAAGGAAAGATTGAATTGGTTATAACTATATTCCCCAGAATTTAGAAGATTGAGGAGATATTTGATAAGGTATACAAAGTTATGAGGGGTATAGATGTGCAAAATGCAACCAGGCCTTTTCCATTGAGGTTGGGTGAGACTACAACTAGAGGTCATTGCTTAAGGGTGAAAGGTGAAATGTTTAAGAGGAACGCAAGGGGAAACATCTTTACTCAGAGGGCTGCGAGAGTGTGGAACAAGCTTCCAGAGCAAGGGGTGGATACGATTTTGATTTCAATGTTGAAGAGATGTTTGGACAGGTACATGGCTGTTAGGGGTACAGAGGGCTAAGGTCTGGGTGCAGGATGCTGGAACGGGGCAGTTTAAATGGTTTGGCACTGACTAGATGGGTCGCAGGGCCAGTTGTGCTCTGTGTTTTTCTATGATCCTGTGACTCTATCTGCCTAGTCCCATCACCCTGCACTCTCATCCATGTACACATATAAATTTCTCTTTAATGTTGAAATGGACCCCACATCCACATCTTACACTGTCTCGGAATAACATAGGCCAATTATTATTGGCTGTTGGTGTTTCACAGGGCTTGGTATCGGGACCAGTCCTTTTTACAGTAAATGTCAATCATTTTGATGACAGAATTGATGGCTTTATTGTCAAGTTTACAGATGAAACAAAGATAGGTGGAGGGGCAGGTAGTGCTGACGAACCAGGGAGTTTGCAGAAGGACTTGGACAGATTGGGAGAACAGGCAAAGCAGTAGTAGATAGAATATTGTGTAAGGTAGTGTATGATCAAGTACTTTGATAGAAGGAATAAAGGCATAGAATATTTTCTCAATGGGGAGAAAATTCAAAAATCAGGAGGTGGAAAGAGACGTGGGAGTCCTTGCACAGGATTCCCTAAATCCCTTGTGCAGGGATTCTACCACTGTGTGTGTTGCTTCGGAATCTGTAAAGGTTAATTTGCAGATTGAGTTGATTGTAAGAAAGGCAAATACAATAAATGCATTCATTGCAGGAGGATGAGAATATAAGAACAAAGACAGGACACTGAAGCTTTATAAGGTATTGGTCAGCCAACATCTGGAGTATTGTGAGCAATTTTGGGCCCCTTATCGAAGATGTGCTGGCATTGGATAGGTTCCAGAGAAGCTACACGAGAATGATTCCAGGAATGGAAGGGTTAACATATCAGAAGCATTTGATGGTTCTGGGCCTGTACTCACTGGAGTTTAGAAGAAAGAGAAGAGAGATTGATGATGGTAGGGCAGTGGATATTGTCTACATGGATTTTAGTCAACTCTTCAAATGTGAAGAGGTTAGGTTACAACTTTACAGCTCTGTATAGGCCACATCTGAAGTATTGCACACAGTTCTGGTCAATCCACTCGAGGAAGGATGTTGAGTCTTTGGAGAGAATATAGAAGAGGTTCACCAGAATGCTGGCTGGTTTAGAGAGCATGTTGTGAAGGTGAAATAGGGTAGGTTCAAGGGGAATGCGAGGAGAAAGTTTTTTGTCTCAGAGTGGTGGATGACTGGAATACGCTGCCTGGTATAATGGTAGGGGCAAATACATTAGAGATTTTTCAGAGACATTGGGATAGGCACATGGGTGTAAGAAAGATGGAGGGATATAGGCATTGTGTTGGTAAGAGAGATTATTGTTTGGGTGTTTTTGATTCGCTTTTTAGCTGGTTTAGAATAACACTGTGGGAAAAGTGTCCTTTTCCTGTGTTGTATTTTCTGTGTTCAATGTTATAATATGGGTGGATCTCATTGAAACCTGTTGAAGATTGAATGGGCAGACAGAGTGAATACAGAGAGGATGTTTCCTACAGTTGGTGAATCTAGGACCAGAGGACACAGCCTGGGTTCTGCTCACGGCAATGGTGATTGGCTCCAGAGAATTGACGTCATTGTGCAGCCCAACCTATTTCACCCCTGTGATGAGCTTCACCTGTGGCCCCATTGGGCCTGTCTCGCTGGTGATTGGCTCATCCCCTGTGACATAGTGAAGGGATCCACGCCAGCTCTCACCTTTCGCCCATGGGTGGTCCTTCAGCAACAATATCAGCTGTTGGCTCCAGCGGACTGCCCTCATCCATTGCCTGACCTGCAACGTCATCACTGATTGGCTCATATTCAATAATCCCACTCATTGGGGGAAATAGGGAAACAAGGGATTCCGAACCCATCTCTGGCATACCAACCCTGTTTGAGGACAGTGACCATGATGAGGATTGGGCACCCACCGCAACACACCCCCCCACCCACCCCCGCATCTTACCAGGGGCCAGGTGCACCCAGTGCTCCCAAAACCCAATCCTCCCAGTATTCAGATACGGTGGCCGCTCGGGTAAAACAGCGGCAGCAGGGAACGGGAGGCCTCTCTACCCTGAGATCCATAAAGGGAATACCGAGGACTGTTCCGAGACGGGGACGGAAGAATCCAATAAAACCCCAGAGTTAACGGCTCCACCAAGACAATTGCCCACCCGAATGCTGCCCAGTCCACAAGCAGTGGAGGAGGGACAGCCCTCCGTGATCCCTGTGTATGCACCCTGGAAGCCTCAAGAAATGATAATGATCATGAATCAGGCCTCAGGTAGAAAAACAACCAGCACAGTTTGCTCAGTATGTCAGCAGTACTATACACATGTATAAGGTGACCCTGCAAGATTTATTCGATCTCTGCTGCATGATTCTCTCAGCTGATGAGGGTGAAAATGGAAGGCAGAATTAAGATACCACAATGAGAATGAACAGACAGACCAGATTATCCAAGCCTTGGAAAGGGCTCTCCAGCAACCTGTAAACATCACTAAAGTACTTGAATCCAAACCTAAGCCTGGGGAATCGGGACCAGACTATTGTGAGCTATTTGTGGCCTGCTACAGCACTTTCGCAGGAGACCAGGCCTTTGATAATGGGAATCCGTCCCCCCAGTTTAATGCCTTACTACTCCAATGATTACCCACTAAGTCAGCCAACATGATTACAACAAATAATATGGATTGGCCTGACAATGACCGAAATCGAATGCGAGGAGCTTTGACATATCATTGGGACCCGGCTTCTGAATTCTGATCAACCCCGAAGGGAGACTGGCAAGATTTGCATGCGGGCCAGCTCCCATACTGGAAGATGGGACATCTGGTAAGACACTCTATTAATATTTACCGAACCCAGGATGTTGTACCCCATCTCTGGGCAATTTCGGACCATGAAGTCGGCCACACCAACTGCCCCCCTGTCCAGATCACCGTGAAAGAAGGACAGACTCCCCCATCCATTCCACAATACCCCCTCAAACCCGAGGCAATACAAAGGGTGCAGTTGTTAGTTGACTCCCTTTTGGCACAAGGAATCTTGATCCCTTGCACCTCTCCATGCAATACACCTATCTTCCCGGTACCTAAACCAGGAAGCAAGGACTGGCACCTCGTCCAAGATTTGCACAAAATAAATGAGATTGTGGCTGCTCTCCATGCTCTGGTTCCGAACCTCGCAACGATCCTGAGTCACATACCAGCTACTGCCCTGGTATTTACTATCATTGACCTATAGCACGCATTTTTCGCTGTCCCTTTGCACCCGGATTCTCAATATTTATTCGCATTTACCTATCAGGGATGTCAGTAAACTTGGACGCATCTACCCCAAGGATTTGTACATTCTCCCACACTCTTCTCACAGACGCTCCAGAAGCAGTTACGTGATCTCCAGTTGCCTGGCAACTCTACTACAGTCCAGTATGTGTATGACTTATTACTGGCAAGTGACATTTTGAAGAGTTGTGAAACTCCTACTAAACTTTTTGCATTCATTGGGATACATTATTCCACCCCACAAAGTAAAGCGATCACAGCCCGAGGTAAAATTCTTGGGCATCCTGATAAGTGTGGCAGAGCGGCGCCCCACAGAAGATCGGATAACACCCATTGTAAATACTCCCCCACCTACTACCCCGAGACAGATGCGAGCCTTCTTGGGGCTCCTGAATTTCTGTCGGCAATGGATTCCTCACATCGCCACTCACACCAAGCACCTGACCCCCCTCGCTTCATCAAACTCACCATCTGCTTGCTCGCTTACAGACACACAGCTGGAAGCTTTCAATGAGCTAAAGGAGAGCCTCATTCGAGCACCAGCTCTTGGTCGCCCACTCTATGACTGACCATTCCAGCTCTACGTAACCGTAAAGGAAGAATGTGCTACTGCAGTGTTCAGACAGGAAGCGTCCAGTAGCCTATTACTCAAACAAGCTTGATCCCGTAGCTGGGGGAGTACCTTCATGCATACAAGTACTTCCAGCCAACTACGTTTTAGTAACAGCAGCATCCAACATAACATTGCACCAACTTGTAACTGTCCTGACACCCCACTCATTGGTAGAATTGTTGACCTCTCAGCAGACCAGTATCTCATTCAAGCACGACAGAATCGATATGAAACAGCTCTACTAACTAATCCATTGCTTACTTTCTCTCACTGCACAATGCTTAATCCCACTACCTTCCTAACTGACCTTCAAAGCATACCTCCTCTCCACAGCATGATTGTGTGCTTAGAAATCATCTTTTCACTACCGCTCGAGAGGATCTAACTGACCAGCCCCTTGCAGATGCAGACTTGACATTTTATGTGGATGATAGCTCTTTTGTGGATCCAGCAGGGAAACGATGTTCTGGCTTTGCGATAGTGACGTCAGTGAAGTAGTTGAGCAGGCCTCTTTTGAAGCAGCTGTCTCAGCCCAGAAGGCTGAGCCGTTTGCTCTGACTCGTGCCTGTATCCTAGTAACAGACAGAAGTACAAACATTTACACAGACTCTCGTTATGCATTTAGAGTTACACATGACTACGGGGCTCTCTGGGAACATCGGAGATTTCCGACTTCCTCTGGCCACCCCATTAGTAATGTCACCTTTGTAGACAACTTACTCACTGCTCTACAGCTACCTCGAGTTTTGGCTATCATTAAATGTGCAGCCCACACCCGCATGTTTGACTGGGTCTCTAAAGGCAGTTCTTTAGCGGATGAGTCAGTGAAGAGTGCGGTACAATCCTCGTTGGTTGTAGTCCCCTCAGGTTCACGTCATGCAACCTACCACGACTCAATCAGAATGGGTACGCCAGACATGCGGGAGGTACGTACCTTTCAGGGAGACCCCTCTGAGGTGGATCATCCCAGCGGGACAGGTTTGTGTTCCCACACAGTTTTTACCAATATTGGTCGATTATATACATAATTGTACACACCTGGGAAAGGAGGGAATGGTTGGTAACCTGTACCCTACACACCAGGTACGACTCCCTTGCCAGGTGGACTTTCCTCATGTCTACAAGTTGATTTTATTGATTTGCCTGGAATACATTGCTATAGATACTGCTTAGTTATTATAGATGTATGGGGCTTACTGTGTATAAATATACAGCTGTAACCTGAGGGAGCGGGTCCACTTGTCAGATGGTGGCAGTACTTAGGTGCCTTCCCTTTGACAACTGAGTCTCAAACTCCTGCAGGAAGGTGCACAATAAACTGGAAATTATAAGAAGCTGGTCTCCCGAGTTTTATTCAGATTCCACTTTAACACCACAGTGCTGCCGATTGGCTCATACAATGGGTCAGCCATGACACAGCCAATTATCTGGCCCAACAACTTGAACCGGGTCAATGACAGCCAGCCGTTTAAATGGTTAGTCGTACCATACTCAACCTTTTGATTCCAGACCTTGTCTGAGGACTTAACAACCCGTTTTAAACACTTCCCCAAGGTCACCCATCATCTGTTGCATTCCAACAATTAAAGACCTCGCCTGGTCAATCTCTCCATGTAACTAAGGCCTTCTCCTTGTAAATCTCCTCCGCACTCTTCCCAGATTAACCATATTAAGTCTTCTTAATCTTTCAATCTTTCCTTTAAAAGGATGCCCAAAACTGTACATAGTACTCCAAGTGTGGCCTCACCAGTGATTTATACAACTGCAACATAATATCCCTGCTCTAATGCCCAAATGAATACTAGCATGCTAAATGCTTTCTTTCACCACCCTGTGTACCTGTGAAGCTGCTTTCAATGGACAATGCATTTGTACTTCTAGGTTCCTCAGTTCCACTAAATTCCCCAGTGCCCTGCTGGTCATAATATGTTCCATGTCACTTTGACACCCACCCCAGACATTATTTCTTCTCCTTTCCATTGGGCAGAACGTACAAAAACCTGAAAGCAAGTCCTACAAAGCTGAAGGACAGCTTCCACTGCACTGTTATAAGTCCATTAAGTGGTTCTTGGATATGATAAAATGGACACTTGCCCTCACAGTCTACCTCATTATGATCTTGTACCTTCTTGTCTACCTGTGCAGCACTTTGACACTTTATTCTGTTATTATTTTATCTTCTTCTACCTTAATGTACCGTGCAACGATTTGAGTGTATGAACAGTATACAGGACAAGGTTTTCATTATGCAGTATGCAGGACAAGGAGCCTACTGGGCTTAAACATCTCCCTCTGCAAATGGATCCTGGACTTCCTCACAGGGAGACCTCAGTCAGTCCGGATTGGAAGCAACATCTCCAACACCATCACACTGAGCACGGGGACCCCCCAGGGCTGTGTGCTCAGTCCACTGCTGTTCACTCTGCTGACCCACGACTGTGCTGCAACACACAGCTCGAACCACATCGTCAAGTTTGCTTATGACGCGACCATGGTGGGTCTCATCAGCAAGAACAATGAGTCAGCATACAGAGAGGTGGCGCAGCGGCTAACGAACTGGTGCAGAGCCAACAACCTGTCTCTGAATGTGAACAAAAGAAAACAGATGGTTGTTAACTTCAGGAGGACACGGAACGACCACTCTCCGCTGAACATCCACGACTCCTCTGTAGAGATCGTTAAAAGCACCAAATTTCTTGGTGTTCACCTGGCGGAGAATCTCACCTGGTCTCTCAATACCAGCTCCATGGAAAAGAAAACCCAGCAGCGTCTCTACTTTCTGCGAAGGCTGAGGAAAGTCCACATTCTACAGAGGTTGTATTGAGAGCATCCTGAGCAGCTGTATCACCGCCTGGTTCGGAAATTGCACCATCTCAGATCGCAAGACCCTGCAGCAGATAGTGAGGTCAGCTGAGAAGATCACCGGGGTCTCTCTTTCTGCCATTAGAGACACTTACACCACATGCTGCATCCGTAAAGCAAACAGCATTATGAAGGACCCCACACACCCCTCATACTAACTCTTCTCCCTCCTGTCATCTGGCAAAAGGCACTGAAGCATTCGGGCTCTCACGACCAGACTACGTAACAGTTTCTTCCCCCGAGTCATCAGAATCCTCAATACCCAGAGCCTGGACTGACACCAACCTACTGCCCTCTACTGTGCCTATTTGTCTTGTTTATTATTTATTGTAATGCCTGCACTGTTTTGTGCACTTTATGCAGTCCTGGGTAGGTCTGTAATCTAGTGTACTTTTGTGTTGTTTTTTTACCTAGTTTAGTGTAGTTTTTGTATTGTTCATGCAGCACCATGGTCCTGAAAAACGTTGTCTCGTTTTTACTGTGTATTGTACCAGCAATTATGGTCGAAATGACAAAAAGTGACTTGACTTGACTTCATTGCATCTCAGTTCGTGGGACAATAGTAAATCAATTAACCAATAATTTTACACACCTCTACAAGATCCCTCATTGTTCTCCTCAACCCAAGGAAGATAGAGTCAACATGTTCAAACTCCCTCCACAACTCAGTCCCAGCAACATCACTAGAAATCTCCTTTGCCCTCTTTCCAGTGTAAGGATATCACGGGGTTTTGCAGGGACCATTCACTTTGGACTCCCAGATCCACTCCCATCCACTACCCTCCCCCTCTATTACACACTTCCCCTGCAACTGCAACATCCTCATAAGTGAAATATTGAAAGTAGGAACTAACACGTTTAGGGAACCTTGGTTTTCCAGTGATGTTGAGGCCTAGGTTTAGAAGAAGGAATGACTGATCAGGTGTAGGCAATATGAATCAAATGAGGTGTTGAAGGAGTGTAAGGTGTTTAAGGGCTTTACCAAAATTATCAGCAACCTCAGGCTCAGCACTGATGCCAACAGAGTCTCAGTTCTGATTCAAGATTCAAAGTACATTTATTATCAAAGTATGTACAAAATATCCAACCTTGAGATTTGTCTGAATTCACTTTTACTTTTCCTCAGGGAAGCGGTCTTAGTCCCCTGCTATTCTCCTTATACATGCTCTCCTTTGGAGACTTCATTAGAGAGCATAAACTTGATTTCCACAGTTATGTAGATGACACACAATTGTATATCTCAGATGAGCCTGATGCACCTTATCTTCCCTGTCTTCTGGTATGGCTGCAATAAACAAATGGATGAGCAATAATTTCAGAACAATAAATGAAGATAAAACTGAAACACTTTTAGTTGGTCCCAAAGCCAAAACAGATATACTTCTTGATAAACTTGGGAACTTGGTTCCCCTGGGTGTTATCCTTGACTCAGATTTGAATTTTTAATCCCACATAAAGAAAGTAACCAAAGCAGCATTTCTATACTTTACAAATATTGCAAAGGTACACCCATTTCTGTCATGTAATGAAGCTGAAAAACTAATTCATGCCTTTATATCAAATAGATTGGATTACTGCATTGCAATTTTTAAGTGGACTTCCAAAGCAATCTTTTGACAAACTACAACTCAGTCATAACACTACTGCTGGACTTTTAACTGAAACCAGGATGAGAGAGCATATCACTCCTGCCCAACCTGCTCTGCATCAGCTTCCTGAATTTTTTTTAAGAATTGAACTTAATGTTCTCCAACTTGTTTTTAAATTTCTCAATGTTCTGGGAGCAGAGCACATCGCAGAATCATTTTCGTTTTTATAAACCTGCTCGAGCTCTTCGGTCTTCGTTCAACAGTCTCTTAAATTTAAACAACCTCCCTCAAAAGAGAATTGGCAGGTCAGTTTTATTGAACAATGCTCCTGAACTGTCAAATTAAATCTTAAAAGCATGAGGGATGCACATTCAGCTGACACCAGCTCAAACTCTACTAATTTAGCAACACACACAAAATGCTGGTGGAACGCAGCAGGCCAGCCAGCATCTATAAGAAGAGGTACAGTCGACGTTTCGAGCCGAGACCCTTCTTCAGGACGAACTGAAAGAAGAGATGGTAAGAGATTTGAAAGTGAGAAAGGGAGGGGGAGATCCAAAATGATAGGAGAAGACAGGGGGTGGGGGGGAATAAAAATAAATAAGGGATGGGGTAAGAAGGGGAGGAGTGGCATTAACGGAAGTTAGATAAATCCATGTTCATGCCATCAGGTTGGAGGCTACCCAGACAGAATACAAGGTGTTGTTCCTCCAACCTGAATGTAGCTTCATCTTGACATTAGAGGAGGCCATGGATTGACATATCAGAATGGGAATGGGACATGAAATTAAAATGAGTGGCCACTGGGAGATCCTGCTTTCTCTGGCAGACAGAGCGTAGGTGTTCAGTGAAACGGTCTCCCAGTCTGTGTCGGGTCTCACCAATATATAGAAGGCCACACCGGCAGCACCGGACGCAGTATATCACACCAGCCGACTTCACAGGTGAAATGTTGCCTCAGCTGGAAGGACTGTCTGGGGCCCTGAATGGTGGTGAGGGAGGAAGTGTAAGGGCAGGTTTAGCACTTGTTCCGCTTACTAGGATAGGTGCCAGGAGGGAGATCGGTGGGAAGGGATATGGGGAACAAATGGACAAGGGAGTCACGTAGGGAGCGATCCTGCAGAAAGCAGAAAGAGGTGGGGAGGGAAAGATGTGCTTGGTGGTGGGATCCCGTTGGAGGTGGCGGAAGTTACGGAGAATTATATGTTGGACCCGCAGGCTGGTGGGGTGGTAGGTGAGGACAAAGGGGAACCTTATCCTAGTGGGGTGGCGGGAGATTGGGGTGAGAGCAGATGTGCGTGAGGTGGGAGAGATGTGTTTGAGAGCAGAGTTGATGGTGGAGGAAGGGAAGCCCCTTTTTTTCAAAAAGGAAGACACCTCCTTCGTCCTGGAATAAAAAGCCTCATCCTGAAAGCAGATACGGCGGAGACAGAGGAATTGCGAGAAGGGGATGGCATTTTTGCAAGAGACAGGGTGGGAAGAGGAAGTCCAAGCAGCTGTGAGAGTCCGTAGGCTTACAGTAGACATCAATAGATAAGCTGTCTCCAGAGACAGAAAGATCAAGAAAGGGGAGGGAGGTGTCAGAAATGGACCGGGTAAATTTGAGGGCAGGGTGAAAGTTGGAGGCAAAGTTAATGAAGTCAACAAGCTCAGCATGCATGCAGGAAGCAGCGCCTATTAATTTAGCCTTACTTTTAATTAATAGCTTTTTGTCTTTTAGTTTCATTTTCTACTATAAAGCATTTGGAACTACATTGTTTGTTTGAAAAGTGCTCTGCAATTCAATTTGGCCAGATCTGTAAATAACATTTATCATCCTTGAGCCAATCGTACCAGCTCGTTTGGATGATCTGGGGTTCGGGGAGTAATGGAGGGGGAGGGAGCAGAGGGATCGCCATCTGAGCCATTCCCATCTGCCTGCATTTGGCCTGTAGCTCTCTAAACCCTTCCTATCCATCAACCTGTCTGAGTGTCTTTTAAATGTTGTTAGTGTATGTACCTGCCTCAACCAAATTCTCTGGCAGCTTGTCCCATATTTGGACCTCTTGCTCAGTTAATAATTTTTCCCTCGGGTCCCTATTAAATCTCTCTATCACCTGAAACTCCTGCTCTCTGGTTCCTGATTCCCCAACCGTTGGGAAAGACCATGCGCATTCACTCTCTCTGTGCCCCTCATGGTTTTATACACCTGTATAAGGTCACCCCTCATCCTCCAAGGCAAAGGTCCAAACCTGCCCAATCTCTGTACATAACTCAGTCCCATGAGAGCCAGCAACAGTCTCGTAAATCTCCTTTGACTTGTTCCAGCTTAATGGCATCTTTGCGAGAGAAGAGCGACCAACACTGAACACAATACTTCAGGTGCAGCTTCGCTAATTTCTTCTTCAATTAAAACATAAAACCAGAAAACATTAGGCTTCTCGGCCCATCAAGTCTGCTCTTGTCATTCCATCATGGCTGCTTGATTCTCCCTCTCAACCCTATTCTCCTACCTTTTCACTGTAACCTGACAAACCAAAAACCTATCAACCTTGGCTTCTGTTAGAATGTTTTTTAGGTCAGCACATATGGCAAATAATTTCAGCAACTGACTTTCAGCCACCAGTCTTCAGATACTCATATGAACTGTGGATTAAATCTAAAATACAGCTCCAAGGTTCCTAAGAACTGTGAACCACAGTTATTTGGAAGACCAGACAATGCTGATTAACATTCACTATATGTCTGTGGTGCGGGTGTGCAGTGGGAGGTGTGAAGTTTGTGTGTAGTTCAAAGAAAGCATTGTGGATGCATTGTAAATAGAGAATTTTCCTTTGATTTTTAGCGCATAAAATGTCATGTAGCATTGGGTCAGACAGATAACTGTCCTCTGACAGGCTCTCCATCTGATGTCTGCTGTATCTCATTTTGTTGAATAGAGAGGCTGCTGAATATTTAGCAGTACTTCTCTCCAGTGACTTTGTCCACGCCACAATTGGTGTCAGGAGTGGGATACCTTCTTGTAGCCCATTGTATGGATGATGATCTCAGCAGTCTAAGTGGGTGAGTATTTTTAAAATTAGCACTCTCACTTGGACTTGTTCAGATCGGTGGCTACAGGATCGCTACATATCATGAAAACAATGGAAAACTGAACTGGGAGATAAAAGTAATGTGCGTGCATGCACGTGCCTTTATGTAAGAAGCTAATCTTTGTGTGTTAATTTGGTTCGACGGGGCTACCAGTTGCAAAGTATGGTTCTTGAAGGGTCCAGATGCCAGTGGAGGAATGTACTCATTCCAGGAACCGTACTTCAGCAAGCATGTTTGTGAGTGTGTGTGCCTTGATGTAACTGATACAAAGGAACACAACAGGCTTCATGAGCTTAGAGGCACATCTGTGGCAGATTGCAGAGTACATTCTCTGCAGTTATAAGTATATAACTAGTATTTAACTAGTACCCTTTATTTATATTTTGTAGTGTGGGAATTTGTCTGGAGATATTTCAGGGAAATGTTTGACCTAGATATATCTGTTAGGATGGCAGCGATCGTGGTCAGGCAACATCAGGTCGAGAACCCTGAAGACCCAAGCCAGCTGTTGATCCTGACTATGGCTATTCATAAACCTTCCACCTCAGGGAGAAACACAGCATTTTGTCAGAATTGCCCTCGGTTAAAGTTACATGTGGGAATTCAGAATTATGGTGCAAACTCGAGGAATACTTTGCTTCAGTATTCACTACGGAAAAGGATATTGGCGATTGCAGGGATAACTTACAGTGGACTGAAAACCTTGAGCATACAGACATTAAGAAAGAGGATGTGCTGGAACTTTTGGAAAGCATCAAGTTGGGTAAGTCTCCGGGACCTTATGAGATGTACCTTAGGCTACGGTGGGAGGAGAGTGCTGAGTCTCTGGCAATGATCTTTGCATCATCAATGGGAACGGGAGATGTTCCAGAGGATTGGAGGGTTCCCTTATTCAAGAAAAGGTGTATAGATAGCCCAGGACATCATAGGCCAGTGAATCTTACTTCAGTGGTCGGTAAATTGACGGAGGAGATCCTGTGAGGCAACATTCATAAACACTTGGAAAGGCATATGATAGGGAATAGTCAGTATTGCTTTGTCTTATGAGCCTAACTGAATTTTTTCAGGATGTCACTAAACACATTGATGAAGGTAGAGCATATAGATGTAGTACATATGGATTTCAGCAAGGCATTTGACAAGGTACCCCATGCAAGGCTTATTGAGAAAGTAAGGAGGCATAGGATCCAAGGGGACCTTGCTTTGTGGATCCAGAATTGGCTTGCTCACAGAAGACAAAGACCAGTTGTAGACGGGTCATATTCTGCATGCAGGTCAGTGACCAGTGGTGTGCCTCAGGGATCTGTTCTGGGACCCCTAAGATTTTTATAAATTACCTGGATGAGGAAGGGGAGGGATGGGTCAGTAAATTTTCTGTGACTCAAAGGTTGGGGGGGTTGGGGGGTGTTGTAGAGCAGGGGTCCCCAACCTTTTTTGCACCATGGACCGGTTTAATATTGACAATATTCTTGTGGACCGGCCGACCGGGGCGGTGGGGGTGGGGATGTTCAAGTGGGGTTAACCTCACTTCAACATGTCTTTTACACTAAGGGTTGCCAACTTTCTCACTCCCAAATAAGGGACAAAAGTAGCAGTCAAATCCTGATGAAGGGTCCTGGCCCGAAACACCGACTGTACTTCTTCCTATAGATGCTGCCCAGCCTGCTGCGTTCACCAGCATTTTTTGTGTCTGTTGACGGGACACTTGTTTACCCCAAAAAAGACTACCATGACCATGAAGCCTGGCGCGGGCACCTGTGTGCACATGCATGCGTGCACATATGTGACGTGCACATTTGCGTACGTGCTGATTTTTCTTCCACAAAACGGTTTTGGCTTAATTTTCCTGACTACACTGTACATACATTATTTCTACTTTAGATAGGCTGTGTATTTATATCATTCCTGCCTTTGCTATATGTTAGTGTTATTTATTTTCAGTTTTGTGTGTTATTTGGTATGATTTGTTAGGTTATTTTTTGGGTCTGGGAACACTGAAATTTTTTTCCCATATAAATTAATGGCAATTGCTTCTTCGCTTTACGCCATTTCGGCACGAAAGGTTTCATAGGAATGCTCTACCTTAGCGGGGGGAAATATGGGACAAGGGCAGTCCCGGTAGGGACAAACCAATTCAGCCCAATATACGGGATGTCCCGGCAAATACGGGACAGTTGGCAACCCGATGTTCAAGATCAACAGTGCGTGACAGGGAATGAGGAAAGGTGCAGCTGACTCATATCGTTTCCTCGCGGCCCGGTAGCACATACTTTGCGGCCCGGTGGTTGGGGATTGCTGTTGTAGAGAGTGTGGAGGGCTGTCAAAGGTTACAGGGAGATATTGATAGAATGCAAAACTGGGCTGAGAAGTGGCAGATGGAGTTCAACCCAGATAAGTGTGGGACGGTTCATTTTGGTAGGTCAAATATGATGACAGAATATAGTATGACTGATAAGACTCTTGGCAGTGTGGACGATCAGAGGGATCTTGGGGTCCGTGTCCATAGGACACTCAAAGCAGCTGCGCAGGTTGACTCTGTGGTTAAGAAAACATACAGGGCAGTGGCCTGCATTAATCATAGGATTGAGTTTTGGAGCCCAGAGGTAATGTTGCAGCTATATAGGACCCTGGTCAGACCCCACTTGAAGTACTGTGCTCAGTTCTGGTTGGGGAGGAAGGATGGGGAAACCATGGAAAGGGTGCAGAGGAAATTTACAAGGATGTTGCCTGGATTGGGGAGCATGCCTTCTGAGAACAGGTTGGGTGAACTTGGCCTTTTTTCCTTGGAGCGACGGAGGGTGAGAAGTGACCTGATCGAGGTGTACAAGATGATGAGAGGCATTGATCGTGTGGATAGTGTGAGGGGATCCAGGAGTGTCCCTATTAACTGATTGAAGAGAGACAGAGAGACATTTGTCATTGATGGTTTGTTTGGGGGAGAGGAGGGGGGGAGAGGAGGGGGGGGAGGGGAGGGGGGGAGGGGGGGGGAGTGGGGGAGGGGGGGAGGGGGGGAGGGGGGGAGGGGGGGGGAGGGGGGGAGGGGGGGGAGGGGGGAGGGGGGAGGGGGGAGGGGGGAGGGGGGAGGGGGGAGGGGGGAGGGGGGAGGGGGGAGGGGGGGGAGGGGGGGAGGGGGGGGGAGAGGGACAGTTATTTACCACCGATATGTTGCTTTTGAAAGGACAGAGAGAGAGAGAGAGACGAAGATTAACGGTTGGACTGTCACTTTAAGGCATTGGAAGTAACTTTGGATTTTTACTGAGTTTGGAGTTGGAGACAGCACTGAGCAGCTTGTAAGTTGCTATGGTGACCGAAGGCGGTGTTATTTAATGGACACTTGATGTTATGATTTTCAGCAGGTTGTTGATATTTCTTCAAGGACTTGTTTGCCTGCTTGTGCATTTCTTCACAGACCAAGGAAGGAGGGACTCTTTGAATGACAGGTGATGCTCAGCACAAAGAAATAAATAGGTCAGATGATACAGACCTCAGACACATGATCTGGACACTGAATCAGCATTGTTGTGCCCGCAGAGAAAGTGGGTTTTGGAGGACCGATCAGGCGGATCGATACAAATTGCTATTCCAACGGTAAAGAAGGGGTTGACTGGTGGGGAGTTGTCTATGTGTCCACCCTTGCCGGGGTGATAGCTCCACCACAGGAAAACCGGTCCCCCTGGTTAAAGTCACAGTCGGTGACTTGTAAAGGATTTCGGAGGGCGACAAGAAGATCGACGGCATCAGCTCACTCTCTCTCTCTCCCCCCCACACATCACTACTCAACTAAATACCACGAACTGAAATTAACTTTACTCAACATCGTAAGACTGTATCTTTTTACCCCTAGACTTAAAGAAGCTTGGTTTTCATACATATATATTCCACACTTACTTTTATATATAATCATTGCTAACCTGTTTGATTTGTCTACATTTATATTGCTGTATTGCTTAGTTACTAATAAATATTATTAGTTTATAGCAATACTGGACTCCAAAGTGTTTTCCATCTCTGCTGGTTCTTTATTCCTGTCACGGGGTACGTGACAATAGTCAGAGGCTTTTTCCCAGGGCTGAAATAGCTAGCACGAGAGGGCACAGTTTTAAGGTGCTTCGAAGTGGATACAGAGGAGCTGTCAGGGGTAAGTTTTTTTTATACGAACTCAGAGAGTGGTGAGTGCATGGAATGGGCTGCCACCGATGGTGGTCGAGGCAGTTACGATTGGGTGTTTTAAGAAACGCCTGGACAGGTACATGGAGCTCAGAAAAGTAGAGGGCTAAGGGTAACCCTGGGTAATTTCTAAGGGAAGGACATGCTCAGCACAGCTTTGTGAGCCGAAGGGCCTGTATCGTGCTGTAGGTTTTCTCTGTTCTATGTTCTCAGATGGATGAGAGGATTTCCACAAGCCTAATGATTTACAGAAGTGTGCCACTGCAAAATGCCCTTTCAACAGCCCAAATGCTGATGGGTCGACACAAACACACTAACCTTCCAATGCATGAAAACATGTTGACACCTACAGGAGCAAACAAGGTCAAAATGTCTAAAGTGAAAGGGAAAGAAAAAGAGAAATGGTATCATGACAAGTCTACAAAAAGCCTACCAGTTCTGAAGCCTGGAGATCAAACTCAAATCCCAGTTCACAATTCTGGAACATGGTCCATGTCACGATACGTGCAAGAGGAAGTCACTCCACATTCCTACCAGATTCAGACAGAGCAGGAACACCTCTGAGAAAGAACCGTATGGATCTACGTCCACAGGCTCCAACCCATGGCTGTGATGTCACCTGTCAGGACACAAAGGGGTCAGCATTTGTTAAAGATGAACATGTTGATCAAAGTTCTCAGAAAAACACAAATTGTAACACAGCAAATGTAAGCAATACTCCTGGGGAAACAACTAGCAGACCAAAAGGAGCATTAAACCATCTCAGAGACTGACTGAAAGATGTTGAGTGGATAAGGAACTGTAGTTGCACATTACAATTGAAGTTGAAATGTTGAACAGCTGAAAATTCAGCAAAAATAAAGGAAAGAGACCAGTTATGGAATGTAGATATCTTTGTTGGAAAGGATTATTGCTCCTTGCAGGTTTATGAGGACAAAGTATTGTATTTGTTTGTCTTTCAAGAGTGGAAAGGAAAGATGTTTTATTATGTGTGCATAATAGAGAACTTCATTTCCCAGTGAGCAATACGAGGGGTTCACCCAGAACCTGAAGCTGTGATGGTGACCTGGTTGTGCACATTGGGATTGAGCAGCAGTCCAGTACTAAAATGTTCCAATGTTTGCAGACGCTAAGTTTGTCTTTATTAAGAACAAAAATAACAATAACTTTGATTCTCCTGGATTCTCAATCTCATATTCATTCACACACACACACACACACACCCTCTACCTTCGACAAAGCCATGCTGACTATTCCTGATCAGATTGTGCCTCTCCAAATGTTCATAAATCCTGCCTCTCAGGATCTTTTCCATCAACTTACCAACCACTGAAATAAGACTCACTGGTATATAATTTCTTGGGCTATCTCTACACCCTTTCTTGAATAAGGGAACAACATCTGCAACCCTCCAATCCTCCAGAATCTCCCCAAGCCCCATTGATAATGTAAAGATCATTGCGAGAGGCTCAGCAATCTCCTCACTCGCCTTCCACAATAGCCTGGGGTATATCTCGTCCGATCCAAGAGGCTGATCCAACTTGATGCTTTCCAAAAGCTCCAGCACATCCTCTTTCTTAACGCCTACATGCTCAAGCTTCTCAATCCGCTGCAAGTCAACCCTACAATCGCCAGGATCCTTTTCCGCAGTGAATACTGAAACAAAGTATTCATAAAGTACCTCAGCTATCTCCTCTGGTTCCATACACACTTTTCCAGTGTCACACTTGATTATTCCTATTCTCTTACCTCTTGCTCTTCACAGACTTGTAGAATGCCTTGGGGTTATCTTTAATCCTGCTCGCCAAGGCCTTCTCATGGCCCCTACTGCCTCTCCTAATTTCATGGCTTTTGCTTCCCCTTTATGCAAAGGCACCACATTTACATTCTTAGTTTAAAGCAAATTGCTTGGCTAGAAAGTCTGGCACCTTGTTTCCTTCAACCCCAACAAGGGCAGGGACCCATATGAAATGGATGCACAACCCTGCAGCCTCAACAGATGTTAAATGCATAAATGAAGATAAAACTGAAGCACTTTTAGTTAGTCCCAATGCCAAAACAGATCCACTTCTTGATAAACTTGGGAACTTGCTTCCTCTGTAAAATCAGAAGTAACAAGCTTGGGTGTTATCCTTGACTCAGATTTGAATTTTTAATCCCACATAATATAAGTAACCAGAGCAGCATTTCTACACCTTATAAATATTGCAAACGTATGCCCATTTCTGATAAGTAATGAAGCTGAAAAACTAATTCATGCCTTTATATCAAATAGATTTGGATTACTGCACTGCAATTTTTAACTGGACTTCCAAAGCATTTGATGGGTCCTGGGCATGCCAACCAATGAGGTCACTAAGTAGCTATCCTTCTGTGGACCAATGGGATTATTGGATCGGAGCCAATAGCTGATTCTGTTGCTGAAGGACCACCCACCGTCGACAGATGAGACTGGATAGGATCCCTTCGCTGTGTCACAGTTGATGAACCAATCAACAGTGAGACAGACCACGAGTCAATGGGGCTGCAGGAGGACCCAGGACCCATCAAAATTGAGTGAAATTGGTTGGACTGCATAATGACATCAAAGCTCTGGAGCCAATCACCATTACTGGAGGCACAACCTAACAGCCAATCGCAGGAGTCATTGCTGCAGAAACTGTTGGAGTTGAGAGTTCTGGGAATACTCACAGCCAAGGGCTTGGTCAACGAAGTTGGAGATGTTATTGTCCCACAGCCAATCACAGAAACCGGTCTGGAAGGATTTCTCAATGATATCAATATCCCAAAGCCAATCAGGCAATTCAATTTGGCCAGTTCTGTTAATAACATTTATCATCCTTGAGCCAATGGCACCAGCTCGTTTGGATGATCTGGGGTTCGGGGAGTAATGGAGGGGGAGGGAGCAGAGGGATCGCCATCTGAGCCATTCCCATCTGCCTGCATTTGGCCTGTAGCTCTCTAAACCCTTCCTATCCATCAACCTGTCTGAGAGTCTTTTAAATGTTGTTAGTGTATGTACCTGCCTCAACCAAATTCTCTGGCAGCTTGTCCCATATTAGGACCTCTTGCTCAGTTAATAATTTTTCCCTCGGGTCCCTATTAAATCTCTCTCTATCACCTTAAACTCCTGCTCTCTGGTTCCTGATTCCCCAACTGTTGGGAAAGACCATGCGCATTCACTCTCTCTGTGCCCCTCATGCTTTTATACACCTGTATATAAAGTCACCCCTCATTCTCCAAGGCAAAAGTCAAAACTTGCACAATCTCTGTCCATAACTCAGTCCCATGAGAGCCAGCAAGTCTCGTAAATCTCCTTTGACTTGTTCCAGCTTAATGGCATCTTTGCGAGAGAAGAGCGACCAAAACTGAACACAATACTTCAGGTGCAGCTTCACTAATTTCTTCTTCAAGTAAACCATAAGACCATAAAACATTAGGCTACTCGGCCCATCAAGTCTGCTCTTGTTATTCCATCATGGCTGATTGATTATCCCTCTCAACCTTATTCTCCTACCTTTTCACTGTAACCTGACCAACCAAAAACCTATAAACCTGTTTTAAACAGATGCAATGACTTGGCCTCTGTTAGAATGTTTTTGGGGTCAGCACATATGGCAAATAATTTCAGCAACTGACTTTCAGCCACCAGTCTTCAGATGCCAATATGAACTGTGGATTAAATCTAAAATGCAGCTCCTGGGTTCCTAAGAACCGTGAACCACAGTTATTTGGAAGACCAGACAATGCTGATTAAAATTCACTGACATGTCTGTGGTGCGGTGTGAAGCGGGAGGTGTAATTTGTGTGTACTTCAAAGAAAGCATTGTGGATGCATTGTAAATACAGAATTTTCCTTTGATTTTTAGCGCATAAAATGTCATGTAGCGTTGGGTCAGACAGACCACTGTCCTCTGAAAGGGTCTCCATCTGATGCCTGCTGTATCTCATTTTGTTGAATAGGGAGGCTGCTTAATATTTAGCAGTCTCTCCAGTGACTTTGTCCATGCCACATTTGGTGTCAGGAGTGGGATACCTTCTTGTACAGTTATTGTACCTTCTTGTACATTGTATGGATGATGATCTCAGCAGTCCAAGTGGGTGAGTATTCTTAAAATTAGCACTCTCACTTGGACCTGTTCAGGTCAGTGGCTATGGGATCGCTACGTGTCACAAAAACAATGGAAAATTGAACTGGGAGATAAAAGTAATGTGCGTGCATGCACGTGCCTTTATGTAAGAAGCTAATCTTTGTGTGTTAATTTGGTTCGACTGGGCTACCAGTTGCAAAGTATGGTTCTTGAAGGGTCCAGATGCCAGTGGAGGAATGTATACTCATTCCAGGAACTGTACTTCAGCAAGCATGTTTGTGAGTGTGTGTGCCTTGATGTAACTGATACAAAGGAACACAACAGGCTTCATGAGTTTAGAGGCACATCTGTGGCAGATTGCAGAGTACGTTCTCTGCAGTTATAAGTATATAACTAGTATTTAACTAGTACCCTTTATTTATATTTTGTAGTGTGGGAATTTGTCTGGAGATATTTCAGGGAAATGTTTGACCCAGATATATCTGTTAGGATGGCAGCGATTTGTGGTCAGGCAACATCAGGTCGAGAACCCTGAAGACCCAAGCCAGCTGTTGATCCTGACTATGGCTATTCATAAACCTTTCACCTCAGGGAGAAACACAGCATTTTGTCAGAATTGCCCTCGCTTAAAGTTACATGTGGGAATTCACAATCATGGTGCAAACTCGAGGAATACTTTGCTTCAGTATTCACTACGGAAAAGGACATTGGCGATTGTAGGGATAGCTTGCAGTGGACTGAAAACCTTCAGCATACAGACATTAAGAAAGAGGATGTGCTGGAACTTTAGGAAAGCATCCAGTTGGATAAGTCTCCGGGACCATATGACATGTACCTCAGTCTACTGTGGGAGGCGAGGGAGGAGATTGCTGAGCCTCTGGCAATGGCCGTTGCATCATCAATGCGGACGGGAGATGTTCCAGAGGATTGGAGGGTTGCAGATGTTGTTCCCTTATTCAAGAGAGGGAGCATAGATAGCCCAGGACATTATAGGCCAGTGAACCTTACTTCAGTGGTTGGTCAGTTGATGGAGAATATCCTGAGAGGCAAGATTTATAAACACTTGGAGAGGTATATGATAAGGAATACTCCGCATGGCTTTGGCAAAGGCAGGTTGTGCCTTATGAGCCTGATTGAATTTTTTGAGGATGTGACTAAACATGGTGATGAAGGTAGAGTCATAGATGTAGTGCATGTGGATTTCAGCAAGGCATTTGACAAGGTACCCCATGAAAGGCTTACTGAGAAAGTAAGGAAGCATGGGATCAAAGAGGACCTTACTTTGTGGATCCAGAATTGGCTTGCTCACAGAAGACAAAGACCAGTTGTAGACGGGTCGTATTCTGCATGGAGGTCAGTGACCAGTGGTGTGCTTCAGGGATCTGTTCTGGGACCCGTACTCTTTGCGATTTTTATAAATTAGCTGGATGAGGAAGTGGAGGGATGGGTCAGTAAATTTCCTGATGACACAAAGGTTGGGGGTGTTGCAGACAGTGTGAATGGCTGTCAGAGGTTACAGGGGGACATTGATAGGATGCAAAACTGGGCTGAGAAGTGGCAGATGGAGTTCAACCCAGATAAGTGTGGGGCGGTTCATTTTAGTAGGTCAAATATGATGGCAGAATATAATACGAATTATAAGACTCTTGGCAGTGTGGACGATCAGAGGGATCTTGGGGTCCGAGTCCATAGGACACTCAAAGCTGCTACTCAGGTTGACTCTGTAGTTAAGAAAACACACGGTGCATTGGCCTTCATCAATTATGGGGTTGAGGTTCAAAGCCAAGAGGTAATGTTGCAGCTATATAGCACCCTGGTCAGACTGCACTTGGAGGACAGTGCTCAGTTCTGGTTCCCTCGCTACAAGGATGGGGAAACCATAGAAAGGGTTCAGAGCAGATTTACAAGGATGTTGCCTGGATTGGGGAGCATGCCTTATGAGAATAGATTGGGTGAACTTGGCCTTCTTTGCTTGGAGCAACGGAGGATGAGAGGTGACCTGATAAAACTATACAACAAAATGAGAGGCATTGACCGTATGGATAGTCAGAGGCTTTATCCCAGGGCTGAAGTGGCTAGCACAAGAGGCCAGAGTTTTAAGGTGGTTGGAAGTAGATACAGAGGAGATGTCAGGGGTAAGTTTTTTTCACGCAGAGTGTGGTGAGTGTGTGGGATGGGCTGCCACCGATGGTGGTCAAGGCAGTTACGATAGGGTGTCTTAAGAGACCCCTGGACAGGTACAGGGAGCTCAAAAAAATAGAGGACTAAGGGTAACCTGAGGTAATTTCTAAGGTAACGACATGCTCGGCACAGCTTTGTGAGCCAAAGGGTCTGTATCGTGCTGTAGGTTTTCTCTGTTCTATGTTCTTAGATGGATGAGAGGATTTCCACAAGTCTAATGATTTACAGAAGTATGCCACTGCAAAATGCCCTTTCACCGGCCCAAATGCTGATGGGTCGACACAAACACACTAACCTTCCAATGCATGAAAACATGTTGACACCTACAGGAGCACACAAGGTCAAACTGGCTAAAGTGAAAGGGAAAGAAAAAGAGAAATGGTATCATGACAAGTCTACAAAAAGCCTACCAGTTCTGAAGCCTGGAGATCAAACTCAAATCCCAGTTCACAATTCTGGAACATGGTTCATGTCAGGATACGTGCAAGAGGAAGTCACTCCACATTCCTATCAGATTCAGACACAGCAAGGGACACCTCTGAGAAAGAACCGTATGGATCTACGACCACAGGATCCAACCCATGGCTGTGATGTCACCTGTCAGGACACAAAGGGGTCAGCATTTGTTAAAGATGAACATGTTGATCAGAGTTCTCAGAAAAACACAAATAGTAACACAGCAAATGCAAGCAATACTCCTGGGGAAACAACTAGCAGACCAAAAGGACCATTAAACCATCTCAGAGACTGACTGAAAGTTGTTGAGTGGATAAGAGACTGTAGTTGCTCATTGCAATTGAAGTTGAAATGTTGAATAGCTGAAAATTCAGCAAAAAAAAGAAAGAGAAAGAGACCAGTTACGGAATGTAGATATCTTTGTTGGAAAGGATTATTGCTCCTTGCAGGTTTATGAGGACAAAGTATTGTATTTGTTTGTCTTTCAAAGGTGGAAGGGAAAGATGTTTTATTATGTGTGCATAATAAAGAACTTCATTTACCAGTGAGCAATACCAGGGGTTCACCCGGAACCTGAAGCTGTGAAGGTGACCTGGTTGCGCACACTGAGGTTGAGCAGCAGTCCAGTACTAAAATGTTCCAATGTTTGCAGACGCTAAGTTTGTCTTTAATAAGAACAAAAATAACAATAACTTTGATTCTCCTGGATTCCAATTCTCATATTTTCTCTCTCTCTCTCTCTCTCTCTGTTCCCCACCTCCACCCCCCGCTGCGTGAATAAAGACTTATATTTTCCAGTTTGAGCTCCTAATTAGCAGTTTTAGTACAGTCACAATAGGAACCCTCTGGAGAGGGTGCAGAGGAGATTTACCAAGATTGGAGCCAATGTCTTACAAAAGAAAAGTTGAGCACGTTACGGCTTTTCTCTTTGAGCAAATAGAATGAGAGGTGGCTTGACAGTGGAATACAAGATGTTAAGAGACAAATGCAGAGCGAACAACCAGTTCCTTTTTCCCCCAGGGCAACAATGGCTAATATGAGATGTCATCATTTTAAGGTGATTGGACGAAAGCATAGGGAGCATGTCACAGGGACATACTTTACAGCAGGAGTCCCCAACATTTTTTGCACTGTGGACCGGTTTAATAGTGACAATCGGGGGGGGGGGGGGGGGGGGGGAGGGAGAGGGGGTTGTTCAAGTTCAACAGTGCGTGACAGGGAATGAAGAAAGGTGCAGCTGACTCATATCACCAAATCATATCGTTTCCTCATGGCCCAATACTGATCCACGGCCCAGTGGTTGGGGACCACTATCTTACAGGACTGGTAAGTGGTGGAATGCACTGCCAGGGGTGGTGGTTCAGCTAGATTTTCAGCAGTATCCAAAGTGATATACCTGTTATTGAGGGGAACAGCCACGGGTATTCTCTGTTCTGTCTGTCTTCTTGATCCGTCTCCTGGCATTAAGCCAGGTACCTGCCTCCTGCAACTTAAGGGTGACTGCCTCTCTGAACCTCTCATCTATCATCTCCTCATTCTCCCATATCAACCGAAGGTCATCCAGTTGCCAGCTCCAGTTCCCCAACACGGTCTCTAAGGAGGTGCAGCTGGATGAACTTTACACTGATGCAATTATAAAGTGCACTGGAGGTCTCACAGAACTCCCAAATCTGGCATGAAGAACACACCATTGACCCTGGATCCATTCTCACTACTCTGGCCAGGCCTAACAGACAAGGAATGAAAGCAACTCACCAGAAACTCACCTTAGCCTCCACCTCTTCTTGCCAAAGCCTCTAGCTCCCCACTCTAACCCTATCCATGCATACGATGACCACTCAGCTGAAACCTTACTTCTTTTGAAAGACCTTTGTGAAGTACCTGATAAACCACGATATTTGAAGACCACTGAAAAGTTCCTTCTTCTACTTCGAGTCATGTTTAACGCACTTCAATTCCCCTCCAAGATGAAAATCAAGTAATATCAAAAAGTCTATCGCTTTTCAAAAAGTCAGATCTGCACTTCTATGCATTACGGTGGCAGTATATCCTAACCAACTTTCCACGGCAACTGTGTCTGTCCTAAAGATCTCAATTTAGCAATTGCTGTTTCCTTTGCACCTCGTAAGAACTGCATTCAAACAATCTATGCGGCACTGTTTCTTGACAAGTGCACTCCCTATAAATGCCTGTATCAAGCACAGTAATTCTAAACAAGGAATTATTCAACCGATTACGTCCAACACGTAAACGTGGAAGTATAACTTCTTCCCTCCTTTTATAACCATCTCCTAGTTGAGTTCCCCACATCTCCTGATTTTTATACCAATGCCATCCTTTTCCTTACCCCAACTTTGTTACCACAGTGATCAAATGGAGTTTTTAATTAGAAACATAGAAACAACACAATCCAGGCCCTTTGGCCCACAATGCTGAGCCGCACATGTACTTACTTTAGAAAATTAGATTAGATTAGGAGGACATGCCGTCCCCTTTTATTGTCATTTAGTAATGCATGCAGTAAGAAATGATACAATTTGTTCCTGCAGAATGATATCACAGAAACACAAGGCAAACTAAGACTAAAAAAAACTGACAAAAACTATATAATCATAACATATAGTTACAACAGTGCAAGCAATACCGTAATTTGATAAAAGAACAGAGCATGGGCACGGTAAAAAATCTCAAAGTCTCTTGAAAGTCCCATCATCTCATGCAGACGGTTGAAGGAAGAAAACTCTTCCTGCCATGAGCTTCCAGTGCCGCAAACTTGCTGATGCAGCATCCTTGGAAGCACCCAAACACAGTCCGACTCCGAGTCTATCCGAAAACTTCGAACCTCCGACAGCTCGGGCAGCATCCGTGAAAACGATCAGTCAAATGTTTATGGCAGAATCCTTCGTCCGGACTGTAGAGGGAAGGGGCAGAGGCCCTATAAAGAAGGTGGGGGGGGGGGGGGGAGGGTGGGAAGGAGAAGGCTGGTAGGTTCCAGGTGAAAAACCAGTAAGGGGAAAGATAAAGGGGTGGCGGAGGGGAAGCAGGGAGGTGATAGGCAGGAAAGGTGAAGGAGGAATGGGGAAAACACAATGGGTAGTAGAAGGAGGCAGAACCATGAGGGAAGTGATAGGCAGCTGGGGGAGGGGGCAGAGTGACATAGGGATAGAGGAAGGGAAGGGGAAGGAACTACCAGAAGTTGGAGAATTCTGTGTTCATATCAAGGGACTGGAGTCTACCTAGACGGTATATGAGGTGTTGCTCCTCCAACCTGAGTTTAGCCTCATCATGGCAGTAGAGGAGGCCATGTACGGACATATCTGAATGGGAGTGAGAAGCAGAGTTGAAGTGGCTGGCTACTGGGAGATCCTGTCTGTTGCGGCGGACGGAGCAGAGGTGCTCGATGAAGCGGTTCCCCCAATTTGCGTCGGGTTTCACCGATGTAGAGGAGGCCGCACCGTGAGCACTGGATGCAATAGATGACCGTAACAGACTCACAAGTGAAGCGTTGCCTCACTTGGAAGGACTGTTTGGGGCCCTGAATGGTGGCAGAAGAGGACGTGTAGGGACAGGTGTAGCACTTGTGCTAACAGGGATAAGTGCCGGGTGGGAGATCAGTGGGGAGGGGCGTGTGGATCAGGGAGTCGCGGAGGGACCGCTCCCTGCGGAAAGCGGAGAGGAAAAGATGTGCTTAGTGGTGGGGTCCTGTTGAAGGTGGCGGAAGTTGCGGAGGATAACGTGCTCCCACTCCCATTCCGATATGTCCATACATGGCCTCCTCTACTGCCATGATGAGGCTAAACTCACATTGGAGGAGCAACACTTCATATACCGTCTAGGTAGTCTCCAGTCCCTTGATATGAACACAGAATTCTCCAACTTCTGGTAATTCCATCCCCCTCCCTTCCTCTATCCCTATGTCACTGCCCCCTCCCCCAGCTGCCTATCACCTCCCTCACGGTACCGCCTATTTTTACTACCCATTGTGTTTTCGCCTATTCCTCCTTCACCTTTCCTGCCTATCACCTCCCTGCTTCCTCTTTATCTTTCCCCTGACTGGTTTTTCACCTGGAACCAACCAGCCTTTTCCTTCCCACCCTCCCCCCACCTTCTTTATAGGGCCTCTGCCCCTTCCCTCTACAGTCCTGACAAAGGGTTCCGGCCCGAAACATTGGCTGATCGTTTCCACAGATGCTGCCCGACCTGCTGAGTTCCTCCAGCGTGTTGTGAGTGTTGCTTTGACCCCAGCATCTGCAGATTATTTTGTGTCTCCGACACCGAGCACCATCTCTGCCGAGCGCTTCGACCCCGGCCCCAGCAACAGGCAAAGCCGAGGATTTGGGGCCTTCCCCTCTGCAGATTCTCGATCACACAGTAGCAGCAGTAGCGAAGCAGGCAGTTCAGAAGTTTCTCCAGATGTTCCTCCGTGCTTCTCACGGCTGTCTCTATGAAATCAGGATTGTGCACATTATCCAACTTCGCAAATACACTATCAATTTGGAGCGGCCGTGCACGCTGCGTCGCGCCGCCATCTTCTCCTCCCCTCCATTTACCTTGGGTAACCAATAGCCCTCTTTTTTTCTGAGCTCCATGTACCTATCCAGGAGTCTTTTCAAAGACCCTATCGTATGCGCCTCCACCACCATCGCCGGCAGCCCATTCCACGCACTCACCAATCACTGCGTAAAGAACTTGCCCCGGCATCTCCCCTATACCTACTTCAAAGCACCTTAAAACTGTGCCCACTTGTGATAGCCATTTCAGCCCTGGGAAAAAGCCTCTGACAATCCACATGATAAATGTCTCTCATCATCTTGTACACCTCCATCAGGTCACCTCTCATCCTCCGTCATGCCAAGGAGAAAAGGCCAAGTACACTCAAACTATTCTCGTAAGGCATGCTACCTGATCCAGGCAACATCCTTGTAAATCTCTGCACCCTTTCTATAGTATCACATCCTTCCTGCAGTGTGGTGACCAGAACTGAGCACAGTACTCCAAGTGGGGTCTGACCAGGGTCCAATACAGCTGTAATATTACCTCCCGACTTCGAAACTCAGTCCCACGGTTGATGAAGGTCAATGTATCGTATGCCTTCTTAACCACAGATACAACCTGCCCAGCAGCTTTGAGCGTCCTATGGACTTGGACCCCAAGATCCCTCTGCTCCTCCACACTGCCAAGTGTCTTACTATTCATACTACACCCTGCCATCACATTTGACTTAGCAAAATGAACCACATCACATTTATCTGGGATGAACTCCATTTGCCACTTTTCAGCCCAGTCTTGCATTCTACCAACGTCCCCCTGTAACCTCTGACAGCCCTCCACACTATCCATTACACAACCAACTTTGTATCCTTCACTAACCCATCCCTCCATTTCCTCATCCAAGTCATTTATCAAAATCACAAAGGGATCCCAGGACAGATCCCTGAGGCACACCACTGGTCACTGACCTCCATGCAGAATGTAACTCGTCTACAACCACTCTTTGCCTTCTGTCGGCAAACCAATTCTAGATCCACAAAACAGGGTCCCTTTGGATCCCATGCCTCCTTACTTTCTCAATGAGCCTTGCATGGGGTACCTTATCAAATGCCTTGCTGAAATCCATATAAGCTACATCTACTACTCCACCTTCATCAATATATTTGGTCACATACTCAGAAAATTCAATCAGGCCCGTAAGGCACAACCTGCCTTTGACAAAGCCATGCTGACTATTGCGAATCATATTATGCCTATTCAAGTGTTCATAAATCTTGCCTCTTAGGATATTTTCCACCAACTTACCAACCACTGAAGCAAGGCTGACTGGTGTATAATTTCTTGCACTATCTCTACTCCCTTTCTTGAATAAGGGAACAACATCTGCAACCCTCCAATCCTCCAGAATCTCCCCCGTCCCCATTGATAATGTAAAGATCATTGCTAGAGGCTCAGTAACCTCCCCCTTCGCCTTCCACAGTAGCCTGGGGTACATCTCGTCCGATCCCAGAGACTTATCCAACTTGATGCTTTCCAAAGGCTCCAGCACATCCTCTTTCTTAATGTCTATATGCTCAAGCTTTTCAATCCGCTGTAAGTCAACCCGACAATCGCCAGGATCCTTTTCCTTAGTGAATACTGAAACAGAATATTCATAAAGTACCTGAGCTATCTCCTGTTTCCTGCACACTTTTCCACTGTCACACTTCATTACTCCTATTCTCTTATGTCTTATCCTCCTGCTCTTCACAGACTTGTAGAATGCCTTGGGGCTATCTTAAATCCTGCTCGCCAAGGCCTTCTCGTGGCCCCTACTGCCTCTCCTAATTTCATGGCTTTTGCTTCCCCTTTATGCAAAGGCACCACATTTACTTTCTTAATTTGAAGTAATTGCTCAGCTGGAAGGTCTGGCACCTTGTTCCCTTCAACCCCAACAAGGGCTGGGACCCATATGAAATGTATACACAACCCTGCAGCTTCAACAGATGTTGTCCAATCTCAATGTAACACCCTAATAGAGGTTTCACTGTTGATGTAATGGTATTTCTGTAGGAGCAGTGTTTGGATTATGGTTGGATTTGGAGATAATAGGTGCTTGGAATGAGAGCCATCCAATCCGGGGAGCGGGTTGTTTTTCAGTGTGCCTGACATCGGTGTGATCTGGGGTCTTGCTTCGGAGGGACATGAAGAGAGAAGACACTGGAGAGAACTGGTTGCAGGATTCAACCCGGGGGAGGACTATCATTCGATGGAGTAAGGTGCAGAGGTCTATTGAGTATCGGTGAATATAACTTTCAGAAGAGCTGAGCTCCAACTTGTGCACATTTGACTGTTTCATTATAATGGGCCTTTTTTGTCTTTTTCTTTCTTTTCTTTACTAACCCTTTAGTTCAGTTAACATTCATAAATATAATTCATATAATCGCATGCAGCGTGCTGTTATTTCTTGGCACTGAGATGTACCAGGGGAGCAAAATACACAGTCTCCACACAAACCGAGGTTTGAGGTGGGAGTACCGTCCCAATCTCTTGGATTTGGCAGGACCAGAGTGTGTATTCCCTGGACTAGCACAACCCAGGGAAACCAGGGGTTTTCATCAAGAAGAACGTCTGACCTACAATTTGAAGTACATTTTTTAACAGATATCAAAACAGATCAAATCAGAGCACAGAAGTACATAATCAGGATGTACTTCTCCGACCCATCCCAAGATTAAAATGATAGTAACCACCTCAGCTGTGAATACAGATACTTTGTATGATAATCCTTTCTCAATAATCACCTGAACCTTTGGAACATAATCAGAGACACCTGAACGACCTGTCACTGCGTCTTTTGAATTAACTGTGATGTGTAAGAATCCACAATGTCTGCCTTGCATGTATTGCTGAATTGCCTGTACCACGGATGTACAATCAATTATCTTGAAGGCTAAAGTCAACCACTTGCAAAGGGAAAAACCATGGAGTAGTGACAGAAAGGGGTACACCGGGACCATATTTCACATCAAAGAACCCAAAATTTTCTGCCCATTCATTTTCCATCCACCCAAAACAGAATACCTTGCGAATACAGTCATCGCAACATGACTGATGTTGGCAATCTTTTAGGACCAGCTTTATGTCCTCTTACATTAACCCAATAAACCTTCGCTAACTGTAACCTGTGTAGATGTGAAGGTGCTTAATCCATTTCCACTAGTAATGCTGAAATTGGGGATGATTTAATAGCACCATAACATAATCTCAATGATTGAATTTGAACTTCATCTAACGGGCTTTAAGACCGCTGGTGAGGCTGACCCAGAAGCAATACATCCATAATCAAAGACAGATTTGATTAAAGCAAAATACATTTAAGTGGCCTCCCACTCGCACCCTCATCAGACCCAAATCAGCGACTTGAGCACATTAAAGACATTATTTACGCATCTGCAGATTGTTATTGACATAGAACTTCCAAGTTATCCTTATGTGCATCCACATACTGAGACACTTTATCACTGACTGGACCCCTGATTTAACATGTAAATTGAGATCAATTGTGGGGGCAATGTTCCTTTTAGAAAACAAAATAAACAGCGTAAGTTTTCGCAATGGAAAATTTCAGTCCCCACTCATGTCCCCATTTCACTACTTCATTAATAGCTGCTTGCATTTCCCTAACTATATAATTTATATTCCTACCTCTCTCCCACAGTGCACCATCATCACCATTTCACGCTGTTCTTTCCAAAGGCCCTGCTCGTTTGTTTAAATCTCGCGCTCACTCTCGCGATATCTCAATCCCGCCGAAAGGCTCCTCTCGCGCCCGATGACCTCCACAGAAACGGCTGCTCGGCTGCCCCGGGTTCCTGTCTCTGTTCGTCGGCACCTTGTCAGCCCGCCGCGCCCGACAGCTCAACACCGCTCCCCGGGCACCATGTAGGGGCCTGATTCTGTTATTCGACACACATTTTCTTTCATTGTAAAGCCACGCCCGCTCGATCTCTGGCCGCTCCTTCTCTGCGTGAAGGGGAAGCGGGGGGCAGCATTATCTGGGAGATAGCGGGGAGAGAGGACCAGGGAATGATCACTCCTGAGGTGAAGAGGGAGATGGGGAGAGAGGGGGGAATGGGGATGGGGGAGGTCGGAAGGAGTGAGGAGGGCTGAGCCTGGAGGGGGTAGGGAGAGGAGATGAGGAACATGGAGATGGGGTTCAAATTCAGGGACACTCTAGAGTTCAGGCGAGGGGTGACAGAAATTCACATGCCATCATTATTCACTGCTTGTTGGTGTTCTTGAGTGGAAGGAAATTGGATTGTTTGAGAGCAAATTTTCCAATTTCCCACACATGCAACGTGCTCCCAGTGTGCTGACGGACGATTCTGAAGGCAGTAACTGTGTGTGGTGTTCCAAGTGCATATGGAAATGGGAATTAAAACTATGTAGAGGTGTAAGAAGCTACAATGGCTGCCTTGCATGTATTGCTGAGTTGCCTCTACCATGGATGTACAATCAGTTGTCATCTTGATCTTTTCTTGAAGGCTAAGGTCAACCACTGGCAACCACCATGGGTCCAGGTCAAGAGAACCACCATCTTACACCCTCTGCAGTCAGCTCTCAGGCTTGCACCAGCCCTGAATGGTCATGGCAACTGGCCACTGGAAAGGTTTGCTTTGCAATCTCTTTCCACAAGGTTCTCTGTCCTGCTACAATTGTGACAGATGATCTACCATCCCAGAGGTGAAGCAGCAGGGGAATGAATCACCTGGATTTTCAGAGCCAGAAATCACATCTGCGGTGCCGACACCACCCTCCTGTCGTCTGGCAAACAGCCGCTGCAGATGCCTGCTCATCCCCATCTGGACCCAGGACATCGTTCATCCTCTGCACCTTCCTCCAGTGGAAGGGAACGCCAGATATGATGGGGCAAGGGGGAGGGCAAAACCCAGGCCTGATGGAGAAGAATGCTCCAGCAGGGATGTAATTAAAGATCTCGGTCACTCACCCATTTCCCTCCACCACCCCCGAAAGGTTCTGAGTGTCAGGTGCAGAGCCTGAACCAACAGCTGACAGGACAGGTTTCTTCTTCCACCCCAGTCCCAGACAGCCAGTTGGTCTGGATGTCCCGCACTGATCTTGAGTGCTGGGCCAACTTCTACTTTACCAGAGAAGTGGAGGTATCAAGGAAGCTGCTGAGGGAGTGCCAGCCCAAGGCCACAATGTCCAGAGGGTCCCATGGGTCCAGGTCAAGAGGGATTAGTTCTTCAGAAGGAAGAGGGGTGTTCTTTAGGTCTGATGTGGAACGAGGAGTGAGGGGTCAGGTTCCAGGATTGGACCAAGTCCACGGGCACAGCTTAGTTCAAGACTCCTTCAAAGTGTCCTCCGATACTGAGTGACTCTGTATGTGTTTTTAGAGGAAGGAGAGAGGAAAGGGAGAAGGGAATGAGATCTTCTGTATTAAACAATAATGTCTGAGGGACTGGTGGGTTTGTGACATGTCTGTACCACCATCCCTCCACCCTGTCCCATCCTCAACGAGCCCCTCACCACCAATCCACCTCCCCCATGTACCCTCCCTCCCCATAACCAATTCCCCCACCCTCAAACTACCCCATCTTCACTGTGACCCCTGCTCCCTCCTCCCCACCCCCATGTCCCTCATTCCCCCACCCTACCCCATCCCCATGTCCCTCATCCCTCCCTGCCCCATCCCCTACCCCATCCCTCCTCCCTCTTCACCTCAGGAGTGATCATTCCCTGGTCCTCTCCCCCCGCTATCTCCCAGATAACGCTGCCCCCCGCTTCCCCTTCGCACAGAGAAGCAGCGGCCCGAGATCGATGAGGCGTGGCTTTGCAATGAAAGAAAATGTGTGTCGAATAACAGAGTCAGGCCCCTACCTGGTGCCCGGGGAGCGGTGTTGAGCTGTCGGGCGCGGCGGGCCGACAAGGTGCCGACGGACGGAGACGGAGACGGGAACCCGGGGCAGCCGAGCAGCCGTTTCTGTGGAGGTCATCGGGCGCGAGAGGAGCCTTTCGGCGGGATTGAGATATCGCGAGAGTGAGCGCGAGATTTAAACAAACGAGCAGGGCCTTCGCAAAGAGCAGCGTGAAATGGTGATGATGGTGCATTGTGGGAGAGAGGTAGGAATATAAATTATATAGTTAGGGAAATGCAAGCAGCTATTAATGAAGTAGTGAAATGGGGACATGAGTGGGGACTGAAATTTTCCATTGCGAAAACTTGAGCTGTTTATTTTGTGTTCTAAAAGGAACATTGCCCCCACAATTGATCTCAATTTACATGTTAAATCAGGGGTCCAGTCAGTGATAAAGTGTCTCGGTATGTGGATGCACATAAGGATAATTTGGAAGTTCTTTGTCAATAACAATCTGCAGATGCGTAAATAATGTCTTTAATGTGCTCAAGTCGCTGATTTGGGTCTGATGAGGGTGCGAGTGGGAGGCCACTTAAATGTATTTTGCTTTAATCAAATCTGTCTTTGATTATGGATGTTTTGCTTCTGGGTCAGCCTCACCAGCGGTCTTAAAGCCCGTTAGATGAAGTTCAAATTCAATCATTGAGATTATGTTATGGTGCTATTAAATCATCCCCAATTTCAGCATTACTAGTGGAAATGGATTAAGTACCTTTACATCTACACAGGTTACAGTTAGCGATGGTTTATTGGGTTAATGTAAGAGGACATAAAGTCGCTTCTAAAATATTGCCAACATCAGTCATGTTGTGAGGACTGTATTTGCAAGGTCTTCAGTTTTGGATGGATGGAAAATGAATGGGCAGAAAATCTTGGGTTCTTTGATGTGAAATATGGTCCCGGTGTACCCCTTTCTGTCACTACTCCAAGGTTTTTCCCTTTGCCAGTGGTTGACTTTAGCCTTCAAGAAAAGATCAAGATAATTGATTGTTCATCCGTGGTACAGGGAATTCAGCAGTACGTGCAAGGCAGACATTGTGGATTCTTACACATCTACATAGTTAATTCAAAAGACCCAGTGACAGGTCGTTCAGGTGTCTCTGATTATGTTCCAAAGGTTCAGGTGATTATTAAGAAAAGATTATCATACAAAGTGTCTGTATTCACGGCTGAGATGATTGCTATCATTTTAATCTTGGAAAGGGTCGGAGGAGTACATCTTGATTATGTACTTCTGTGTTCTGTTACATAGCTCAAGGAGATCTTGTGACTTTTTTGTGAGAATGATGTACTGGTCTTTTGGAGGTCACCTGGTGTAATTTTCCCGCTGATGTGAGGTCAGGTGATGATCTGTTCACCACGGGTATATAAGGGAAGACCTCAGATGACGCAATTAGTTTGATCAATGATGTCTTCACAAAGGTACCAGTGGATATAGATAGGTCACTGTTTGCGGATGATGGGGCCTTGTGGAAAAGAGGCAGGAACATGGACCATATAATCAGGAAACTACAAGAAGCAATTGATGAAGTGGTGGAGTGGGGTTATGATTGGGGATGTAGATTTTCAGTAGATAAAACTCAAACTGTATTTTTTACCAGGAAAAGAGTTGAGGTAGGGAAGAAGTTAAGGATGTATGGGGTTGAATTAGAAAGGGTTGCATCATTTAAATTTCTGGGAGTTATATTTGATTCACGATTAACATGGGCAGACCATATCAGGAAAGTTGATGAGAAATGTAAAAAAGTAATAAATGTGATGAGATGTTTGACTGGTAGGGAATGGGGAGCAAGTTGTTCAGCTTTGAGGAGAATGTATGTGGCTTTAGTGAGATCTGTGTTGGACTGTGGAAATATAGTATATGGATCAGCAGCTAGGTCTCTTATAAGGAAACTGGATGTGATTCAGGTTCAGGCCTTGAGAGTATGCAGTGGGGCTTTTAAAACATCACCAGTGTCAGCCCTACAGGTAGAAATGGGACTAATGCCTTTGGAACTTAGAAGGATGCAACTGAATGGCAAACTACTGGGCTAAGTTGCAGGGGCACAATGATTCTCACCCTGCTAAAGGAGTGTTGCAGGAGTGCTGGGAAAATGGGAGGTTTCAGAGGGATACCTTTAGTTGGGTAGGGAATGATATCACGAAAGAATGTGGAGTGTTTGATCTGAGGATAAGTCCTTCAGTAGTTTATCCGGTTGTAGCTCCATGGAAGCTTGTATGGCCTGACATAGACTGGCATTTGTTAGAGGTAAAAAGGAAAGAAAGATATAAAACAGATTTGGTAAATGCATTTAGCTGTCAAGTGATGGAAAAGTATCGTGATTATACTCACATTTATACGGATGGTGTGAAGGAACCTGAAACAGGAGTGACAGGGTTTGGGGTGGTTATACCAGCAAAAGAAATTGGAATCAGCAGAAGAACATCTAATAAGTTAGGGGTGTTTACAGTGGAGATGCTGGCAGTGTTGGTTGCGTTGCAATGGGTGCAGAAAGCCAGACAAGTCAAAGCATTGATATGTTCAGATTCATCCTCAGTTCTAGCAAGTTTAAGGTCTTTTCACACAAACAGTCGGCAAGATGTACTTTATGAAGTCCTTCAGTTAGTTACAAGAATTGCAAATCAGGGAGATCAGGTAAAATTTCTATGGGTTCCAGCACATGTAGGGGTGAAGGGGAATGAGAGGGTGGATGAGTTGGCAAAGAGGGCGTTAAAGAAAGAAAATGTGGAAATGCACATTAGTATCAGTAAAGCAGAAGTTAAGTGTGTAATCTGGGAAAAAGTCAACCGAATGTGGCAAGAAAGATGGGACAGGGAGGGGAAAGGGAAGCATTTATATTAAATACAAAAGAGTGTTGCAGGTACTAGGGTAGGTAATGGAAACAGAAGAGAGGAAACTGTGTGGACTAGGTTAAGGCTGGGGCATTGTGCATTAAACAAAACATTGAAATAGGAAACACCAGACAGGATTGTGTGAGGAATGTCAGGAAGAGGAGTCAGTAGAAAATGTAGTTTTGTGTTGCAGGAAGTATGGGATACAGAGAGAGATGATGAGAAATAAATTAAGGGAGTTGGGGATGCAGGAATTCACATTAAAAGGGTTGCTGGGCATGGGTAAGAGAGCACAAGTCCGGGTATTTTTAGCATTTTTAAGGGGTACAGGTGTTTTTTTATCGGATATGAGGGATAGACAGGAATAGAGTACTAGGATGGTCAAAGATGGGAGGGTAAAGTGTAGATTTGTGTGTGTGTGTGTGTGTGTGTGTGTACGTGCGATTGGGTGAAGGGATTTAGAATATATGTCCAGTGCACATTCCGGAGCAGAGGGTGGCAGTAATGCACCATTAAGCTGGATGCCAACCACCGTAAAACAAGATACAGACAGACGCAATTAGTTGGGTACAGGGTTTTTTTTTATATAGGATATGATGGATAAACAGGAATAAGGTACTAGGATGGCCAAAGATGGGAGGATGAAGTATAGGTTTGTGTGTGAGTGTGTGAGAGAGAGTGAGAGTGAGTGTGTGAGAGAGAGTGAGTGAGTGTGTGAGAGAGAGTGAGTGAGTGTGTGAGTGAGAGTGAGTGTGTGTGAGAGAGAGTGAGAGTGAGTGTGTGTGAGAGAGAGTGAGAGTGAGTGAGTGAGAGAGAGTGAGAGTGAGTGAGTGAGAGAGAGTGAGAGTGAGTGTGTGAGAGAGTGAATGAGTGATTGTGTGAAGGGGTTTAGAATGTACGTCTATTGCACACTCTGGAGCAGATGGTGGCGGTAATGCACCATTAAGCTGGGTGCCAACTGCCGTAAAACAAGACACAGACAGACAGACGCAGTGAGTTTTTAGTTTTTAGTTTTCCAGCTAGAAGTTCGTCTGTGTCTCCATTTCTGTTGCATATTTGTTTTTATGACGCAGTTTCATTTTTAAAACGGAGTGTTACGTTCTGTTGCAAGGTACAATAGTGCTGGACTGGCAATTTTTGCTGGATTTGTTGATGTACATTTTTCTAGTAGTATTGGAGAGTGAAGACTTTTCGAAGTGCAGGATATGGAGGATTAAGAGAAGTTGGGAATGTTCGGCAGTTTAATAAAGGATCAACCTTATTGAGTCTTCGTTGAAGAAGTAGCGACCTGCATCGAAGGTAACTCCTGCCGAAAGAGCAAGGTAGTTCATGCAGAATTTGTTCTAGAAATTAAGGCCAGTGGTTTTAAGCCGTTTATTTCCTTCATCGTGAATCCTTTGGACAGAACCAGCAGGAAAGCCGTCTCTATGAAGGAATCCTTCTCCAGAGAAGGCTCTCCCAATTGAATGTATAAATCGGTTGGACTTTCGAATTTACCATTTTAAGAACTGTATTTGACTTCACCGCTTTAAGAACTGTTTTCGCATTTATCGCTTTAAGAACCAGTACCGAGTGACGATTTGTGGAACAGCCGCATAGCGGTTAACTTCCAGTTCAGGTTTTCGTTTGTTTTTTATTGTGTATCTGTGTTTAATAAATGTTTGGTTGTTTTTGTATAACCTGTCTCTATTGATATTCATTGTTGCCAGTTATGTAACAGCTCTGATTTGATCTGTTTTAACATCTATTCAAAAACTTACTTCAAATTGTCGGCCAGACGTTCTTCTTGATGAAAACCCCCGGTTTCCTTGGGTTGTGCTAGTCCAGGGAATACACACTCTGGTCCTGCCAAATCCATGAGATTCGGACGGTATTCCCATCTCAAACCTCTGTGGAGACTGTGTCATTTGCTCGCCTGGTACATCTCAGTGCCAAGAAATAACAGCACGCTGCATGCGATTATATGAATTATATGTATGAATGTTAACTTAACGAAAGGGTTAGTAAAGAAAAGACAGAAAAGAAACAAAAAGGGCCCATTATAATGAAACAATCAGATGTGTACAAGTTGGAGCTCAGCTCTTCCCAAAGTTATATTCACCGATACTCAGTAGACCTCTGCACCTTGCTCCATCGAATGATGGCCCTCCGCCGGGTCGAATCCTACAACCGGTTCTCTCCAGTGTCTTCTCTCTTCCTTTTTAAATCTTTTTATTGAATTAGTACACAAAAGATAAAACATATAGAAACTAATACACTGTTGCGATATAAATTCACAAGAGATATTAATACATAAAAACAATACAAACAGTGCAAATTAGTTATAAAATAACGAGGTAATATAGTAGTATACTAATTTTCCATCTATATCAATAAGGAGAAGGAAAAAAACCCAAAAAAACCCACCGTGCAACTAACCTACAAAGCAAAGCAAAGCAATGGGCTAACTGGGTACCCAGTAGACTTAAACAACTTAAGCAATCACGTCCCCAAACCCAACCTCCATTAGTAACAGTTAAAAACCAAGAAGGGAATGGAAATATGGTCAAAGAGAAAAAAAAAGTTACATTAAATGAAAATGTTGAATAAAAGATCTCCAGGTCTGTTCAAATTTAACTGAAGTATCATAAAGATTACTTCTGATTTTTTCCAAATTTAAACATAGTATCATTTGTAGTTGGGGCATTAATCTCCTTCCAATGTTGTAAAATACATCTTTTCGCCATTAAAGTAAGAAATGCAATCATTCTACGGGCTGAAGGGGAAAGATTACAGGAGGTTTTTGGGTAATCCAAAGATAGCAGTAATAGGATGGAGAGAAATATCTATATTCAATACCTGCGAGATAATATTAAAAATCTCTTTCCAAAAAGTTTGCAGAGTAGGACAGGACCAAAACATGTGAGTTAAGGAAGCTATCTCCCCATGACATCTGTCACAAAGAGGGTTAATATGAGAGTAAAAACGAACTAATTTATCTTTAGACATATGTGCTCTGTGAACAACTTTAAATTGAATTAGGGAATGTTTGGAACAGATAGAGGAAGTATTGACTAGTTGTAAAATATGCGCCCAGTCATCCGCCAAAATAGTAAAGCGCAATTCCTTTTCCCAGTCGAACCTAATCTTATGGAATGGAGCTATCCTAAGTTTCATGATAGAATTATAAATAATAGCCGTTACACCTTTCTGACACGGGTTAAGGTTAAATTATAGTATCTAAAATATTTATAGGGGGTAATGACAAAAAGGAGGAAAGTATGGTACTTAGGAAATTTCTAACTTGCAGATATCTTAAAAAAATGTCTTCTTGGTAAGTTATATTTGTTAGATAACTGTTCAAAAGACGTAAGAGAGCCATCTGAAAATAAATCCAAAAACCGTGATATACCATTAGTCTTCCAAATTTGAAAGGCACGGTCCGTAGAGGAAGGGGGAAAGACTATATTGCCTAAAATAGGAATCGCTAGCCCAAATTGATTAAGATGGAAAAATTTCTGGAATTGAAACCAGATGCGTAAGGTACGTTTAACTATCGGGTTGCAAACCAGTTTATGGCGTTTCAAATCGAAAGGAAGAGAAGAACCTAAAATGGAGCCAAGTGTGTAACCTTGAGCAGATTGTAATTCCAATACTACCCATTTAGGAATGTGTCAAATATTAATTGCCCAATAATAAAATCTGAAATTAGGTAATGCCAAGCCTCCATCTCTCTTCGCTTTCTGTATATGTATTCTACCCAGTCTCGGGTTTTTATTTTGCCAAATAAATGAAAAAATTTTAGAGTCAATTTTGTCAAAAAAGGATTTTGGAACAAAAATCGGTAATGCCTGAAATATATATAAAAATTTTTGCAGAATAAACATCTTAACAGCATTAATACCACCAAAGTTAAATAAAGTGGAGACCATTTAAAGGAAAGTTGTGTAATGTGGTCAATTAAGGGTAGGAAATTAGTCTTAAATAAATCCTTATGTTTACAGGTAATTTTAATCCCAAGATATGAAAAATGATTATTAACCAATTTAAATGGCAGGTTCCGATATAAGGGAACTTGCTTATTAATAGGGAAAAGTTCACTCTTATTGAGATTTAACTTATAACCTGAAAAAAGACTAAATTGTGCTAATAAATCTAAAGCTGCAGGGGTAGATTTTTGAGGATTAGAAATATATAAAAGTAAGTCATCCGCATAAAGTGATACTTTATGAGACTTTAAACCACGAGTTATACCAATAATGTTAGGAGATTCTCGAATAGCAATTACAAGAGGTTCTAATGCTATATCAAATAATAAAGGACTAAGAGGACAACCTTGTCTGGTACCTCGAAAAAGAGGAAAAAAGGGTGAATTTAAAGTGTTAGTACGAACTGAGGCCGTGGAAGAATGATATAACAATTTAATCCAGGATATAAATTTCGGGCTGAAGTTAAACATTTCAAGCACCATAAGTAAGGCCATTCGACCCTGTCAAAGGCTTTTTCAGCGTCTAGGGAAATGACGCGTTCAGGATCGTTTTGTGACGGGGTATAGGCAATGTTTAAAAGTGTACAAATATTATAAAAAGAATAATGATTCTTAATAAAACCCGTTTGGTCTTCCGAAATAATATAAGGAAGTGCTTTTTCTAGTCCGTTTGCTAATAATTTAGAAAAAATTTTTGAATCAACATTTAACAAGGATATTGGTCTATAAGATGCACATTGAGCGGGGTCTTTATCCTTCTTTAATATTAAAGAAATCGATGCTCTATAAAAGGATTCGGGTAGTTTACCAAGTTTTAATGAGGCCTCCAGAACCCTGAATAGCCAAGGGATTAATGAGGGTGCGAAATATTTTTAAAAATTCCACGGTAAACCCATCAGGACCAGGAGCTTTCCCCGAGTTCATAGAAAAAATAACATTCTTAATCTCATCAGTGGTAAAGGAAGTGTCTAACATAGAACATATATCGTGTGAAATCTTAGGAAAGTCTAGGTTATCTAAAAAGTCACACATATGTTTAGAATCTCGTGGAAACTCTGATTGGGATAAAGAGGAATAAAAGTCAAAAAAGGATTGATTAATCTCAGCTTGATCAAATGTCAGTTGATCTTTTTGATTATAAATCTGATTAATTTGGAAATTTAGTAGTTAGTCTTCAACTGATTAGCCAACAGTTTACCAACTTTGTCACTATGTATATAAAATTTGCTTCTTGTTTTCATTAATTGATTTGCAATAGAGGACGAAAGTAATAAACTGTGTTCCATTTGATGTTCAGTTCTTTGTTTATACAACTTCTCAGAGGGAGCTGTAGCATATTTCTTATCAATTTCCTTAATCTTGTCCAGAAGTACCAGCTCCTCCTCCTCCAACCTTTTCCTCAGAGCAGTAGAGTACGGAATGATTTGAGCACGAATATAAGCTTTAAAGGTATCCCAAAGGGTGTTCATGGATATATCCTCTGTACAGTTAATTGTAAAAAACAGATCAATCTGTTCATTCATAAAGTTGACAAAATCCAAGTCCTGAAGCAACAGCGAATTAAAACGCCATTGTCTATTATTTTGTGTATTGGCCAATATTTTAATAGAAAGCTTAAGTGGAGCATGGTCCGAAATGGTTATTGAGTCATATTCACATTTAACCACTGAAGAAATAAGACGAGAGTCAATAAAAAAATCAATTCTTGAATAAGAGTGATGAACATGTGAAAAATTAGAGAAGTCTTTTTCGTAGGGATGCAAAAACCGCCAAATGTCCGTCAACCCTGAATCTGAGAGAAATGAATTAATCAAGGTTGCGGATTTATTGGGTAGGGTCCGTATAGGAGCCGAACGGTCCAATATTGGGGATAAACAAGTATTAAGATCTCCGCCCCAGATTAGTGAAAACTCATTCAAATTCGGGAACAAATTAAATAATGATTTATAAAATTCCGGAGAGTCCAAGTTTGGGGCATAGATGTTAACCAAAACTACCTTTTTATTGAAGAGTAAACCACTAACTATTAAAAATCTACCATTCGGATCAGAAATAATATCATGTTGCACAAAAGTGATTGAGGAATCTATAAAGATAGAAACACCTCTAATTTTAGCGTTGGAATGACAGTGTTAATCCTTCCAGAACTTAAAAAAATATAATCTGTCCCCCCTCCGCACATGGGTCTCTTGTAAAAATAGAATATGTGCTTTAAGTCTCTGGAATACTTTAAAGATTTTTTTCCTTTTAATTGGATGATTAAGACCATTAGTATTCCAAGAGACAAAATTAATAGTAGATTCCATAATCCCTAAAGTCAACCCTCAAATAAAGGAGGATTGACAATAGGTTGGACCCACGAACCCGGAAAGGGAACGGAGTAAACATGAGATATCGAGAAAGAGGACGTGACAAATATTTCAATAATATAAGTAGCCCAAGAAGAAAGAAAAACTAAAAAGTGAAGACCCCCCCACCCCCCCACCCCATAACCCCAAAGCTAAATCTAAGATAGACTAGTCAGAAAGAAGCAAGCACTAGATCTACCCCAATGACTTCCGATAGATGCTCATTAAAAAAAGTATAAATATAGAAAGATCAGCTAAAGTTATGAAACAGTAAAAGAATAAAAAAGTACACTGATTAAAACGATATAATACAAAGAAAAAACGGCTATATATAAAGAAAACTGTTAACCTACAACATACCGTATAATTAAGATGAAATATCAGCATAAACTAGCCAAAAAAAACTACAAAAACTACATAAAAGACTACAAAGTTTAAGGCCTCCAGGTATGTGCGTAAAGTGATGCTGTGGGAATGGCCACCCAGAATCCCCAGGGAAGAAGAAAGGAATGACACAGTTTAAAAAAGAGTTTGGCAACCATATTAATTAAACCGAAAAAAACATTTCTGCCCTCATGTAGAGCAAAAAAAGGAAATTAAACCCAACAGATTAACAGTCTCCAATCGAACAGAGATGATTTAATAGTGCGATTAGGATGCTGAAGGCAATTGTTGATCCAGGTAACTCTGGGCTTCCGACGGAGAGTCGAAAAAACGGGAAGAGCCATCAGACAATCGAATCCTCAAACTTGCAGGATAAAGCAACACTGGTTTTAAATCCATCTTGTAGAAATCCGACATCACAGATCTGTAACGAACACGTTGATCTCCCCCAATCGAAAGCGGAGATCCGAGAAATCAATATAGCCTTTAGGTCGAGCGAAGCGAAGCAGCTTCTCCTTGTCTTGAAATTAATGAAATCGTAAAATAACAACCCAAGGCTTATCTGAGTTAGGCGACTATAATGGGACTCCGTGAGGCCTGTCCAATAGTGGTAGTTGATCAGGAAATAAGGTGGGAAATGAATCTTTTAAAAGTGGAGAGAAAAGCTTTATAGGGTCATCAGATTCGGCAGTTTCATGAATACCAATATTCGAATGTTTTGACGTCGCATTCTGCATTCTAAATCAGAATTTTTAAAGGTAAGAAAATCAAGTTTTTTCTTCATTGTAGTAATTGTTTCTTCAATCTTTCCCATCTTGAGTTCATTCTGTTGCGTGGAAACTTGGAGATTAGATATAGCAGTCTGATGTTCCGTGATAGATGTTTTCATTTTATCAATTTCATCGATGATTTTCTCCAGCTTAGATGAAATTTCCGCACGAATCAGATCCGATATAGCTTGCATAGTTACCGACGGTTCAATCGAAGGAGGGTCGGTGGCTTTCGGTCTAACCGGAGGTTTGCCGTCTTTCCCGTTCTTAGACATACCGGACCTTAAAAACATCCAAATATATAATAGCAATCCGCTGCAAGGTATTGCAAAAGTCGGCGTCTTAAAAGTTAGCCTAAATAAAGTTGATCATAGGATAAAGCTCAGAGGTGATGGAGCGAGTCAAGAACACAACTTCACTCCATGAGGTCTACCGGAATTCTCTCTTCATGTCCCTCCGAACCAAGACCCCAGATCACACCGGTGTCAGGCACACTTAAAAAAACTCGCTCCCCAGATTGGATGGCTCACATTCCAAAGCAACTGTTATCTCCAACCATAACCCAAACACTGCTCCTACAGAAACACTATTACATTAACAGTGAAACCTCTATCAGGGTGTTACATTGAGATTGGACAACATCTGTTGAGACTGCAGGGTTGTACATCAATTTCATATGGGTCCTTGCCCTTGTTGGGGTTGAAGGAAACAAGGTGTCAGACCCTCTAGCCAAGCAATGACTTAAAATTAAGGAAGTAAATGTGCCTTTGCATAAAGGGGAAGCAAAAGCCATGAAATTAGGAGAGGCAGTAGGGGCCATGAAAAGGCCTTGGCGAGCAGGATTAAAGATAACCCCAAGGCATTCTACAAGTCTGTGAAGAGCAAGAGGATAAGACATAAGAGAATAGGACCAATCAAGTGTGACAGTGGAAAAGTGTGTATGGAACTTGAGGAGATAGCTGAGGTACTTTATGAATACTTTGCTTCAGTATTCACTCCGGAAAAGGATCTTGGCAATTGTAGGGTTCACTTACAGCGGATTGAAAAGCTTGAGTATATAGACATTAAGAAAGAGGATGTGCTTGTAAACTTAAATTTTGCCGGACCAAATAATCACACCACACACAAGTCTTTACTTTAACCTTTTAACTAGTTTATTGTTTGAGCTCAACCGGCGAGAAAACTCAAAGCCGAACATCAAAGAGACAGAGTTTCTACCTGTCTCTCTGGCAGCTCAAACAAGTTTCTGATTTAACAAGCTGGAATGCTACAATTTATAGGACTAACAGACAAAGAACACTTAGTTACCATGATATTCCCACCAAGTCAGTTAAAGCAAACTTAATTAGATAAGAGAGTACACTAAATCACGGGTTTTAATTAGAGACATATTCTTGCCTTATCAGTAAAACTTGAATAGACAAAAGGTGGGAGCATAGATCAATATGTGAACTCATAAGACATGATGTATGCAGCATGTGTGAATACAGCCCACAGATCATTCTCAAAGGGACAGCTGTGAGTCATTAAAACAAAAACACTGAAGGCCGTTTTTTTTTTCCAGTCAAGGACAGTCTCTCCAACTTTTCATAGAACAGAGCATATACAAGCTGGCACCTAATTTTAACCTGCCATTTACCAGAATCAGAGAATCATTTCTTACTTTCCCAACACCCTTAACCTTCATCATTCCCTCCTTTTTATCATTACACAATAACCTTTCAGAACAGATTGTCGCTTCTACAACATGATATGAAACATGGCCACAAGCACCATAGGATACAGATAATAATCAAAGTTAATACAGTCAGACTTCAGACATGCATAAACACCACTATCAATCCACATATTTTCCTTTAATCCAAGAGAGTCCTTCTGCTGGGTTCCTTCAGTGAGACGTTTGCAGTCTGTTCGATGTATCCTCCGAGAGTGCCCCTCCACAAGTGCACTGGGTGGCTTACAGTATACAGGGGCCAGTGTTCCAATATGGCAGATTAGTTCATCAAGGAGCATTGGCTCAATAAGATCAGTTTCTTCTGAAATTAGAGGTTTATCTGCTCTTGTGTCTCAGTTGTTGTATTTTTAAGATAGTTTCACAATAGCAGTCAAAAGTTGTAGTTGAACCCGTGTGCTCTCATCATGGAATCCTTCCAGGAAGCTCTCTAATAGCTCATCAGCATTGTCAATTCTTTCAGCATACTCTCCAGCTATCCGTATCATTGCTGCTCTTGCTTCTGGTTCATCCAATGAGTCCAGGTTTTCACAAAGTGTTGCATTAACACTTTCATACTTGTTTGGCTATTTACAGAAAATGTCCTTTATTACTACAATAGCTTCTTGGACGACGTAGTTTACTTTTGTCTGAATGAGGTCAAGTAGCGTACTCACGCAGCATTCTGCTGATTGCTCAACTTTGATTGCACATCATCCAATTGCACGCACAGCTTTTCATACAAAGTCAACATCTGCTTCAGTGGCATACTCCTTCAATTCTGCCAAAACCTGTGCAATGTTGGCTTGAGAAGCCAATCGAATCACAATATCTGGTTTTTCCAGTTTCACATATATCTTTACAAAGAAAACCTTCATTTCATGCTTAGGAATCTCAGAACTTTTCTGTACAATGAGGCTGATGTTCCGGAGGGCAACATATTGGAGTTCTGGTTCTGCAGACAACAGCGTTACCAATGGGGGAGCCAGTTTCTTCAACAAAGTGCCATAGTAATCCAAGTCCTTTGAAAGCATTTCCATGAATTTCATCAGAACCTTTACAGCCAACAGGACAACAGTTGAGTTGACGTGAGATAAACGTGGCGTCACACGCTCACAGATGCCTTGAGCTTCTCGGTCATCCTTTGGGCTACAATTGGCCAAACAATCAAGGATAAATATCTGGCCCCATTCAGTACATTCATTTAAGGCTATTAAAAGCTTGTTGATGTCTGAAAATTGAGGTCTAACAAGTTGCTGTTTGGGTGAGGTTGTGCGATCTCTGACAGAGCAGCCACAGCATTTGCAACGACCATTGGAATAGAGTCAGATATCAGATCCTTTAGAGTGTCCAGCAATCCCTGATCTTCTACCAGCTGTGCATTGATGTCATGTAGCGTGGCTTCACAGACAGCAGCAGTTTTTCAAACATAACGGTCTTCATCCTTTAGACATTTTCCACAGGGGCTCATACTTTTAATTCTCAATAATTTTATCCTCACGGATGCAGCCTATTATTCTCACGGCTAGCACCCTGATAAATGGATTGGGATCTTCACAGTCCTTAACAAAAGTGTTGACAGCCATAATTGCCATATCTGGTTGGCTCTTTGCATAGTTCATTAGATAGAGGTACAGCAGCTTCTTCAACTCCAAATCGTCTGTCTGCATGTAGTTTATGACATCAGGAAAGAGGGCACTGACATTTCTGCCACCGGTCATTGACGTAATCCCTTTCTTCACTGCTTCTTTCTTTTTCTCCTGCTTGTCACTATTGAATTCTGCTTTGACTTCGAAGATTTCTCCTTTCTTGGTTGTTGTGAAATATTTAGAATCAGTCATGGCGAGTGTGGTCCTCTCCACCGAGGTCCAAGTTTCCCTGGACCCCAATTCTTGATCAGGACAAAATCTCCAGGCTCACTTGTGGGGTAGTCACCTTTAGGCTGGGTTTCATCTTCCCGATAGGGCTGTCATACCTGTAAGTGCAAGCTTAGGAAAGTTTTAGTTAATTTGCATAAATATTTTCCCATCTCCTCCCCCAAGGTATGCATGTCTAATTTTGCAGGTAAGCTGTCAGGGAGGAGCGGCAAACAAGGTCAGGGTCCCGTAGGGTTCTCAAAGGCTTCCCGTAGATAATTTCTGCAGATGATAACCCCATCTTACTTGCTGGCATGATTCTCATATGGAATAGGGCTCAGGGTAAAACCTTCAACCAGGTCAATCCAGTTTCTTGTGTAAGTTTGGCCAACTTATCTTTCAAGGTACTCGAGGTAGCTGTAGAGCGGTGAGTAAGTTGTTTACAAAGGTAGCATTACTAATTGGGGGGGGGGGGGCGCAGAGGAAGTCAGGAATCCCCAAAGTTCCATAGTCAAGTGATAAGGGGCATAATATAAAAGTCCGCACTTTAATCTGTTTGAGATTTCTTTTCCACAGGCTTTTTCATTTTAAAATTCAAAACGTTAATCAAAGAGGATTCTAGCTTAGGCTTGTACTTTTGGCTCCTCCACTGAAGCCCTCATTCAGGCCCTTTTTATTTTGTTCCGAATAGTTGTGGACTCCCTCTTCAAAGTCATCTTCACTTATGACTTTGCGTTTTTTTTTATTTTAAGGTCTCCTACAAAGAATTGGTTCTGTGGTGGATTCTTCAAAATCAGAACTGAGTAGTCTGTTGCTAGGATACAGGCATGAGTCAGAGCAAGTAGCTCAGCTTTCTGGGTGGAGACAGCTGCTGCAAAGGAGGCTTGCTCAATTGCTTCACTGTTGTCACTTATCGCGTAGCCAGAACATCGTTTACCTGCTGGATCCACAAAAGAGCTTCCATCCTCATAAAATGTTGCCTCGGGCTTGAGGGGGTATTGCAGAAGGGATGGGAGAGTCTGTCCTTCTTTTACGGTGATCCGGACGGAGCGGTGGTGGGGGGTGCAATTGGTGCGACCGACTTCTTGGCCTGAAATTGCCCAGAGATGGGGTACAACCTCTTGGGTTCAGTCATTATTAAAAGAGTGTCTTACCAGATGTCCTGTCTTCACCTTTGCCTCCTTCCAGTATCAGAGTTGGCCCACGGCCAAATCTTGCCAGTCTCTCTCGGTGCTGTAGGTTTGTTTTGTCAGGGCGTAGGCAAGGAACTCTAGGCTGTTTGGCTTAAACCCAGGGCAAAGCCTAACGATGGTATGGGGAACCACCGGTCCTGTCTGTCACCAAAGGGAATCCAGAACTTCGGCCAGTAATGCACTGCCCTCTTTTCCTTCAACCTCTCCAAACACTGCGACTGGGAACTTCTGTCCTTCGAGGGGTGCATAATATTGGCTTTCCTCAGTGGCTCACCCCGTAGGGTCATAGCACAGGGTCACATTGGGGTCAACCGCTGGCAGTGGGAGCTCAAATGAAGACGAGTCCAGATTAAGTGCCCACCACTGGGGATCAGTAACTGATGAAGCTGTGGGTTGTTCACTGGTCCCAGGGTGATACCCTTGTCTGTGCTTAGAATCTCGATTTCCAACAGACAGAGCAAGTCTCACTCTGCTAGATTACACCCCATACTGGTGGTGACTGCAAATGAAACCCCGCACTGGGTCCCCCTGGAATTCCACGTGTGTTCCGTGCTTCGGTTCTTCTTCATCTTCGACTTCTATTTCCGGCTGTTTAGACGCATCTCGGCGTATTACAGCCCTCCACAGGATGTATAATTAATTATAGAACTTCAAGGAACTCAATTTCTCGAATACAACCTCGTCTCACGTATAAACTGAATGATAGACTCTTCAATCAGATGTTGATTCTCCTGATGGCCAAACAAAGATTTAATGGAAAACCAAAATAAATTTAAGCCAGATAGCCTCTTGAACAGTATGCTTCTTTCAATTTTGTATCGATTACAGCTCAGCAAAACATGCTGGACCGTCTCTGGACTACCACAGTCACCTAATCCAGTAGGATGTTTGCCTATTATCTTTAAATGATAGTTTAGCCCACAATGCCCCAACCTAAGTCTTGTAAATTTCACCATATCTCTATGACTTAAAAGGTAACAGTCTGAGACCTTTTTAGCTAGTGGGTGACTAGAAAAATGATGCCTGCCCCTTAATTCATTTTTCCAATCCTCCTGCCACTTCTTCTCTGTACCTTTTTAAATCCTACTTCTCAATTCTGCTCTGTCTAGGGGAACTCTAATTTCTACTTGCCTGCTCTGTAAGGAAGACTTTGCAATGCCAACCACAATTTCATTTCCCTCCACCCCAGCATACCCAGGTATCCATGAAAATCTAACTGCACAACCCATCTTCCCTACTCTAAACAACACTAAGAGAATCTCAATAACTATGTCAGGGCGAGCTTTTGATTTACTCCCTTTTATAGACTCTAAGGCAGCAGCAGAATCCGAACAGATGATAACCCTACGTGGTCGAGAGTCTTCTATCCACCATAAGGCCCAGAGGATTGCTAATAATTCTTTTGCAAAGACAGAAACACCATCTGAAACCCAGTGACCAATCTTAACTCCAAGTTGAGACACATACATCCCAAATCCTGCCCTGCTGCTCTCTGGGTCCAATGAGCCATCAGTAAAAATCTTCAGATAAGATCCCCATTTATTATTTAAATATTCACTTGCGATCACACTGATGAAATTGCACTGCTTCCTTTAAGCTGAAAAAGGAGGAATAGGTCTGCTTCTGGTTCTGGAAAGAGCCAAATTTGGCCAACTATGTCTTTCTCAGTCAGTTTCAGTTTCACAGCCCAGTTATTAACCAAATCTAAAAATGGGTATCTTTTAATTTTACTTTGGCGCTCCGACTTCCCCTGCAAAAGACACTTTGATGGACAGCTGTGATTGAATCCATTTAGTTTTACCCAATATTGCAGGCCCAACTGAATTCGTCTTAAATGCAGAGGCATTTCTCCCATCTCCACACATAATGCCGGGACTGATGTTGTTCTAAAGGCTGCACAACAGAGTCTAAGTGCTTTGGACTGCACAGTGTCTAGTTTTCCAAGCACTGCCGTAGCAGCAGAACCATAAGCAATACAACCATAATCTATAACTGATCCAATCATAGCTAGATATATTGAATACATAGTTCCGGCCCTGCTCCCCAGTCGCATCCAGCAATACTTCTCATAACATTTAAAACTTTCTCACACTTTCCAATTGTTTTATCTATAGGAACCCTCCAAGTAAGTCTTTCATCAAACCAGACACCTAAAAACTTGAATACCTTGACTCTTTCTAGTGGAGAATCATAGAGACACAATTCACAATCAGGAATTTTTCTTCTAAAGCCAAAAATCATGTATTTGGACTTAGAAGCAGAGATCCTGAAACCCCATTTATTAGCCCAGTTTTCAACTGACCTTAAAGCCTTTTGTACCTGCCTTAATATATACTTGATGTTTCTTCCTCTTTTCCAGATTGCACCATCATCTGCAAACAATGATTTGCCAAATCCTGTCCCTACCTGAGCAAAGACATCATTTATCATGACATTAAAAAGAACTAGACTAATGACACTTCCTTGAGGGGTACCATTATCTATTTTAACTGACTTGGAGCTCGTTCCACCTATTCTTACTTGAATTGTCCTTTCCTTAAGGAAATCTTTGATCCAATTAAACATTCTCCCTCTAATTCCCGCATCATAGAGTTTAATTAATAAGCCATCCTTCCATAGTGAGTCATACGCTCTTTCAATATCTAGAAATACACTTACCATTACTTCTCTATTTTGAAACGCTTTTTCAATATCATGATCTAAAAGGGCAACAGATTCCATTGTTGATCTTCCAGTTCTAAAACCACTTTGATAGGCAGCAAAATGTCCCTTACTTTCCACAAAATAAACAAGTCTGTTGGTCACCATTCGTTCCATAGTTTTACAAAGCACTGACATTAAAACTATAGGCCGATACGAACTAGGACTAGACGCATCCTTACCTGGCTTTAAAACTGGAACTACCACTGCATGCTTCCATTCTACTGGTAATTTTCCTTCTTTCCACACTGAATTAAACAATGCTAGAATTTCTATCAATACAGAGTCATCTAAATGCTTAAGCAATTCATAACACAGTCCATCCCTACCAGGAGAAGTGTTTGAACCTGATTGGACAGCTTCTTGCAATCCCTAAAGGGAGATAAACAAATTTATGGAGCTATTATCATCCAAACTCCTGTCCAATTTCCAACTTTCCTTTAACATAATTTCCTTTCTCAAATCACCTAACTCTCCAGAACTGTGTAACGCTTGGAACACCTCTACAAACATATCAGCCTTTTCCTTATTGGTTACAGCTTCAATATCTCCATCCAGCAAAGCTGGGATAGATGGTTTCCTATATATCCCTGACATTCTGTGAATGATCGTCCATAGCTGCTTTATAGGTGTCTCAGGGCCCAGGGTTCCACAAAATCTTCTCCAACTATCCCTCTTTGCATTTCTAATTATTCTCCTTGCTACTGCTCTTTCCTTTTTATATTCCATAACATTATTTAACACTAGGTACTTTATCACCTGTCCATCAAACTTCAAACAGTTCAGGTTCAAAGCAACCGGTCTGTCAATATTCTGAATTGTTTCTTTTCCGTTAATCCCTCTCTTCTCTCTTATTAGCATTTTGAATGTTTCTCCATTGTCTTTCTTATCTCTCTCATGAGCATCAATCGTCCGATAGCTTTGCTTGGCGTCACACTGTCCATAACGTCCCATTCTCCAACCCTAGCTAAGTTTGAGGAAGTGATAGATAAGTCTAAGTGACTTTAAGTATTCTTTACAATATTAAATCTTGTAGGCCTTCCGTCATTTAGCAGTACCATGTTGTATTTATCTAGAAACTCCTCTATTACCGCTCCATTACTACCTTTATTTTCACCTCCCCATATAGGATTATGGGCATTGAAATCTCCAACCCAGATTACTGGGGATCTTACTTTATTCATAATTTCATCCAAATCTGATAACATCATATTACCTGGATTATAGAAGTTAATCAAAGTTATTTGACCATGAGAGCTCCAAACCTCCACAGCCACAATTTCAAGGTTAGATTTAATATCAAGTCTTCTAAACTGGAGTCCTGTTTTTATGAAAGTTGCACACCCTCCGCCAGATTTACCTGTTCTGTCAGTTCTCAAGCTGTCATATCCAAATCTAAATCTAAATGAGGCTTTAACCATGTCTCCTGCATACACATCAAATCAGGCTTGTCTTTAAAAGTTCTAACAAATCTTTTTAATTCTTGACCATTTGCAGCTAAACTTCTTGTATTCCATTGTAATATTAAAAACATCAAAATACTAATTATTGGCCTCTTCATCCACATAAAGCTCCTCCGTACTCTCTGATCCCGACAACTGGGAAGTATTCAATGATTGTTTGTCTGTCATATACTCATGTAATTTTTCCGGCGAAATCTGTTTTATATCAAGGAATCTCTCTGCAGTTCCAACAACTACCTTTATCATATCTGACCTCTTGGCTGTAGTTTTAGCCCCGACCAGTACATCAACAACAAACGCCAAAAAAGACTCTTTAGTCATCAACAACATGCCTGAAGGAACCATAGTTGGAGAACTCAGAAAGAACTGACTCCCCATCATTCCAATCTTTTCTTTACTTATCCTTTGCTCTCTGTCAACTTTCTTTACTGCTTCAGCATATGATATTTTTTGTTGGATACTAACATCCTGAGTCTGCTTTGCCTTACTAATATAGTCACATCCTCTGAACACCGCTATATGGTCCCCTCCACAGTTACTGCATTTAGGCACCACTGCCTTACATGCTTTAATATCATGATCCTCTCCACATTTCATGCATCTTCTTTTACCTCGACATGAACCAGCAACATGTCCAAATCTCTGGCAATTATAACAGCACAAGGGAGGCCTAATGTATTCTCTAACTTGATAAGACATGCACCCAAGATAGACTCTAGTTGGAAGAACATCACCTGCAAAAACCAGAAGAACAGGGGAATGCCAATTACCACCTTCTCTGGATTTTAATCGTTTGGCTTCAATCACTCGACCACCTTTAATATTGTCCAAAATTTCCTTTTCAGTCATGCCAGACCAAATACCATACACTACCCCCTTAACTCCCTTCTTTTCTTTCTGAGTGTTACACTTCACTTTCACAACCAATTTTCCCACCATTTTAGCACTGTTATATTGGTCAATATCTTTGCAACAAATTTTCAGCAATCCATTCGACAAAATCTTGGCCTGGAATCCTTTACCTATTTGGTTCTCTGATGCTGCTGCCACTTCGAAAGGATTAAGGGCTCTAAATCCTTCTTTTCCTTCCTTCTGACCTTTAATTTTATACAGAACTATAAATTCCTCCAATTCACCCATTTTCCTCAATTTGTTGTCCCCCATTACTTCAGGTCTTTCACTTGATGCACCCCTTTTTTGGCTACCCTTACTTCTGGAGTATTCCACAGTCTCCCGCCCTCCCCCTGCAATCTCAACCCCCCCCCCTCCCTTTTGCAGCCATAGGCTACAAACTAACCCTTTCCAAACTACTAGGCTCCTCCACGCCAAAGTCCCCACCCACTCAATCAACAGCCCCAACTGCCAGTCCACACCAAAAACCAGCCGGCCGCCACACCAGCCATATTCCAACCCATGCTTCGGTTCCCATTTCTGATCTCCAGATATAGCCCGCTGGCGTTCTTCTTCCCGCTGAACATATTCACATTTAATATTAGTTCCCCTCTGGGTTGATCGGGATTCGAAAGCCGGGTCCCAGTTATATGTCAAAGCTCGTCACATTCGATTTCGGTCATTGCCAGGCCAATCCGTATTAATAGTTTTAATCATGTTGGCTAACTTAATTGGTAAGCATTGAAGCAACAAGGCATTAAACTGGGGGGGGGACGGATTCCCACTATTTAAAGGCTTGGTCTCCTGCGAAAGTGACGTAGCAGGCCACAAATCGCTCCCGATTTCTCGGGCTTAGTTTTGCATTCAAGTAATCATATATGTATAAGTACTTCAGTGATATTTACAGGTTGTTGGAGAGCCCTCTCCTTGGCTTGAATAAATCTGGTCTGTCTGTCCATTCTCATTGTGGATTCCCACCTGTAACTCCTGATAGGTTTCATATCTTAATTCTGCCTTCATTTCCGCCCCTCATCAGCTGAAAGAATCATGCTGCGGAGACCGAATAAATCTTGTGGGGTCACATTATACACATTATACACGCATTATACTGCGGACATATTGAGCAAACTGTGCTGGTTGTTCTTTTCCGTCTGGGGCCTAATTTATGATCATTATCAGTTCTTGAGGCTTCCAGGATGCATACACAGGAATTACTGAGAGCTGTCGCTCCTCGGCTGCTCGTGGACTGGACAGCATTCGGGTGGGCAATTGTCTTTGTGGAGCCGTTAACTCTGGGGTTTTTATTGGATTCTTCCCTCCCTGTCTCAGAATAATCCTCTGTATTCCCTTCCTGGATCTCAGGGTACAAAGAGCCTCCCCTTCCCTGCCGCCGCAGTTTTACCCGAGCGGCCACTGTATCTAAGTACTGGGAGAATTAGGGTTTGGGAGCACTGGGTGCACTTGGCCCCTGGTAAGGTGGATACGGTGGGTGCCCAATCCTCATCGCGGTCACTGTCCTCAAATAGGGTCGGTATGCCAGACATGCGTTCGGGATCCCATATTAGCCCTAGATCTCACGCGCCACACTGCTGACCTTAAACCTTCCTGTCTGTCCATTTCTGCTCTGCCTTAGCCTGTTTTCTTTGTTTCTCGTTCTCTCTTTCTTCTCCCTTCTACCCATTCGCACTCCGCCTTTAATTTTCCCGACTCTTGGGATTTCCTTTTGATATACGTACCGCTACATCCTTTTATCACAGGCATTGTTCCTCCAGCTGGCCAGTAAAGTACTATTCCATTTGGTATCAGCTTTATCTTTTCATTCTTAAATCAATAATTTCCACTTTTTACCGCAATTCTTTTTCAAATTAAATTTACTGCTTGTTCACAAGAGGTTATGTCCTAAGTTCCCCCTAATGGCCACACGGCCTTTCCTAGTTTCTTAGTCAGTGCTGCACTTAACATCCAGAGATCCTTTTCCTCATCTGGCTTTTGTTCACACACAGACTGCAAGGGAGTTCCCTTGCCTGCTGTATCCAAAGTCTGCCCCATCCTGTGCTGATTATACAGCTTAATCGACCAGGCCAGAGACCCATTGCCCAATTAATTAAGTTGACTCAATCAACCAGGCCAAGGACCTGTTGCCCAATTATACAAATAGACTGGGCCCTTTCCCTGCCCATTACCCATTAGTTAAGTCGACTCAATTATACAGTTCAATTGACCAGGTCAGAGACCTGTTGCCCAATTCTACAGCACCTCAGACCTTAACACTTAAAAAACAACTGCTTACCTTATTCTCCTGGTCCGGGTGGTTCGCTGGATCCTGTCAAGGTACAGGTTCCTCGGGGCGAGGGGCAGGAGTTTTTCGAATAAGTGGAAGGGACGGTCAGAGGTAAAATACCTCGGGGTGCCTACCGCCCGTTTACACTCACCCGGAATCCCCCGTCACTTATTCAGCCCGTAGGGACTTTCCCTATGTTGGGATCCGAGTCACGGCACCAAATGTAAACTTAAGTTTTGCCAGACCAAATAATCACACCACACACAAGTCTTTACTTTAACCTTTTCACTAGATTATTGTTCGAGCTCAGCCAGCGAGAAAACTGAAGCCGAACATCAAAGAGACAGAGTTTCTACCTGTCTCTCTGGCAGCTCAAACAAGCTTCTGATTTAACAAGCTGGAATGCTACAATTTATAGGACTAACAGACAAAGAACACTTAGTTACCATGATATTACCGCCAAGTCAGTTAGAGCAAACTTAATTAATTAGATAAGAGAGTACACTAAATCACGGGTTTTAATTACAGACAAATTCTTGCCTTATCAGTGAAACTTGGATAGACAAAAGGTGGGAACATAGATCAATATGTGAACTCATAAGACATGATGTATGCAGCATGTGTGAATACAGCCCACAGATCGTTCTCAAAGGGACAGCTGTGAGTTGTTAAAACAAAAACACTGAAGGCAGTTTTTTTTCAGTCAAGGACAGTCTCTCCAACTTTTCACAGAACCGAGCATACACAAGCCGGCACCTAATTTTAACCCGCTATTTACCAGAATCAGAGAATCATTTCTTACTTTCCCAACACCCTTAACCTTCATCATGCTGGAGCTTTTGGAAAGCATCAAGTTGGATAAGTCTCTGGAATCGGACGAGATGTACCCCAGGCTACTGTGGAAGGCGAGGGAGGAGATTGCTGAGCCTGAAGCAATGATCTTTACATTATCGATGGGGATGGGGGAGATTCCGGGGGATTGGAAGGTTGCAGATGTTGTTCCCCTATTCAAGAAAGGGAATAGAGATGGCCCAAGAGTCTTACACTAGTGAGTCTTACTTCAGTGGTTGGTAAGTTGATGGAAAAGATCCCGAGAGGCAAGATTTATGAACATTTGGTGAGGCATAATATGATCAGGAATAGTCAGCATGTCTTTGTTAAAGGCACGTTGTGCCTTACGAGCCTGATTAAATTTTCTAAGCATGTGACCAAACGTGTTGATGAAGGTAGAGTAGTAGGTGTAGTGTATATGGATTTCAACAAGGCATTTGATAAGGTACCCCATGCGAAGCTCATTGAGAAAGTAAGGAGGCATGGGATCCAAGGGGACCTTGCTTTGTGGATCCAGAATTGGCATGCTCACAGAAGGCAAAGAGTGGTTGTAGACGAGTTATATTCTGCATGGAGGTTGGTGACCAGTGGTGTGCCTCAGGGATCTGTCCTGGGATCCCTTCTCTTTGTGATTTTGATAAATGACTTGGATGAGGAAATAGAGGGATGGGTTAGTGAAGGATACAAAGTTGGTGGTGTTGTGGATAGTGTGGAGAGCTGTCAGAGGTTACAGCGGGACATCGGTAGAATGCAAAACTTGGCTGAAAAGTGGCAAATGGAGTTTAACCCAGACAAGTGTGATGTGGTTCATTTTGGTAAGTCAAGTATGATGGCAGAATATAGAATGAATGGTGAGACACTTGGCAGTGTGGAGGATCAGAGGGATCTTGGGGTCCGACTCCATGGGACACTCAAAGCTGCTGGGCAGGTTGAATCTGTGGTTAAGAAGGCATACGGTGCATTGGCCTTCATCAACCGTGGGACTGAGTTTTGAAGCCGACAGGTAATGTTACAGCTGTACAGGACACTGGTCGGACCCCACTTGGAGTACTGTGCTCAGTTCTGGTCACCTCACTACAGGAAGGATGTGGAAACTATAGAAAGGGTGCAGAGGAGATTTGCAAGGATGCTGCCTGGATTGGGGAGCATGCCTTATGAGAATAGGTTGAGTGAACTTGGCCTTTTCTCCTTGGAGTGATGGAGGATGAGAAGTGACCTGATAGAGGTGTACAAGAGACATTGATCACGTGGATAGTCAGAGGCTTTCTCCTGGGGCTGAAATGGCTGTCACGATAGGGCACAGTTTTAAGGTGCTTTGAAGTAGGTGCAGAGGATATGCCAGGGGGAAGTTCTTTACTCAGAGATTGGTGTGTGCGTGGAATGGGCTGCCGGCGATGGTGGTGGAGGCGGATACAATAGGGTCTTTGAAGAGACTCCTGGACAGGTACATGGAGCTCAGAAAAACAGAGGGCTATGGGTTACCCAAGGTAATTTCTAAAGTAAGTACATGTTCTGCTCAGCATTGTGGGCAAAAGGGCCTGGATTGTGTTGTTTCTATGTTTCTAATTAAAAACTCCATTTGATCACTGTGGTAACAAAGTTGGGGTAAGGAAAAGGATGGCATTGGTATAAAAATCAGAGGATGGGGAGAGGTCAACTAGGAGATGGTTATAAAAGGAGGGAAGAAGTTATACTTCCACGTTTACATATTGGACGTAATTGGTTGGATAATTCCTCGTTCAGAATTACTGTGCATGATGCAGGCATTTGTAGGGAGTGCACTTGTCAACAAACAGTGCCGCATAGATTGTTTCAATGCAGTTCCTATGAGGTGCAAAGGAAACATCAATTGCTAAATTGAGATCTTTAGGACAGACACAGTTAACGTGGAAAGTTGGCTCGGATATACTGCCACCGTAATGCATAGAAGTGCAGATCTGACTTTCTGAAAAGCAATAGACTTTTTGATATTGCTTAATTTTTATTTTGGAGGGGAATTGAAGTGCATTAAACATGACTCGAAGTAGAAGAAGGAACTTTTCAGTGGTCTTCAAATATCGTGGTTTATCAGGTACTTCACAAAGGTCTTTCAAAAGAAGTGAAGTTTCAGCTGAGTGGTCATCGTATGTGTGGATAGGGTTAGAGTGGGGAGCTAGAGGCTTTGGCAAGAAGAGGTGGAGGCTAAGGTGAGTTTCTGGTGAGTTGCTTTCATTCCTTGTCTGTTAGGCCTGGCCAGAGTAGTGAGAATGGATCCAGGGTCAGTGGTGTGTTCTTCATGCCAGATTTGGGAGTTCTGTGAGACCTCCAGTGCACTTTATAATTGCATCAGTGTAAAGTTCATCCAGCTGCACCTCCTTAGAGACCGTGTTGGGGAACTGGAGCTGCAACTGGATGACCTTCGGTTGATATGGGAGAATGAGGAGATGATAGATGAGAGCTTCAGAGAGGCAGTCACCCTTAAGTTGCAGGAGGCAGGTACCTGGCTTAATGCCAGGAGACGGATCAAGAAGACAGACAGAACAGAGAATACCCGTGGCTGTTCCCCTCAATAACAGGTATATCACTTTGGATACTGCTGAAAATCTAGCTGACCACCACCCCTGGCAGTGCATTCCACCACTTACCAGTCCTGTAAAACAGTGGTCCCCAACCACTGGGCCGCGAGGAAACGATATGATTTGACGATATGAGTCAGCTGCACCTTTCCTCATTCTCTGTCGCGCACTGTTGAACTTGAACACCACCACCCCCCTGTCGGTAACCCATAGCCCTCTGTTTTTCTGAGCTCCAGGTACCTATTCGGGAGTCTCTTCAAGGACTCTATTGTATCCACCTCCACCACCATCGCCGGCAGCCGATTCCATGCACTCACCAATCTCTGCATAAAGAACTTCCCCCTGGCATCTCCTCTGTACCTACTTCCAAGCACCTTAAAACTGTGCCCTCTCGTGATAGCCATTTCATCCCTGGGAAAAAGTCTCTGACTAGCCATATGATCAATGTCTCTCGTCATCTTGTACACCTCTATCAGGTCACCTCTCATCCTGGTAAGAATTTGGAGTGACTTCCTCTTGCACGTATCCTGACATGGACCAAGTTCCAGAATTGTGAACTGGGATTCGAGTTTGATTTCCAGGCTTCAGAACTGGTACACTTTTAGTAGACTTTACATGATACCATTTCTCTTTTTCTTTCATAGTCATAGTCATACTTTATTGATCCCGGGGGAAACTGGTTTTCGTTACAGTTGCACCATAAATAATAAATAGTAATAAAACCATAAATAGTTAAATAGTAATATGTAAATTGTGCCAGGAAGTAAGTCCAGGACCAGCCTATTGGCTCAGGGTGTCTGACCCTCCAAGGGAGGAGTTGTAAACTTTGATGACCACAGGCAGGAATGGCTTCCTATGACACTCTGTGTTGCATCTCGGTGGAATGAGTCTCTGGCTGAATGTACTCCTGTGCCCAACCAGTACATTATGTAGTGGATGGGAGACATTGTCCAAGCTGGCATGCAACTTGGACAGCATCCTCTTTTCAGACACCACCGTGAGAGAGTCCAGTTCCATCCCCACAACATCACTGGCCTTATGAATGAGTTTGTTGATTCTGTTGGTGTCTGCTACCCTCAGCCTGCTGCCCCAGCACACAACAGCAAACAAGATAGCACTGGCCACCACAGACTGGTAGAACATCCTCAGCATCGTCCGGCAGATGTTACTTTCACTTTAGCCAGTTTGACCTTGTGTGTTCCTGTAGGTGTCAACATATTTTTGTAGGGCTCTCAGTCTACTAGATGGAGTGTTAACTGTTGATCGCTTATTACCAAAATGGCTTCTCTGAAGTGTTATATTAAAATGGCTTCTCGTAATGTTAACTGCTGAGCAAAGGGTTCTCTGTAACTGCAATGTTTGGGTTATACAGTGTGATAATGGAAATTGTATTCATTTGTTAGCCAATGGAAGTCATGTTCTGTTATCTTGTATATGTGTGCTGAGTTGAGGAGCGTTGGCTTTTTCGGGAGGCGAGCAGAGAGGACGGACGTGTGAGGAACGGACGGCGGTTCCAGGACAGCGGACACCGGACCTCGGGGGTTCGGAGGGTGGCCGGAGTCTCGGAAGGACGTTGTGGATGGAATCGGAGGCGTGAGCTCCAACGTATTAAAATATTATGTGCACAAGACTGATAAGTTACTTATGTGGCGCCTTTTCTTGCAGTTGTTTCTACTGACCCATCACCAAAAATTTGCTATAAAGTATAATTCTTTACTCACACTTAGTATATTGTTTCATATTTGTGTCATGGCTGATGATTGGGCGACTCACACCTTATCCGCACCAAAGTAATTGCACTGTTTGGCGGGGTTGACGGCTATTCACCCTGGGCAACGGGAGGTCAGTGGGGCAAAGACCGTTACATTTTCATGCATTGGAAGGTTAGTGTGTGTGTCAACCCATCAGCATTTGGGCTGGTGAAAGGGCATTTTGCGGTGGCACACTTCTGTAAATCATTAGACTTGTGGAAATCCTCTCATCCATCTAAGAACATAGAACAGAGAAAACCTACAGCACGATACAGGCCCTTCGGCTCACAAAGCTGTGCTGAGCATGTCCTTACCTTAGAAATTACCAAGGGTTGTCCTTAGCCCTCTATTTTCCTGAGCTCCACGTACCTGTCCCGGAGTCTCTTAAAACACCCTATCGTAACCGCCTCCACCACCATCGCTGGCAGCCCATTCCACACACTCACCACTCTTTGCATAAAAAAAACTTACCCCTGACATCTCCTCTGTATCTACTTCCAACCACCTTAAAACTGTAACCTCTCGTGCTTGCCATATCAGCCCAGGGAAAAAGCCTCTGACTATCCACACGATCAATGCCTCTCATCATCTTGTACACCTCTATCAGGTCACCTCTCATCTTCCGTTGCTCCAAGGAAAAAAGGTCAAGTTCACCCAATCTATTCTCAGAAGGCATGCACCCCAATCCAGGCAACATCCTTGTAAATCTCCTCTGCACCCTTTCTATGGTTTCCACGTCCTTCCTGCAGTGAGGCAACCAGAACTGAGCACAGTACTCCAAGTGGGGTCTGACCAGGTTCCTATATAGCTGCAACATTACCTCTCGGCTCTGAAACTCAACCCCATGATTGATGAAGGCCAATGCACCGTGTGTTTTCTTAACCACAGAGTCAGCCTGCGCAGCAGCTTTGAGTGTCCTATGGACTCGGACTCCAAGATCCCTCTGATTGTCCGCACTGCCAAGAGTCTTACCATTCATACTATATTATGCCATCATATTTGACCTACCAAAATGAACCACCCCACACTTATCTGGGTTGAACTCCATCTGCCACTTCTCAGCCCAGTTTTGCATCCTATCAATATCCCCCTGTAACCTCTGACAGCCCTCCACACTATCCACAACACCCCCAACCTTTGTGTCATCAGCAAATTTACTGACCCATTCCTCCACTTCTTCATCCAGGTAATTTATAAAAATCACAAAGAGTACGGGTCCCAGAACAGATCCCTGTGGAACACCACTGGTCACCGACCTCCATGCAGAATACGACCCGTCTACAACTGGTCTTTGTCTTCTGTGAGCAAGCCAATCCTGGATCCACAAAGTAAGGTCCCCTTGGATCCTATGCCTCCTTACTTTCTCAATAAGCCTTGCATGGGGTACCCTGTCAAATGCCTTGCTGAAATCCATATGCACTACATCTATATGCTGTACCTTCATAGTCCTTACCGATTCGTTATTCAGTCGGAGAAAACACTCAGAGGCCACGTTTTTGCTCAATCAGTTCTTTATTTAATTTGATCCGAGGAGAGGTAACCACCATTCGCTTCTACAGCGTCTGGCAATCAGCTCTCCCTAGCACGAGTACAAGGTTACATTTATATCCAGAGAAAAAGGTTTCAGTTAGCACCTGTTTCCCCTGTCCACGCTTATGACGGTTTGTGGTTAGTAATTTCATCATGGTCACAATAGCTTCACGTACAGAGGTACAGGTCAGTAAGCACCTCTATTTTAAGAAATGAGCATGCAGTTGCAACATCCTAACCGTGCCCGGTTCTGTTGTCTAGTTCCCGCCCCTGCTATATTTTCCAGGTCACATACACCATTTAACCCTTCCTATCCCGTACTCTAACCCCCTTTTAACTTACACATTCCCTCCTTTTATCATCTCAATGATGATCACCAATATCATGGAAATCCTCAGGTATCAGTTCAAGCAGCTCACCGGCTTCTATAGGGTTCACTACCATCATTGGTTTTGCAGGCATTAAGTCCCCTAGGGAGGCCATCATTCGGTTCAGAACACACTTTACTTCGGCAATACAGACAAAGATTCCTATGATAGTGGTTAGTGCATAGATGGCACCATTAATCAACCAGTCCTTCCATACTCCTAATCCCCAGTTTCCCCATCCTCCCCAGCCTATTCCTTCCTTAATTGATCCTAATTGTTCATCTATTTGGTTCACATAGCGTGTTATGTTTGCAGTGGCATCGTCCAGGCCCATTATGCATTGGTCTTTTACGATAACACATACCCCACCTTCCCTCGCAAGGAGATAATCAAAGGCATAACGGTTCTGCATGGAGCAGAGGCGTAGTTGGCTAAGGTTGTCTGTTATGAGCTTTAATGCCCCCCGGGTAGCGTTTCCAAGACCTGTGAGGCCGCAAGCTAAGTAGTTCCTATTGTGGGCTGCCATGACTGCTCCAGAAGCCCTTAGGGAGAAAAAGCCGGCCGCTCCATACCCAGCCACTTGTCCCGGGGTGAGGGTAGTCAGTTTCCAGTAGTCCGCGCAGAACTCTTAGGAAACCTCTCTCTTAAGTCTTGCAGGTGGCGGTGCCAGGGGCCCCCAGGCCCCTGGGCAGGGAACCACAGTGGGGAAGAAGGTGCCATAGGCCACTGACGAAGGATAGGGGTATTCCAGGAAATTGGTGGCCGTGCCATTGTAGAAGAAGAAATACCGCTGAGAAGTGAACATGGTTTCAGTACGTCCCTTGGCTGTCATCAGATACCCATGGTCCTTCCAGGCACTTGGGCTTTTACCGGGAGGACAGGAGGCCCGTTTGGTCCCCTCGATGTAGTCTGGACGGGGGAACAGGTGGTTGTAGACTCGGAGGTGTTTGCGGTTTCCTTCTCCGCATAGAAGGTGTTCTCCCCGGGACGGGGGCACACAATTCGACTTACTACAGGTACAGGTGATGCTCTGCCCTTTGTTCGAGGGGCGACATTGACTTCTTTCGCAGACATCATATAGGCAGGCGAGGGGTGTGCAGGCAAAAATGTCGGAGCATCCCCATTCTGTCCCGGTGTAACAGTTCTCATAGCCTGGGCCTCCCTGCGGGGGTTCGGGGTTGCCCTTCCACCAGAGGTCTCCCTCTAATCATTCCATACTGTAATGGTGGTCACTACTTGTCCATGTAATGTTAGCCGGAGGAAATAGTCTGCCACAGGGGCCTTGGTGGGGTCATAGGTAAGTTTCACCCTCCCTTCCTTAGGCAGGGTACTGTTGTGGGGGGGCGCACCGGAAAGGTTGGTAGGTGTAGTCCCAGTGCGGGAAGGTAGCGAATAGGGAGGAGACACTCGTAGGGGGGAGGATAACAGACGATAATGGTTCCAAATAATCGTTTATGTACCTTTTGAAAGTAATTTTCACTGATATATCCCGGGGGGGGGGGGCCTTCCAAGCGTGGAGCTTTCGGTGAAACCCCAATTCCCTTTTTTTCTCAAGGTGTCCCTCTTTGAGCCCACTAAGGATGTTGAGGTCCTTTTTAGGACTCCCCGGGAACACCTTCCTTTATAGGACTTGTTTTCTAGTTGGTTCTGCATTCGATTCCTCCTGCATTCAAAATCAAACCTTCAGTTTCGGTACCGACAAGGGAGGACCCAAGAGTTCCTTCCGTCCAGGACCAGCCAGCAGTCTGGTTGCTCAAGCCTTCCGGTACAGTAGTTGATCTTGGTAATGTTCCATTCCCTTAATTCATCATCCCCGTCACCCTCAGACATCAGAATATCCTGACTACAGAGATGATATACCCTATTTTCCCGCTCTATATCGCAGGTATGTACTCGTCCCCTGACCCTACCCATAGTTCCTACTATCCCTAAAAGGATACAAACAATCAAAGTTATCCTACCTTCCATCCCCCCGGGCACGGTTTTAGGGCTGTGGCACTCCAAAAAGACAAAGTTCAATCATACACCGGGGACAATCTTAGTACAATTATCAGTACTCTTTTAGTCCTTCATAGTTCCTGGTAATTCTGGATCCCAGCATTTGCAGTCCCTCAGATGGATCCAACGCTCTTGTCCTTCCACCTTGACCACTGAAGGGGTCTTCAGGAGGACCTGGTGCGGTCCCTTCCACCGTGGTCCCAACTTCGGTCTTTTCCAGTCTCGGATCCGCACCCAGTCGCCAGGTTCGGGGTTAGGCCAGTCGCTGTCGTTTGCTCCTTCCTTATAGGCTTCCACAACCTGAGTATGGAGGAACTTCAAAGAGAGAGTTAATTGCCTACAATAGTCCTGTAATTTTTGTCCCATTACTTGTAAATCCACTACGGGAGGGGGAGGTCTGTCACTGTCCCAGGGAGTCCTGCCAGGTCGTCCATAAACTCTCTCTGCTGCGGTTAGTCCTCTCCCAATCTGGGGAGTGATCCACATATGATATAATGCCAGCGGAAGCACTTTCAATCAGTTCTGTCCGGTCTCTAGGGTTAGTTTAGTCAATTTGCCCTTTAGTATCCCATTAACCCTTTCCACCAGTCCTGCCGCTACAGGGTAGTGGGAGCAATGGAACTGCTGGTCTATCTTTAGTAATTCACAGAGTTCCTTATTGATCTTTCCAATGAAGTGCGGCCCATTGTCTGAAGACAAGTGACAGGGGATTCCAAATCGTGGGATGATGTCCTTTACCAGTATCTTAACCAGCGTACTTGCTTTGTTATTGGTGGTCGGAAAAGCCTCTATCCATCTGCTAAACACATCTACTATCACCAAGCAATATTTGTAACAGTGTACTGGAGGCAGCTCAATAAAGTCCATTTGTAACACTTCAAAAGGCCCTCCTGGAAGTGGAGTCCGGCCTCTTTCGCATTTGAAAGATTTTCCAGGGTTTACCTTCTGGCAGATTAGGCATCGCCTGGCTCTATCCTTTGCTGCCTCCTGCATGTTAGGGCTCCATCAGGTTCTTAGCAATATCGCACACATTCCCTCCTTGCCCAGATGTGTATCAGTGTGCAGTTTATCGACAAGAAGGGGTAACCATGCATCTGGGGCACATATTTGTCCCGCTAGTGTCTGCCAGAGACGCGTTACAGAGTCTTGAACGCAATTGTGGTCGCACCACAGGTCAATCTCAGCCTCAGGGGCGTCCCCCTGGGACTGCAAAAAATGGTGGATATTTCAGGACCATTAGGGGGCCTGCGTGATAGCAATGCACGCTGTTCTGTGCTCACTTCCTAGGGGCCAAGTAGGGACGCCTGTTTCACTGCCGCGTCGGCGCGGGAGTTACCCTGGGTCACCGAGGAGGCGTCTGTTAAATGGGCAGCGCATTTGATAATTGCCAATTTGGAAGGCAACAGTATGGCTTTAACTAAATTGGAGATATAATCAGAATTGGCAATAGGTTTGCCCGTCGAGGTCTGGAATCCGCGCTGCGCCCAGAGGGACCCGAAGTCATGGGCGACGCCAAAGGCATAGCGGGAGTCCGTACATATATTTGCACTGACTCCCGAGGCTAAAATGCAAGCCCTAGTAAGGGCGAACAATTCCACCTTCTGGGCCGAAACGGGAGGTTTAAGGGCTGCTGCTTCTAAGGTCTGGGAGGGGGATATCTCAGCGTAGCCAGCCACCCGGTCGCCTGCAGGGGAGATTGAAGAGGATCCATCCACGAAAAGAGGTCAGGGTTGGGTAGTGCATGGTCAGAAAGGTCAGGTCGGTGGGAGGTAAGAAAGTAGTTAAGTTCTATGCAAGAGTTAGGGGGGTTGGTTAGGGGTGTCGGTGGCTCCTGTAAAAAGGACGCTGGATTGATAGCAGAGCAATATTCAAAAGTAAGGAGAGGGTTCTGAAGGAGGGCAATCTCGTATCGATTAAGGCGGGCCTGGGTAAACTGTTGGGTACTGTGGGTAGTGAGCAGCGCCATCATCATGTGGGAGGTATAAACTGTTACTGGCTGCTGAAGGGTGATATTAGCAGCTGCCGTGACCATGCTGTAGACGGCGGGTAATGCTTTAGTACACGGGGGAAAGCCCTGGGCCACTGGGTCCAAGGCTACAGAATAGTAGGCAACCGGACGGCGTTGGTCTCCGTGTGTTTGTGCCAAAACCGCTGTTGCACAGTCCTAAGTGGGAATTGTCGGGTCAACGGAGGCCAGTCATTCCCGGAATCATGATCAAAATTAGAGTTGGGGTCTGGATCATCAGGGTCCTGGGGGTCCAGGGTGGGACCATCGCCCAACAGTCCATCAGCTGGGCGAGCCACCGCGTTGCGCTTCGGCCGGGGCTTTGGGAGTGGAATCTGGGAGTGCTGTGTGGTCCGCCAGCGAGTTTGGGTAACAACATAGTCTGAAAATTGTGGGGTACCTGATCCGCCATTAGTAATAATCCCGGGATGTATGGAGGATGCCGGGACGGGGGCCGTCACGGGAGTTGATGTGGGGATAGGAGAATAGGGGGGTGGTTTCGAGACCTGACCTGAAGGATTTGGTAAACCGGGTGGGGTAGGAAGTGGGATTTCTGCAGGGGCTGAAGGAACTATTACATCCTCATTGTCGGTTTCTTCGCCGGTGTCAAATAAAAGCTGCAGCCCTGACATATCCAAAGGTGCACCTTTCCCAGTTGATTTAATTTGTTGTTTATCAAATAATTCACATAAGGCCTTTTTAAAACCATATATGGTGGGACTTAGCCCTGATCATCAGTAATAAGGATGTTTCGTCTTTTTTTAATTTTATTTTTATTTGGATAAGGAATTCACAAATATCATGTACTTTTTTCACACATATAACCTTTTCCATTTTTTATATCTATAAAACTACAATTATTTATACATTCTTAAGTACACATTGAGATGATATAAAAGGAAAATAAACATTTAAATAGATAATAATGTACTGTGGTAAATCTAACCTATTAGGCTAAGTAATGGAATTAGTTGTTAAGAAAAATGGTAATAATAGTTTCCATATAACCCTTCTGGACCATTTCCACTGGTCCAAAATGTTGTACATAAGCCTATGTATCAACCATTGTAGGTGTTTATATCCTAATTTGTTCATGCTTGCTTCTGCCCGCAGACATAATTATCCAATCCCTATGTACTTATTTACTTAATTTTTTCATTTTTTTATCCCTTTCCCAAATCTTTCCCTTTACTTGTGTTAATTCTCTATTTTCCAAAAGAAAACAAAAAAAACAAACATTTAGACTAGGGGTGCTTATGTTAGCAATATTACTGTGTTGATGAGAAGAGCAGTATAAATCATTAGGAGAGTCATCTAAAGTCTGCTCGCATTGGGGTTATATATTCAATCCATTTATTCCAGATTTGATAAAATTTTTCTTTTTGAGTTCTCAGGGAGTAAGTCAACTTTTCCATTTTAAATATTTCCAAGATAATTTCGTACCAATCTTCTAATGTAGGTGGTATTGGATTTAGCCATTTTCTAGTGATTGATTTCTTACTTGCCGCTAAGAGGGCCTGCAGCAACTTTATATCTTCCTTCTGTTCAAGAAACAATACATGCCCCAAATAGAGCGTCTCAAAGTTCAGAGGTATCTGGGACCTAAGTACCTTAACTAATGTTCTATGAATACCTTCCCAAAATAGACTTAATTTAGGGCAATCCCAAAAAATATGAAAATGATTTGCCTCCTTGGAGCCGCACCTTCTCCAACACATCACATTTGTATCTTTATATTTTTCCTGATATGGGGTCTTGAAGTATCTTATAATATTTTTCCAACAATGTTCTCTCCAAGTCAAAGAATTAGTCGAGGACCATTGAAAGCTGCAGATTTTCCCCCAAGCCTCCTCTGAAAGTACCAACCCCACTTCTTTCTCCCACTTCTCTTTAATATACAGTGTATTTACATTTTTAGCATGGGAGAGTGCATTATATAATCGAGAAACTGATTTACTAGGTATTGAACTGCAAGCCGAATTCAGAATCTTGAAAAATTCTAATTCTACTGTTGATAGGTCTGTATATCTACAACTCTGGTTAACATAGTTTCGTACTTGAAGGTACCTAAAAAAGTCATTATGTTCTAGGCCATGTTTGTCCTGCAGGATTTGGAAACTTTGTAATACTCTTTTATCTATAAATGAGAAGTAGGTTGTAAGACCTTTCTTTATCCATAGCTGAAATCTTTTATCTCCTCTGTTAGGAAGGAATTCGGTATCATATGCACACCATCTAAAGAGTTTTAACATGTTATTAATTCCACATGAATTAACCACCTTCTGCCATACTTTTAATGTAAGATTTATCCAAGTGTTTTTAAATTTTTCCAACTGGGCCATCAATCCTTTGTCAGCTATTGAGGCCTGAAGAGGAAAACTGTCAACTAATCCAAATTCTATTTCCTTCCATCTAGCCTTATATTCCCTATTACACCAATATAACAGAGGGGTTATAAAAATAATTTCTCAGGCAAGGAAGAACCATACCTCCTCCTTCCTTCCCTAACTGTAAGGTGTTATATCGAATTCTAGGTTTCTTTCCTTGCCAAATGAAGCGGGAAATCCATTTGTCCCATTCCCTGAATTGATTATCAGCCACCTCCACCGGTAAAGTACAGAAAAGATACAATAACCGAGGAAGAATATTCATTTTTTTAGTATTTATCCTTGAATTTAAACTTAAAAAGGGGATAAGATTCCATCTATGCATATCTGCTTTTATCTCTGAGATTAATGGCCCATAATTTACCTGTGACAGTGTTGAAAGATCCTTCGGCAGGGTTATTCCTAAATATTTTAATGATTTAGCTTCCCACTTAAGATCATATGTATCCTGCAACTTTTTGGATGGTGTATAATTTAGGGACATAACCTGCGTTTTCTTTACATTTATTTTATAACCTGATATTTTCCCAAAGTCATCCAACAGTGTAAACAATCCTATAAATGATTTTTCTGGTTCACTCAGATAGACCAAAACATCATCTGCGAATAACGCCACTTTCTGTTCAATCCCTGCCACCTTGATACCTTTTACGATTTCGCTCTGTCTTATTAGTTGGGCAAGCGGTTCAATATATAGCGCAAAAAGGAGAGGAGAAATTGGGCATCCCTGTCTAGTGCCTCTCTCTAAGATGAAGGAGTCAGAGAGGTCCCCATTTATCTTAATTCGGGCTGTAGGGCTGTCATATAGAGTCTGAATTACTTTAATAAACTTTTCTTGAAAGCCGAATCTTCCTAACACTCTGTATAGGAATGCCCAACTAACCGAATCAAAAGCTTTCTCAGCGTCCAATCCTACTACCATTGTCTCTGTCTCGTTCTTATTAACCTGTTCTAATATATGCAGAGTTCTCCTTATGTTGTCCTGTGTTTGTCTTTGTTGAATAAATCCAGTCTGGTCTAAATGGATTAGGCCAGGTAAAAGCTTTTCCAATCTGCGCGCTAATATAGATGTAAATAGTTAGTAATCTAAATTAAGAACACTAATTGGCCAATAATTGCCACATTCTAGTTTATCTTTACCCTCTTTAGGAATAACTGAAATAATCGCTTCTCTCCAGGAAGGTGGAGTTTCTCCTCTCTGCAAGATCCAATTAAAGGTGTTAAGTAGTAATGGGGCTAACTGTGTCTTCAGGGACTTGTACCACTCTGAGGTAAACCCATCAGAACCCGGGGACTTTCCAGCCTTTAACCTAGAGATGGCCACGTTCAGTTCTTTGACAGTTACTGGTTCTAATAAACTTTCATTTTGTAAATCTGTAAGTTTAGGTAGATCTAAAAAATTCAATACACTGTCTATATAGGGCTCATTGGGGGCCCGGGGTTGGGAGTACAGCTCTCGATAATATGTTTCAAAACTCTCTTGGATTTTCCCTATTGTACTCTCCACAAGCTTTGTCTTTGGATTCTTTATTTTATGAATTGTATTGTCTGCTTGTTGTTTTGGTTTTTTTTAAAGCATTTTCTTCCCAGGATGTCTGTCTGGAACTCTCATTTAATCTGTCCGCTACTTTTACCCACTTCGTAATCAAATTTTTCCATTATTGAGAGCAATTTTGCTTCCAGGTTTCAGTCACTGCTTTTTTTGCATTTGTCCAGGTCCCAAGTTCCCCCAACGGTCAATTTCCACCCCCCCCCCCCCCGCCAATCTTTTATTTAAGCGCGCACTAAGACGCCTTAGATTCTTTTCTAGCTCCGGATTCTCCTTACACATCTTTCTGAGTGGGGTGGTAATGTCCCCTTTATCCAAAGTCTAACCCATGTTTATCACTTTACTCCCGCATCCACTTCAAGTTCCTGCCCTTCGCGTGGGGGATCTCCCCTCTTGACAACCGGTCTAAGGCTGGATGCAGTTTCAGTGAAGTATCACCCGCCCCTCCCCGATTCTTTTACTGCAGTACTCGCGTGCGAGGCGACCCCAACTCAGTCAATGGTAGAAAAGCGAGATTTCAAATAATTCACAAATGTACCTAAAACGTTTCTACAGCATCCGGATGGACTGCAGGGGAGAGCCACTTCCCCTGTGTTTGGCCAAACGTCTGCTCTCTCTCTCTCTGTATCTTGTTTTACGGCGGTTGGCATCCAGCTTAATGGTGCATTACCGCCACCCTCTGCTCCGGAATGTGCACTGGACATATATTCTAAATCCCTTCACCCAATCGCACGTACACACACACACACACACACACACACACACACACACGCACACACACACACACAAACCTACACTTCACCCTCCCATCTTTGACCATCCTAGTATCCTATTCCTGTTTATTCGTCATATTCTATAAAAAAACCCCTGTACCCCTTAAAAACGCTAAAAATACCCGGACTTGTGCTCTCTCACCCATGCCCAGCAACCCTTTTAATGTGAATTCCTGCATCCCCAACTCCCTTAATTTATTTCTCATCATCTCTCTCTGTATCCCATACTTCCTGCAACACAAAACTTCATGTTCTACTGACTCCTCTTCCTAACATTCCTCACACAATCCTGTCTGGTGTTTCCCTATCATTTTCAATGTTTTGTTTAATGCACAATGCCCCAGCCTTAACCTAGTCCACACAATTTCCTCTCTTCTGTTTCCATTACCTACCCTAGTAACTGCAACACTCTTTTGTATTTGATATAAATGCCTCCCTTTCCCCTCCCTGTCCCATCTTTCTTGCCACATTCGGTTGACTTTTTCCCAGATTACACACTTAACTTCTGCTTTACTGATACTAATGTGCATTTCCACATTTTCTTTCTTTAACGCCCTCTTTGCCAACTCATCCACCCTCTCATTCCCCTTCACCCCTACATGTGCTGGAACCCATAGAAATTTTACCTGACCTCCCTGATTTGCAATTCTTGTAACTAACTGAAGGACTTAATAAAGTACATCTTGCCGACTGTTTGTGTGAAAAGACCTTAAACTTGCTAGAACTGAGGATGAATCTGAACATATCAATGCTTTGGCTTGTCTGGCTTTCTGCACCCATTGCAACACAACCAACACTGCCAGCATCTTCACTGTAAACACCCCTAACTTATTAGATGTTCTTCTGCTGATTCCAATTTCTTTTGCTGGTATTACCACCCCAAACCCTGTCACTCCTGTTTCAGGTTCCTTCGCACCATCCGTATAAATGTGAGTATAATCACTATACTTTTCCATCACACAAACGTCTGCTCTGCCCTGTGCTGATCAATTTAATCTACACGCTCTGTCCCCTCCTACGCCAATCAGAAAGGTTACCAGCTTCAAAATGTAATAGGCTACTGCCACTAACCCGCTGACCAATTTGCTGTAACACACTCAAAGAAAAATGTAATAGATCACTACCAATGATCCGCTGCCCAATTTATTAGCACCGGCAGGCTTTAATACTCACAATACTTCATCGGGGATTCTAACCCCTCATTGAGGTCCCGGACCTCCAAAACAAATCCTGCGCGTCGGCCCCTGGCCTCGGAGTCCCTGCCCTGTTTTTCAGACACTATTTCACTGCGCGTCGGCCCCTGGCTTCGGAGTCCCGGACTCCCTGTTTTTCAGACACTATTTCACTGCGCGTCGGCCCCTGGCCTCGGAGTCCCCGACTCCCCGTTTCTCAGACACTATTTCACTGCGCGTCGGCCCCTGGCCTCGGAGTCCCTGCCCTGTTTCTCAGACACTATTTCACTGCGCGTCGGCCCCTGGCCTCGGAGTCCCTGCCCTGTTTCTCAGACACTATTTCACTGCGCATCGGCCCCTGGCCTCGGAGTCCCCGACTCCCTGTTTTTCAGACACTATTTCACTGCGCGTCGGCCCCTGGCCTCGGAGTCCCTGCCCTGTTTCTCAGACACTATTTCACCGCGCGTCGGCCCCTAGCCTCGGAGTCCCCGACTCCCTGTTTTTCAGACACTATTTCACTGCGCATCGGCCCCTGGCCTCGGAGTCCCTGCCCTGTTTTTCAGACACTATTTCACTGCGCGTCGGCCCCTGGCCTCGGAGTCCCTGCCCTGTTTCTCAGACACTATTTCACTGCGCGTCGGCCCCTAGCCTCAGAGTCCCCGACTCCCCGTTTTTCAGACACTATTTCACTGCGCGTCGGCCCCTGGCCTCGGAGTCCCTGCCCTGTTTTTCAGACACTATTTCACTGCGCGTCGGCCCCTGGCCTCGGAGTCCCCGACCCCCTCGTTTTTCAGACACTATTTCACTGCGCGTCGGCCCCTGGCCTCGGAGTCCCCGACTCCCCGTTTTTCAGACACTATTTCTCATACAGATTCTCTTATCAGAAATCAATCAACGTTTAAACCACTTACCCTCGTGGCCTCTACGGACTGTGGTCCGTGGAGTCTGCTGAGCAGCTCAACAGGAACCCTGAGGGGAACAAGCAATCAAGAGGACCGGGGGAAAGTCACCCCGTGGGCCCGTCCGTCTCAGCGGCGTCCAGTGGATCGCTAGTTCACTAACACCAGGGTCGTTGGAGGGCCCTGTTGGGACTCCTGGCTGGCTCGCCAAATTGTCCTTACCGATTCGTTATTCAGTTGGAGAAAACACTCAGAGGCCACGTTTTTGCTCGATCAATTCTTTATTTAATTTGATCCGAGGAGAGGTAACCACCATACGCTTCTACAGCGTCTGGCAGTCAGCTCTGCCTAGCACAGAGTACAAGGTTACATCTATATCCAGAGAAAAAGGTTTCAGTTAGCACCTGTTTCCCCTGTCCACGCTTGTGACCGTTGTGGTTAGCAATTTCATCATGGTCACAATAGCTTCCCGTGCAGAGGTACAGGTCAGTAAGCACCTCTATTCTAAGAAATGAGCATGCAGTTGCAACATCCTAACCGTGCCCGGTTCTGTTGTCTAGTTCCCGCCCCTGCTATATTTTCCAGGTCACATACACCATTTAACCCTTCCTATCCCGTACTCTAACCCCCTTTTCACTTACACATCATCACTGTGTTTAGTCACATCCTCAAGCTTTTCAGTCCACTGTAAGTCATCCCTACAATCGCCAATATCCTTTTCCGTAGTGAATACTGAAGCAAAGTATTCCTCGAGTTTGCACCATAATTCTGAATTCCCACATGTAACTTTAAGCGAGGGCAATTCTGACAAAATGCTATGTTTCTCCCTGGGGTGAAAGGCTTATGAATGGCCATAATCAGGGTCAAGGGCTGGCTTGGGTCTTCAGGGTGTCATGGTCCGGATTGGGGTCCCTTTAAATTTACCTTGTTTATGTTACGATCCGGACCGTTGATTCCCTGTTTTCCCGTGTCCCTCAGCTTTGGTGATTAAAGGCAATTAATGCTCGGCTGAACCGGTAGTTTATAGTCTCCGGCTTTTAGCCGTTCGGCGCGGGAGCGTCTGCAAAGTCATCAAAGGTATTCGATATTCAGGAGGGATAGACATGAAGGAAGGGGAGGTGGGGTGGCGTTGCTGGTTAAAGAAGAGATTAACGCAATAGAAAGGAAGGACATAAGCCGGGAAGATGTGGAATCGATATGGGTAGAGCTGCATAACACTAAGGGGCAGAAGACGCTGGTGGGAGTTGTGTACAGGCCACCTAACAGTAGTAGTGAGGTCGGAGATGGTATTAAACAGGAAATTAGAAATGTGTGCAATAAAGGAACAGCAGTTATAATGGGTGACTTCAATCTACATGTAGATTGGGTGAACCAAATTGGTAAAGGTGCTGAGGAAGAGGATTTCTTGGAATGTATGCGGGATGGTTTTTTGAACCAACATGTCGAGGAACCGACTAGAGAGCAGGCTATTCTGGACTGGGTTTTGAGCAATGAGGAAGGGTTAATTAGCGATCTTGTCATGAGAGGCCCCTTGGGTAAGAGTGACCATAATATGGTGGAATTCTTCATTAAGATGGAGAGTGACATAGTTAATTCAGAAACAAAGGTTCTGAACTTAAAGAGGGGTAACTTTGAAGGTATGAGACGTGAATTAGCTAAGATAGACTGGCAAATGACACTTAAAGGATTGACGGTGGATATGCAATGGCAAGCATTTAAAGGTTGCATGGATGAACTGCAACAAATGTTCATCCCAGTTTGGCAAAAGAATAAATCAAGGAAGGTAGTGCACCCGTGGCTGACAAGAGAAATTAGGGATAGTATCAATTCCAAAGAAGAAGCATACAAATTAGCCAGAGAAAGTGGCTCACCTGAGGACTGGGAGAAATTCAGAGTTCAGCAGAGGAGGACAAAGGGCTTAATTAGGAAGGGGAAAAAAGATTATGAGAGAAAACTGGCAGGCAACATAAAAACGGACTGTAAAAGCTTTTATAGATATGTAAAAAGGAAAAGACTGGTAAAAACAAATGTAGGTCCCCTGCAGACAGAAACAGGTGAATTGATTATGGGGAGCAAGGACATGGCAGACCAATTGAATAATTACTTTGGTTCTGTCTTCACTAAGGAGGACATAAATAATCTTCCAGAAATAGTAGGGGACAGAGGGTCCAGTGAGATGGAGGAACTGAGCGAAATACATGTTAGTAGGGAAGTGGTGTTAGGTAAATTGAAGGGATTGAAGGCAGATAAATCCTCAGGGCCAGATGGTCTGCATTCCAGAGTGCTTAAGGAAGTAGCCCAAGAAATAGTGGATGCATTAGTGATAATTTTTCAAAACTCTTTAGATTCTGGACTAGTTCCTGAGGATTGGGGGGTGGCTAATGTAACCCCACTTTTTAAAAAAGGAGGGAGAGAGAAACCAGGGAATTATAGACCGGTTAGCTTAACGTCGGTGGTGGGGAAACTGCTGGAGTCAATTATCAAGGATGTGATAACAGCACATTTGGAAAGCGGTGAAATGATCGGACAAAGTCAGCATGGATTTGTGAAAGGAAAATCATGTCTGACGAATCTCATAGAATTTTTTGAGGATGTAACTAGTAGAGTGGATAGGGGAGAACCAGTGGATGTGGTATATTTGGATTTTCAGAAGGCTTTTGACAAGGTCCCACACAGGAGATTAGTGTGCAAACTTAAAGCACACGGTATTGGGGGTAAGGTATTGGTGTGGGTGGAGAGTTGGTTAGCAGACAGGAAACAAAGAGTGGGAATAAACGGGACCTTTTCAGAATGGCAGGCGGTGACTAGTGGGGTACTGCAAGGCTCAGTGCTGGGACCCCAGTTGTTTACAATATATATTAATGACTTGGATGAGGGAATTAAATGCAGCATCTCCGAGTTTGCGGATGACACGAAGCTGGGTGGCAGTGTTAGCTGTGAGGAGGATGCTAAGAGGATGCAGGGTGACTTGGATAGGTTGGGTGAGTGGGCAAATTCATGGCAGATGCAATTTAATGTGGATAAATGTGAAGTTATCCACTTTGGTGGCAAAAATAGGAAAACAGATTATTATCTGAATGGTGGCCGATTAGGAAAAGGGGAGGTGCAACGAGACCTGGGTGTCATTATACACCAGTCATTGAAAGTGGGCATGCAGGTACAGCAGGTGGTGAAAAAGGCGAATGGTATGCTGGCATTTATAGCGAGAGGATTTGAGTACAGGAGCAGGGAGGTACTACTGCAGTTGTACAAGGCCTTGGTGAGACCACACCTGGAGTATTGTGTGCAGTTTTGGTCCCCTAATCTGAGGAAAGACATCCTTGCCATAGAGGGAGTACAGAGAAGGTTCACCAGATTGATTCCTGGGATGGCAGGACTTTCATATGAAGAAAGACTGGATAAACTGGGCTTGTACTCGTTGGAATTTAGAAGATTGAGGGGGGATCTGATTGAAACGTGTAAGATCCTAAAGGGATTGGACAGGCTAGATGCAGGAAGACTGTTCCCGATGTTGGGGAAGTCCAGAACGAGGGGTCACAGTTTGAGGATAGAGGGGAAGCCTTTTAGGACCGAGATTAGGGAAAACTTCTTCACACAGAGAGTGGTGAATCTGTGGAATTCTCTGCCACAGGAAACAGTTGAGGCCAGTTCATTGGCTGTATTTAAGAGGGAGTTAGATATGGCCCTTGTGGCTACGGGGGTCAGGGGGTATGGAGGGAAGGCTGGGGCGGTGTTCTGAGTTGGATGATCAGCCATGATCATAATAAATGGCGGTGCAGGCTCGAAGGGCCGAATGGCCTACTCCTGCACCTATTTTCTATGTTTCTATGTTTCTATGTACGGTGTGCCGATGTCATCTGGCCAGAGCAAGCCTAGTTTCTGCTGAAGCGAGTGCCGCTAATTTGCCCTTCCTCACCGGAGCAACCCTGTCCAGTTACCTCGCCGAAGCGAGCCTGCAAAGTCTCCTCATCAAGGTGGGTCTGTCAGTTAACCTGCCAGAGGGAATCAAGAAATGCTGTCTACTGTTCCCGGGCCGAGTCTAGAGCTCACCACCACCCAGAGGTTCCAAGTACCAAGTCCTGGCTCTGGCGGCATCCAAGCACCACGTCCAAGTCCTGGCTCCGGCGGCATCCAAGTACCATGTCCAAGTCCAAGTCCTGGGCCTGGTGGCTTCTGAGTACCACGTCCAAGTACTACGTCCAAGTCCTGGTTCTGGCGGCATCCAAGTACCATGTCCAAGTCCAAGTCCTGGGCCTGGCGGCATCCGAGTACCAAGTCAAGTCCTGGCCCTGGTGGTCTGTGATTCCTGTCCTACCCCACTGTCTGAATCCCTTCTCTGCCCCTCTTGCCTCTAGCCCTCGTCTGTAGCCCTCGCCTGCACCTCAGTGTAGTTCTATCACTGGAGCTAGATAGGAACTGTGTTGTTCTTTGGTGTTTGTCTTGTCTTGTCTTCACCTCTGTGGGGTAAGTCAGGAGGACTTGCCATTGCTCCATGGAGGGTCATGTCTTGTCTTGTCTTGTCTTGTCCTCGCCTCTGTGGGGTAAGTCAGGTGGTCTTGCCGTTGCTCCACGAGGGGTCATGTCTTGTCTTGTCTTGTCCTCACCTCCGTCGGGTAAGTCAGGCCATCTTGCCATTGCTCCGTGGGGGGTCATGTCTTGTCTTGTCCTCGCCTCCGTGGGGTAAGTCAGGCCGTCTTGCCGTTGCCCCACGGCGGGGGTGTCATGAGTCCCAGCCCTATGTCCTGTACCCAAGGAGGGGTCCCGGTGCTCTGTTCTGTGTGTGAGTCCCGGCCCTATGTCCTGTTTCCAAGGAAGGGTCCCAACTCTGTGTTCTGTGTATGTGCCCATGGTTCCATGTACCTGCTCTCTCGAGACCGAGGCTCTGTTTTTCCATGTTCCTCCTCTCATGCCCATGTCATGTCCATGCCTGGTTCTGGGGTCATCTGCATAACTGTGGAGATCAAGTTTATGCTCTCTAATGAAGTCTCCAAAGGGGAGCATGTATAAGGAGAATAGTAGGGGACCAAGACAGCTTCCCTGAAGAAAAGTAAAAGTGAATGCAGACAAATCTCAAGGTTGGATATTTTGTATATACTTTGATAATAAATGTACTTTGAATCTTGAATCAGGATTGAAACTGTTGGCATCAGTGCTGAGCCTGAGGTTGCTGATAATTTTGGTAAAGCCCTTAAACACCTTACACTCCTTCAACACCTCATTTGATTCATATTGCCTACACCTGATCAGTCATTCCTTCCTCTAAACCTAGGCCTCAACATCACTGGAAAACCAAGGTTCCCTAAACGTGTTAGCCTTGCCTTTTAGTCCAACAGGAACATGCAAGTTCCTACTTTTAATATTTCACTTATGAGGATGTTGCAGTTGCAGGGGAAGTGTGTAATAGAGGGGGAGGGTAGTGGATGGGAGTGGATCTGGGAGTCCAAAGTGAATGGTCCCTGCAAAACCCCGTGATATCCTTACACTGGAAAGAGGGCAAAGGAGATTTCCAGTGATGTTGCTGGGACTGAGTTGTGGAGGGAGTTTGAACAGGTTGACTCTATCTTCTTTGGGTTGGGGAGAACAATGAGGGATCTTGTAGAGGTGTATAAAATCATTGGTTAATTGATTTAATATTGTCCCATGTACTGAGGTGCAATGAAAACCTTGTCCTGCATACTGTTCATACACATCAAATCGTTCCACGGCACATTGAGGTAGACGAACATAAAACAGTAACAGAATACAGAATAAAGTGTCAAAGTGCTGCACAGGTAGACAAGAAGGTGCAAAATCGTAATGAGGTAGACTGTGAGGGCAAGTGTCCAAATTATCATATTAGGGAACTATTTAATAGACTTGTAACAGTGCAATGGCAGCTGTCCTTCAGCTTTGCAGGACATGCTTTCAGGCTTTTGTACATTCTGCCCAATGGAAAGGAGAAGAAATAATGTCTGGGGTGGGTGTCAAAGTGACATGGAACATATTATGAACAGCAGGGCACTGGGGAATTTAGTGGAACTGAGGGACCTAGGAGTACAAGTGCATTGTCCATTGAAAGCAGCTTCACAGGTACACAGGGTGGTGAAAGAAAGCATTTAGCATGCTAGTATTCATTTGGGCATTAGAGCAGGGATATTACGTTGCAGTTGTATAAATCACTGGTGAGGCCACACTTGGAGTGCTATGTACAGTTTTGGGCATCCTTTTAAAGGAAAGATTGAAAGATTAAGAACACTTAATATGGTTAAGCTGGAAAGAGTGCAGAGGAGATTTACAAGGATTCTGCCAGGATGAGAAGGCCTCAGTTACAGGGAGAGATTGACCAGGCGAGGTCTTTAATTGTTGGAATGCAACAGATGATGGGTGACCTTGGGGAAGTCTTTAAAATGGGTTGTTAAGTCCTCAGACAAGGTCTGGAATCAAAAGGTTGAGTATGGTACGACTAATGTTCTGAGATGCGTATATTTAATGCAAGAAGTGTTGGAGGAAAGGCAGATGAGCTCAAGGCATAATTCAACACATGGAATGATGATATTGTAGCCGTTAGTGCGACTTGTTTGCAGGAAAGGTAGGACGGCAGCTCAGTATCCAGGGTTCCATTGTTTTAGAGACGGCAGACAGGGTGGACGGAGATTAAAGGGGGAGGTATGGTGTTACCAGTCAGGGAAAATGTTGTTGGCACTGCTCAGTCTGGTCTAACCGGAGAGCTCTTACAGCGAGACTTTATGGATGAAACTGAGGAATAAGAAAGGTATGACCACATTAATGAGGCTATATTACAGACCACCCCACCCAAGAGTCCACAGGATTTAGAGGAACTAATTTGGAGAGACTGTTGCAAGAAACATAAGGTTGATAGATGATTTTAACTTTCCACATATTGACTTGGACTCCCATACTGTGAAAAGACTAGATGGGTTAGAGGTTGTCAAATATGTTCAGCAAAGGTTCCATAATAAGTACAGAGAAGTCCCAATTATAGAGTGAGTGATACTTGATCTGCTGTCAGGGAATGAGACAGGGTAGGTGACAGACATTTGTGCAGGGAACACTTTGCATCTACTGATCATAATGCCATTCGTTTCAAAGTAACTGTGGAGAAGGGTAGGTCAGGTGCTCTGGTTGAGATTCTAAATTGCAGAAAGGCCAATTTTCATGGTGGAAGAAAGAATCTGGCAGGTGTGGATTGGGACAGGTTGTTTTCTTACAAAGCTTTTATATGGATGTCAGGATAAAAGGCAAAGATAACAGGTTTAGGGAATTTTCAAGAAAAATTGAGGCCCTGGTTTAAAAGGAGGTGCATAGCAGGTGCAGGTAGGGAGAAACAAATGAGGTACTTGAGTATCTGAAATGCTTAAGTATGAGAACCCTTAAGAAAGAAATTAAAAGGGCAAAAGGATGGCATAACGTGAAGGAGAATCCCAAAAGATTCTACAGATATGTTAAGAGCAAAAGAATTGGAAGGGAGAAAATTGGTCCTCCAGAAGATCAGAATGGCAAACTATGCGTGGAGCCAAAAGAGGTGAGGAGACCTTAAATGGATTTTTTGGCATCTGTATTTACTCGGGAGATGGATACAGAGTCTGTAGAAGCTAGGCAAAGCAGCGGCGAGGTCATGGACCCTATACAGATTACAGAGGGGGAGGTATTTGCTGTCTTGAGGCAAATTAGGGTGGATAAATCCCCAGGGAATTGACTGTGTTCCCTCAGACCATGTGGGAGGCAAGTGTAGAAATTGCAGGGACCTTAGCAGAGATATTGAAATCATCTTTAGCGACAGGTGAGGTACTGGAGGACTGGAGGGTCGTTAATGTTGTTCTGCTGTTTAAGACAGGGTCTAAAAATATGAACCAGGAAATGATAGCCCGGCGAGCATGACATCAGTAGTGCGAAAGTTATTGGAAGGTATTCTAAGGGACCGGATATTTGATATTTGGATAGACAGAGGCTGATTAGGGGTAGTCAGCATGGCTTTGTGCATGGTAGGTCATGCTAAACCAATATTAGAGGCATAGAGTCATAAAGTCATTGAGAAATACAGCACAGAATCAGGCCATTTGGCCCATCTAGTCTATGCTGAACCATTTAAACAGCTGGCTCTCATTGACTCAATTCAAGTTGTTGGGCCAGATAATTGGCTGTGTCATGGCTGACCCACTGGATGAGCCAATTGGCAGCACTGTGGTGTTAAAGTTGAATCTGAACAAAACTCGGGAGACCAGCTTCTTATAGTTACCACAGTTTATTGCGCACCCTCCTGCAGGAGTTTGAGACTCAGTTGTCAAAGGGAAGGCACCTAAGTACTGCCACCATCCGACAAGTGGACCCGCTCCCTCAGGTTACAGCTGTATATTTATACATCGTAAGCCCCATACATTACTGTTGCAAGATGTTATTTGAACCGGTACGTCCACCAAGTCTGTTGGTGCAAAACTTCGTTACAGATAAGAGAGTCCGCTATATCGAGGCTTAATTACAGATGGATGTGCTGTCCAGTCCTTATCATTGTAACACTGGCTTTCCCTAGTGGCATGATCTCGGGGGTGGTAACCCCCCCTGCCCGGCCAAACTTTAGAACTCCCGTTTGGGTGGATGCTGCGTGAAGTGTCCCGTGTCAAATCAGTACCCCGAAATAACAAGCTGTACACAATACGCGGTTAAACTGTTAGAGTGAGTTTTTTGGGGCAGATGATTTGTTTACACTTAAATGACTCTGGCCACCAGACTTCTATTTGACTATTTGACAAAGTACTGTGGATTGAGTCCAGAACAATGCGCTTCCTAAAAAGATCTGAATACTAGATGCTCCTGGCGCCGTAGTTTGACCAGATGCTGTAGTTTTGAAGACAGTATTATCTATACTTTATAAATATTGATTGTCTTCATGTTAGCATGTAAAATGCCAAATAAATGTATTGTGGATTTAATTGCATTGCAAAAGGCTGTGGATACCAACCCAGACATGTTGGCGTCGGAAGGAAACGGTGAAGTTTGGAGGTTTGATGTTTTGTATGTAGCTTCAAAAGGAAGCATTTTCTGTGCATTGTCCATAACTTTTTAAGTAGCGATTGCCTTTGTGTTTAGCATATAAATATCGAGCCCACATTGGACTAGCAGACCTTTCTACTGAAAGCGTCTCCGTCCGTATGATGTCTGCTTGTTGTGTCAAATAAAGAAGCTGCTTTGTTCCTCCCAGTGACTCTGTCTCTCCGATGACTTCATCCACGCTACAACATTTGGTGTCGGGAGTGGGATGCTTCGTGACCTGTTGTGTGGCCAGAGTTCCTAGCAGTCTAAGTTGGTGAGTATTTTTCTAAAATAACACTCACACTTGGATCTGTTCGGTCGGGGGTGCACGGGACATGAGGTACATGAGCGTGGAGAGCTGAACTGGTAGATATAAAAGTAGTGTGTGCGTGTGCACGTGTGTTTATGTACGTGAGGAATCTTTGCATGTTAACTTGGTTAACTTGGTGAGACTTGGTCCACCAGTTGTGAAAGGTGGTAACTGACGGTACGGTTCGAGACGCCGGAGTAGGGGCGTGTATACTTGTTCGGGGAGCTTCATTTTAGTGTATGTGTTTGCAAGTGTGATGCAAAGGAAAACAGCAGGCATCATGAGTTCAGGTACTCAAAAGTGGCAGATTGTGAAATACATACTCTGCGGTTTAAAGTATATACTGTTTAACTGCTACCCATCTACCATATTTTGCGTAGTGTGGGAATTAGTGTGGAGATATCTCAGGAAGAGGTTTTACCCAGTTAGATCTACCAGAATCGCACCTAATGAGGTCAGGCAATGTCAGGATGAGAACCCTGATGATCCGAGCCAGCCCTCAACCTTGATTACGACTATTCATAAGCCCTTCACCCCCGGGGAGAAACAGAGCATCTTGTCTGAGTTGCCCTCACTTAAAGTCGCCTGTGGGAATTCAGAATTCTGGCGCAAGCTCGAGGAAGTGGTTGAAATTCACCAGATGCACCCTAAAGATATACACGTGTTAGTGAAAGCCAAGTGCCCGAGGAATATGTGGGACAGGATGGCCCAGGGGGTGCGGGATGGTACATGGGCAACTATCGGGAGCGCCAGTAATGAAGAAAGATATCGGTTTTTTAAAGGGGAAGCGAGGCAGCGGCTGGGGGGAGGCGAGAGTAGCTGGGGAATGATAATGGCAGTGACCCAGAGGGCTGACGAGACAGCCATGGATTATGCAGAACGTAAATACCGAGCGTATGAGGAGTATTCAGGGTTGGATAATCCAGGGAGGGCCGAATGCTGAAGGAAGGCCTGAGCTCAGGCCACCAGGAAGTTTTAGATTTAGGCATAATGGTAGGGTCCACCTACTCTGCGATAGTTTCATGGGCCAGTGAGATAGACCAAAGAAAAGGCAAGAGAAATCATAAAGTGGGTATAGTGGATGCAGCTGCTGTGATGTCCCAGAGAGTTTGTTTTGCTTGCCGGCAGCCAGGGCACCTAGCAAAGGACTGCCGGACCAGGTATAAGACAGTGAAGGAGTTGATATGCTACAGCTGTGGCCTATCGGGACATGGCTGGAGACAGTGTCCAAAAGGGAGGGGGAAAACCCAGGCGAAGGTCACAGCAGACACCCAGTCACTCACCCCATCAGCAACCGGTCTGACTGTGGATCAGATCAAAGAGCTAGTAACAGCGCCTCTTAAGGCAGAAAAAGATGTGGCAGTGGGCTCCACTGCCAGCGCTGGTGATCCGTGGATGTACACAACGGCATTGTTAGGGGGACAGCAATGCGATATGTTAGTGGACACGGGCATCGGTATCGATAACAGACTCACCCTTACCAACAACCAGACAGGCCAGTTATATCAGGGGTGTAGGAGGGAAAACAGTAAAAGCAAAAAGAGGCCAGAAGCAAATACTAGAAATCGGGGGAGTACAGCTTCCAGTGTATTTCTGCGTGTGTCCAAATAATGAGGGCACGATCCTTGGAATAGACATCCTATGAGAAGCAGGAGCTGTTATTTCGGGAAAGGGAGAAATAATATGGACGAGCCAGGGGCAGCGAACGCATACAACCAACAGAACACACAAGCAAGATTGTGGTCGAGTAAAGATAAACCCAGTTGAAATAGAGGAGGGTCTGTATTAAACCCCCTAAGCAGGACCCTATACACACTGACCCACTGACCACTGTTCAGGGTATAGTGAAGGAACAAAAACACCAGCAGATACTCAGAGAGACTGCGGCCACTCCAGAACATATAGTTTTCCCAGTTCCTCTGAGGACAGATGTTGCTGCAAAGAAGGCAGCAGAGGAACAGGAGGCAATTGAAATTGCAAGTGTGCCGGAGGAAATGACAGAAGCCAGCTTAGTAAAATTATATGAAGAGATAGAGGCAGAAGAGAAAGAAAAGTGGAGGAGAAAAGGAGCAAAGGAGGGATCAGATGGGTGCTGGACACATGGGGGGGGGGAAAGAGACGCAGTGGCAACAATCAAGAATGCGTTAGCCAAAACTATAGCTGAGACAGGAAAGATATGGGTTGATGAATTGCCAGGAATCCTGATGAGATTGCGTGCAACCCCGAACTGCACATTGAGTCTCAGCCCCTGTGAATTATTGATGGGGCAATCAATGCAACTCCCTTGTGGGGTAATTATGGGTTGTGGGGAGCCTGGGGCTTACAGGGATAGAATGACCCAATATGTGAAAGACCTTTGTAACCAACTTAAAGTATTAAAGGACCGAGTGAAACAATGACAGCGAGTCACTGATCAGAAAGAGCCAGAGGGAAAGGGGATAGTCCTTCCACAGCCCGGCGACCAAGTTACGGTGAGGGTGCTGCCAGAAAGGCCGGGGTTTGCCCCCAGGTGGATAGGACCACAGACGGTATTCTTAACCAATGATACGTGTGTCTGTGTACAGACTCAGCGAGGCAGCCAGTGGAAACACTGGACTCAGGTTAAAGCATACAACTCACCCTCTTGTTGCTCCCACAGACAGAGTGGGGAACCAAGTGTACCCAGTAACCATGTAATTACAGAGAACCTGAGAGGGGAACACCAGCCGGCCATGCCAGACCTGACCACAGTTGATGAAAACACCCAGAGAAAATGCAAAGGCAGAAAACGCTGAGAGCGGGGCAGAAGACACTAAGGACGTGTTAGAAAACCATGAATAGCCTGCTAAAGTGTGATGATGATGGTACTCTGTAAAGAAAGCTGGTTGCTGAAGGTAGATGATTAATTTTATAGCGTAGTATAGAAATTTTTTGGGAAATAGACGGGGAGGGATTTTTGAGTTAAAGCAGAGACGGCAAATCCCACCACTTCGACGGCATTTCAGACTGCACACGGCATCTGAAAGCAGTCACCCTGAGTCTGAGGAGCTGGGCCCTTTTCAGCAGTTGGGCCAGTGATCTACCGGACAGTTCGGAAGGGGGTGCCACCAGGGAGAGGTCCTTGCAGACATTTACGTAGAGGCCACCCCAACCTCTTCCTGTACATCGATGAGAGAGCCTGTGGGTGCTCCTGGAAGGAGAGTTTCAACGACCAGAGGATGAAGGGCTGAAGAGAAAGGAACGTGATTAAGCTTCAGTCAGCCTGCAGGGAAAGAGCAGGCACACCAAAGGAGCCGCATTTCCTAAAAACTTGGAACAGCCTCTCTGCTTAACATTTGGTAGGTAGCGATTAGGGAATGCTAGGATAGATAGAGGTACATAAAATTGGAGGGGGGGGAGATTTCGAGACAGGGCATTTTTTTGCTGCCCTATTTGAGCAGGTCCTCCTAGTTTGGGCTTTCCTGATACAAATTTAATTTTTGTCCAGGAGGGCCAAGAGGAGAGACTGTTAGAGTGAGCCTTTTTGATTTGTTTACACTGAAATGACTTTGACCACCAGACTTATTTGACTATTTGACAAAGTACTGTGGATTGAGTCCACAACAATGCGCTTCCTAAAAAGGTGTGAATACCAGATGCTCCTGGCGCAACTGTTTGACCAGATGCTGTAGTTTCGAAGACAGTATTATCTATACTTTATAAATATTGATTGTCTTCTATGTTAGCATGTAAAATGCCAAATAAATGTATTGTGGATTTAATTGCATTCCTAAAGGCTGTGGATACCAACCCAGACATGTTGGCGTCGGAAGGAAGGGATGAAGTCAGAAAGTGTGATGTTTTGTATGTAGCTTCAAAAGGAAGCATTGTCTATACATTGCCCATAACTTTTTAAGTAGTGATTGTCTTTGTCTTTAACATATAAATATCAAGCCCACATTGGGCTAGCAGACCTTTCTACCGAAAGCATCTCCGTCCGTACATGCCTGCTGTACCTTGTTGTGTCGAATAAAGAAGCTGCTTTGTATCTACCAGTGACTCTGTCTCTCTGGTGATTTCAACCACGCTACAGCAAAACAATTAAGGTTTTATAACTCTTACTTTGATTATGGAATTATTCGAGAAAGAAAATATAAAATAAAAGGCGCCAAGGGTCTTATTAAACAGTTCATGCACAAATAAATCATTGGAACTCACGGAACTAGATCTTCTTTCCACCCTTCGATCTCCTCCGACCCCCACAGGGTCCCGAGCCCCCCGCTTAGGTCCACTCCGTCGGCCAGCCTATAGCATGTCTTCATGTGCGTCTCCTCTCTTCATCCCCATCGCGCCTTCTCGCCAAAGCCTGCTGAAATCAACAGCTCTCAGACCCCAAGAAAGAATCACATCCCTCCCATTGGTTAGCAACTGAATGCCAAAGTCCCGTTATTGTTAGTTATGACCCAAACATGCTGCCACAGAGAACCCCCTACCTCGCCAGTTAACATTACAGAGAAGCCATTTTATTATAACACTACAGAGAAGTCATTTTATTAACCTTAGCAGTTAACATGAAAGAGAAACCCTTACACTCTCCCCCCACCAAATTTAGTCATGTCCTCATGACGTCGAGATAATTCGCCAACCCTTCCTACAAACACATAAACCCAATCCAGGTACAAAACAGTGACATGGCTCCCCCAAAAAGTAGACCTCACACCTTGTTCCCCAGACACTATATAGGCCAACCTATCCGGGAGTTTCCTACTTCTCTGAGACCTCCGTACTCCCTCACCTAATTCTTCAGGCTCGCACACTACTGGGGATACTCCAGGTCTGCTTGCCGAATCCTCTCGCACTCTATCACTGATGCACCCCTGCAACTCGGAGCTCCCTGCCTCGTGTTCAGGCCCCATTGTCTCTCCTTCAGGGTCCTGCAGAAACCCAGGCTGCCCACAACTAGTCCCCCCCCACCACCTCACCTGACTCAGTGGGAGAAGGGCCAGGAGTCTCTTCCTCAAACAAGGGAAACCACACCTCCATCTCATCATTCTTCAAATCTGTATTCTTCTCCTTTTCCTCGATTTGTAGCTGCTGTTTGGTTTTCTCCAAACTGCAGCACTTGGCCTGGGCTGCTTCTGCAGCCTTTTCAGCCTCCTCCAGTTCCTCAACCAGGGCCTGATATTCCTTAAACTTCCTCTGAAGAGCAGCAGTTAAAATTATAGCAGTTAAACTGCAGTTAAAGAATCTATTCAGAAGCAGTGTATCATACACTGGGAAACATTAAGAGAAAATGATGACCATTCAGTTAGTCTTCAAGACTATGAATCCTGGAAAACATTACTTGAAGCAGCCAAAGTGAGAAACTATGCCCCTATTTCAGACGTTGCTAAAGAACTTGGAGAAAAAGGATCCCAAGAATCTACTATCACCCAAAGTGCCGAAGCCTCTTCACCATGAAGAGAGACTGAGAGACTCTGAAAAGGAAAGCCAGGGAAAGCATTACTGATGAAGCTGGTGAGGATACCTGTACATCAGAAAGGCCAAGTAGGAGATCTTCATCAGAAGCAAGGGTGTATGATCACATCTGCATTTTTTGTAATAAGGTGAAATTTCTGAAGGGCTCCACGTCACGTGAAAAGCTTACACAAGCTGTACAACTCAGAGCTGACCAAACACTACGAGAATGTGCAACCCAGAAGGAAGATGAAAAGATTCTAGCAGTAACAAGCAGAGACATAGTTGCTGCAGAGGCCCACGATCATGTTTCATGCTATAAGGATTGTACCAGAATCAAGAAAAAGGGACCTGAGTACAAAGAGAACGATGATAAAACAGATGGTGGTGAACTGTATAAAAGGACTGAAAGGGAAGCCTATAAAGACCTTTTCACGTATATCAGAACTGATATCATACCCAACAAGAGGATTGTACAAGTCACTTCTTTGGTCACGAAACTTGAATCTTTCATGCCGTCTGGTGGAGTTACACTCCTGCAAGATTCTACAAGGAAGCACATTCGTAGCAAACTGCAATCTGAGCTGGGCTAACAGCAGATATATTTCCAGATGACAAAGGAAAATTGTTAATGGTTTCTGGAAGTGTATCATTAAGGGACGTTGTCTTGGAAAATCAAACCCTACAGAGGGAACTCAAAGTTTGGAGGGCCAAGGCAACCAATTTCAACAAGATCACAGATCAGAGTTCATCACATATCAGGCCCTGTCCACACCAGAAGGATTGCTGAGAAAGACAAATAAAGCTACTTCAGCCACAACCTTGCAGAAAAATGTAGCAGTAGAAGAGCAGAAACTCTGCGAGAGTGGTTGATGGAATGAACTTGGTCCGAAGAGTGAAAGGTGATCAAGTTACTTTCAGAGATGTTGCCACAACAATTCTGGGTATGGCTCTGAGGGAAGGCAGTCAGAGTAGCAGAATAGATGTGTTCAACACATACAAGGAGAACTCTGTCAAGAATAGTGAAAGATCTCTACGGGGTGAAGAGACTGGTCATGAGTTGCAAGGTATCACAGGCACACAGATGGTGAGGCAGTGGAGGAGCTTCCTGACTAAAGTCAGTAACAAAAATAGTCTCATTAGCTTCATAGTCCATGAATGGAGGAAGGTGGAGCACAGAGCAAAGCTACAGGAGAAGATTCTGTATGCAACTGTGAATGACAAATGTTACAGAATCACGTCTCAAGACAGTGAGGAGGTGTCATCTCTTCAGTGTCAACAAGAAGAAGCAGATGGCCGCCTACTTCTCCATGCTGCCCATGGCACAAGATAGGGATGCAAATCTGTAGTGATCTGCTCAGAAGACACAGATGTCTTTATCATGTCTTTAGCATTTGGTGACAAGATTGAGGCCCCATTGTTCCAGAAGTGTGGCACTAGAACCCGTACAAGGCTTGTAGACATCAAGAAGGTTGCTGCCACTGTTGGCATAGAGGTTTGTGCGGCTCTCATTAGGTTGCACGCATATACAGGAGGTGATACTGTAAGTGCTTTTGCAGGCAAAGGGAAGACGAGTGCCCTAAAGCTTCTGACCAGCAACAGGGAAACTCAGGACACATTCTTAGAGTTGGGTCAGGAATGGGACCTCTCCCCAGAACTGATGGACAAACTGGAGGCATTTACGTGTCTCCTGTATGCCCCAAAAGCATCGACCACCAAGGTCAATGAGCTCAGGTATCACCTTTTCTGTGTCAAAAAAGGTGAAATCGGAAGTCATCAACTCCCACCATGCAAGGACTGCTTAACAAAACGTGCACAGTGAGCCAACTACCAGGCTGGTACATGGAGAAGATGTTTGGAGAAGGACCCACAAGGGCCAAGCCCTGTTGGCAGAGGATGGAAGATGGAGAGAGAAGAGGAAGCTGAACAGTTGGTGGTGCACTGGATGGAAGGCCAGCCAGCACCCAATGCCGTCCTGGATCTACTGGCCTGTAACTGTCCAAAAAAATGTTCACTCCCAAGATGTATGTATGTTGCAAATGGCCTCACGTGTACTGACATGTGTAGACTGGCAGACTGTGAGAACCAGGCATCCACTTCAGAGAGTGTGCAAAGTTCAGATGAAGATGTGGAAGACGTGGAAGACTTGGAAAATTATTACGATTATTACTAGGTTATGAAAGTACGGAAAACAAAGTATGGAAAGCAGTCTTTGATTAAATATATTCATTTTACAACCAAATGGGGCCTAGGTTATGGCTGTGTGGATCCCCACATTTGAATTATTGTACTATAATTCTATATGCTATGACAAAAGCTTAAGGTTGTTTTGATTTGATACAACAATATGGAAAATATCATGACATCAATAAAACTCCGGAATTTTCTCCAAATGAGGTTTTTTACCTTTTGGGGGGTGGGGTAACATTTTCTGCTGTCCTGATGTTAATATGGAATATATACAAAAAGTGTTTACTTATTTGATACAATAAAGCTACCACTGGTGCAGTGCTAGCACATATTTTCTAACTCTAGAGATGTATACCTTGGCAAAAATGACTCTGAGCATTATTCCCCTCAGATGGTACCGACCAACCCTACTGGCTCACGGACTAAGTGGGGGAGTCCAGGACCAGAGGGCATAGCCTCAGAATGGAGGAACGTTCAGTGAGGAGGCTACGTAGCATCCATGCCAGGACCACCAGACTGAGAAACTGGTAATTTCCCGAAGCTGTGAAGCTGATCAACACCTCCACCCAATAACCCACCCTCAACCATCACTATTTTATCATTTCCCGTCAGTCTAAGGTGACACACAGCGTGCACACAGCGTGGTGCCTATTGTCACTTTCTGAACAAAAAAATCAATTTATGTATATAATCTATTTTATGTATTTATATGTATAATAGGTAGTTTATCATTGTGTTCTTTATCTAATTGTGTTTTTTGTCTTACATCAGATGAGAAATAACAATTATTTTATTCTCCTTTACACTTATGTCCTGAATTTGACATTTTAAAATCTTGAATCATCAATCTCTCTTCAGTCGCTTGTTCTACAGACCATTACCTTCTGTGTGGGAAATGTATCGCTTAGGTCCCCTTTAAATCTTTCCCCTTTCACCTTGAACCTGTGCCGTCTACTCTCAGACTCCCCTCCCTTGGGGAAAAGACTGTGACCACCCACTTTCTCTAAGCCCTTCATAATTCAACACCCATCAGACAACCATCAGTTTCCAGAATTCCAGGGGAAACTGTCTCTGTCTGTCCAACTGCTTCTCATAAGCAAACCCTCACCCTGACCCAGTGTCATTTTGTGAATCTGGTTTGCATCATTTCCAGCTTATCAGCTCCTTTCAATAACAAGGAGACCAGACTTCACACGGTACTCAACGGCAGATGCCATCTCTCTGGCCCTACATTCCTCATTAAAACACCTGGAGAATAAAGACGCATATGTAAGACTCCTTTTCATTGACTACAGCTCTGCCTTTAATACCATCATTCCAAATAAACTGATTCCTAAGCTCCGGAACCTGGGCCTTAGCACTCAGATCTGCAGCTGGATCTTCAACTTCCTCACAGACAGGACCCAGGCTGTAAAGATAGGGGACAAGCTCTCCTCTACAATCACTCTGAGTACCGGTTCCCCATAAGGCTGTGTACTCAACCCCCTGCTGTACTCACTGTACACCCATGATTGTGTAGCTAAGTTTCCATCAAACTCTATATATAAGTTTGGTGATGACACCACAATTGTAGGCCGTATCTCGGGTAATGATGAGTTTGAGTACAGAGAGGAGATTAAGAACCTGGTGGCATGGTGCAAAGACAATAACCTATCCCTCAACGTCAGCAAGATGAAGGAATTGGTTGTTGACTTCAGAATGAGTAACGGACCGCACGACCCCATTCACATCGGTGGTGCACAAGTGGAACAGGTCAAAAGCTTTAAGTTTCTCGGGGCCAGTATCACAAATGACCTGACTTGGTCCAATCAAGCAGAGTCCACTGCCAAGAAGGCCCACCAGTGCCTTTACTTCCTGAGGAAGCTAAGGAAATAGTCATAGTCATAGTCATACTTTATTAATCCCGGGGGAAATTGGTTTTTGTTACAGTTGCTCCATAAATAATAAATAGTAATAGAATCATAAATAGTTAAATAGTAATATGTAAATTATGCCAGTAAATTATGAAATAAGTCCAGGACCAGCCTATTGGCTCAGAATGTCTGACCCTCCAAGGGAGGAGTTGTAAAGTTTGATGGCCACAGGCAGGAATGACTTCCTCTGATGCTCTGTGCTGCATCTCGGTGGAATGAGTCTCTGGCTGAATGTACTCCTGTGCCCACCCAGTACATTATGTAGTGGATGGGAGACATTGACCAAGATGGCATGCAACTTAGCCAGCATCCTCTTTTCAGACACCGCCGTGAGAGAGTCCAGTTCCATCCCCACAACATCACTGGCCTTACGAATGAGTTTGTTGATTCTGTTGGTGTCTGCCACCCTCAGCCTGCTGTCCCAGCACACAACAGCAAACATGATAGCACTGGCCACCACAGACTCGTAGAACATCCTCAGCATCGTCCAGCAGATGTTAAAGGACTTCAGTCTCCTCAGGAAATAGAGACGGCTCTGGCCCTTCTTGTAGACAGCCTCAGTGTTCTTTGACCAGTCCAGTTTATTGTTAATTCGTATCCCCAGGTATTTGTAATCCTCCACCATGTCCACACTGACCCCCTGGATGGAAACAGGGGTCACCGGTACCTTAGCTCTCCTCAGGTCTACCACCAGCTCCTTAGTCTTTTTCACATTAAACTGCAGATAATTCTGCTCACACCATGTGACAAAGTTTCCTACCGTAGCCCTGTACTTAGCCTCATCTCCCTTGCTGATGCATCCAACTATGGCAGAGTCATCAGGAAACTTTTGAAGATGACAAGACTCTGTGCAGTAGTTGAAGTCCGAGGTGTAAATGGTGAAGAGAAAGGGAGACAAGACAGTCCCCTGTGGAGCCCCAGTGCTGCTGATCACTCTGTCGGACACACAGTGTTGCAAGCACATGTACTGTGGTCTGCCAGTCAGGTAATCAAGAATCCATGACACCAGGAAAGCATCCACCTGCATCGCTGTCAGCTTCTCCCTCAGCAGATCAGAGCGGATGGTGTTGAACACACTGGAGAAGTCAAAAAACATGACCCTCACAGTGCTCACTGGCTTGTCCAGGTGGGCGTAGACATGGTTCAGCAGGTAGACGATGGCATCCTCAACTCCTAGTCGGGGCTGGTAGGCGAACTGGAGGGGATCTAAGTGTGGCCTAACCATAGGCCGGAGCAGCTCCAGAACAAGTCTGTTCAGGGTCTTCATGATGTGGGAGGTCAATGCCACCGGTCTGTAGTCATTGAGACCGCTGGGGCGCGGCGTCTTCGGCACAGGGACGAGGCAGGACGTCTTCCACAGCACAGGAACCCTCCGGAGCCTCAGGCTCAGGTTGAAGACATGGCGAAGTACTCCACATAGCTGAGGGGCACAGGCTTTGAGCACCCTGGTACTGACACCATCCAGTCCTGCAGCCTTGCTTGGGTTGAGCCGTTTCAGCTGTCTTCTCACCTGTTCAGCTGTGAAGCCCACCGTGGTGGTTTCGTGTGGGGAAGGGGTATAGTCATGAGAGCAGGGTTGGGGACTGTGAGCAGGGGTAGGAGGGGAGGGTGGAATCTGTGTTGGTTGGGGGCCGACAACAGATGGCTCGTGTGAGGGATGGGCAGGGGCCACACTGTCAAATCTGTTAAAGAACAGGTTAGGTTCGTTGGCCCTGTCCACACTGCCTTCCGCTCCTCTGTTGCTAGTTTGCCGGAACCCAGTGATGGTCCTCATCCCCCTCCAGACCTCTCTCATGTTGTTCTGCTGGAGTTTCCACTCAAGCTTCCTCCTATACCTGTCTTTAGCCTCCCTGATCCTGGCTTTCAGGTCCCTCTGTATTGCCCTCAGCTCCTCCCTATTTCCATCTCTAAACGCCCTCTTTTTAGCGTTCAGGATGTCCTTAATGTCCTTTGTCACCCATGGCTTGTTATTTGAATAACAAAGGACAGTTCTTGTCGAAAATTTGGCCTGTCCCCTAAAACTCTCACTAATTTTTATAGATGCACCGTAGAAAGCATTCTTCTAGGGTGCATCACAACCTGGTATGGAAGTTGTCCTGTCCAAGACCGGAAGAAGCTGCAGAAGATCGTGAACACGGTACAGCACATCACACAAACCAATCTTCCGTCCTTGGACTCACTTTACACCGCACGCTGTCAGAGCAGTGCTGCCAGGATAATCAAGGATACGACCCACCCAGCCAATACACTTTTCGTCCGTCTTCCCTCCGGGAGAAGGCTCAGGAGATTGAAGACTCATACGGCCAGATTTGGGAACAGCTTCTTTCCAACTGTGATAAGACTGCTGAATGGATCCTGACCCGGATCTGGGCCGTACCCTCCAAATATCCGGACCTGCCTCTCGTTTTTTTTGCACTACCTTACTTTCCCTTTTCTATTCTCTATTTATGATTTATAATTTAAATTTTAAACATGTGCTGTTGATTTGTTCTCCAGGGAGCACGAAGAGCAGAATCAAATATTGCTGTGATGATTGTACGCTCTAGTATCAATTGTTTAGTGACAATAAAGTATAAAGTATCAAAGTACTCTGTATGTGGTGTCCAGCAGTGACAGGCCTATCGGGGACAACACTCCCACCTGGTGGATCTCTGCAGCAATGACAGATCTCCATGTGGACATCACCCCCATGCAGTGGTTCCCTGCCGCAGTGACAGATTCCCTGTGGACAACACTCCCACCTGGTGGTGTCCTGCTGCAATGACAGATCCCCATGTGGACAACACTCCCACCTGGTGGTTCCGTGCTGCAGTGACAGATTTTCCTGTGGACAACACTCCCACCTGGTGGTTCCCTGCAGCAGTGACAGATTTTCCTGTGGACAATACTCCCACCTGGTGATGTCCTGCTGCAATGACAGATCCCCATGTGGACAACAGTCAGGGATAAACACATTCTGCAGAAGTGAGGTGAAGCAGCAGCGAGGTCATGGACCCTCTACAGATTACAGAGGAAGAGGTGTTTGCTGTCTTGAAGCAGATCAGGGAGGATAAATCCCCAGGGTCTGACAAGGTGGTCTCTCGGACGCTGTCGGAGTCTTGTGCAGAAATTTCACTGTCCCCAGCAGAGATACGTATTTAAAACACCCTTACCAATGGGTGAGGTGCCAGATTGAAGTACAGCTAATGTTGTTTTTTAAAAACACAAACAACAGGAATTCTGCAAATGCTGGAAATTCAAGCAACACACATCAAAGTTGCTGGTGAACGCAGCAGGCCAGGCAGCATCTCTAGGAAGAGGTACAGTCGACGTTTCCTTCGTCAGGAATGTTGTTTTGTTGTGTTAGAAAGGCTGTAAGAATAACCGGGGAAATTTCAGGCTTGTAAACCTGACATCAGCAGTGGGTAAGACACAGGAGCTAAAATAGGCCATTCGGCCCATTGAGTCTGCTCCACCATTCCATCATAATCGATTCATTATTCCTCTCAATCCCATTCTCCTGTCTTCTGGGATCATTCTTGTGAACCTCCTCTAGACCCTCTCCAATGCCAGCACATCTTTCTTAGATAAGGGGCCTGAAACTGTTCACAGTGGTCTGAAATATACCCTATAACATGGCCTGCATAGCCATCTGTGGCAATGAATTCCATAGATTCACCACCTACTTGCAGAGGAAATTTTTCCTCATCTCTGTTCTAAGCTAACGTCCCTCTATTCTGAGGCTGTGCCCTCTGGTCCAAGACTTTCCCACCACAGGAAATCTCCTCTCTACATCCACCCTATCTAGGCCTTTCAATATTCCATGGATTTCAATAAGATCCCTCCCTCCCCTTTCCTCATTCTTCTGAGCTCCAGGCCCAGACCCAGAGACATCAAACACCCCTCATGTTAACCCTTTCATTCCTGGAATCGTTCTTGTGAACCTCCTCTGGATCTTCTCCAATGCCAGCACATCTTTTCTTAGATATGGGGTCTAAAACTGCTGACAGTACAACGTGTGGTCTGAGCAATGTCCTATAAAGCCTCAGCATGACAGCCTTGCTGTTGTATTCCAGTTCTCTTAAAATGAATGCTAACATTGCATTTGCCTTCATTACCACCAACTCAACCTGCAAGTTAACCCTCAGGGAATCATGCACGAGGACCTCAATTTTTTTTGCACCACTGATTTTTGAATTTTCTCCCTGTTTTGAAAGTGAGTTCTTGGAAGATATTCTAACAGACTGGCTATATATAGTTGAAGCCAGAAGTTTACATACACCTTAGCCAAATACATTTAAACTCAGTTTTTCACAATTCCTGACATTTAATCCTAGAAAACATTCCTTGTCTTAGGTCAGTTAGGATTACTACTTTATTTTAAGAATGTGAAATGTCAGAATAATAGTAGAGAGAATGATTTATTTCAGCTTTTATTTCTTTCATCACTTTCCCAGTGGGTCAGAAGTTTAGATACACTTTGTTAGTATTTGGTAGCATTGCCATTAAATTGTTTAACTTGGGTCAAACGTTTTGGGTAGCCTTCCACAAGCTTCTCACAGTAAGTTGCTGGAATTTTGTTCCATTCCTCCAGACAGAACTGGTGTAACTGAGTCAGGTTTGTAGGCCTCATTGCTCGCACACGCTTTTTCAGTTCTATCGGATTGAGGTCAGGGCTTTGTGATGGCCAGTCCAATACCTTGACTTTGTTGTCCTTAAGCAATTTTGCCACAACTCTGGAGGTATGCTTAGGGTCATTGTCCATTTTGAAGACCCACTTGCGACCCCCGGCTGATGTCTTGAGATGTTGCTTCAATATATCCACATAATTTTTCTTCCTCATGATGCCATCTATTTTGTGAAGTGCACCAGTCCCTCCTGCAGCAAAGCACCCCACAACATGATGCTGCCACCCCCATGATTCATGGTTGGGACAGTGTTCTTCAGCTTGCAAGCCTCACCCTTTTTCCTCCAAACATAATGACGGTCATTATGGCCAAACAGTCCAATTTTTGTTTCATCAGACCAGAGGACATTTCTCCAATAAGTAAGATCTTTGTCCCCATGTGCATTTGCAAACGGTAGTCTGGCTTTTTTTATGGCGGTTTTGGAGCAGTGGCTTCTTCTTTGCTGAGCAGCCTTTCAGGTTATGTCAATATAGGACTCGTTTTACTGTGGATATAGATACTTGTCTACCTGTTTCCTCCAGCATCTTCACAAGGTCCTTTGTTGTTGTTCTGGGATTGATTTGCACTTTTCACGCCAAAGTACGTTCATCTCTAGGAGACAGAATGCATCTCCTTCCTGAGCAGTATGACGGCTGCCTGGTCCCATGGTGTTTATACTTGCGTACTATTGTTTGTACAGATGAACGTGGTACCTTCAGGCATTTGGAAATTGCTCCTAAGGATGAACCAGACTTGACATCATTTTCTGACCTCAATCCAACAGAGAATTTGTGGGCAGAACTGAAAAAACGTGTGCGAGCAAGGAGGCCTACAAACCTGACTCAGTTACACCAGTTCTGTCTGGAGGAATGGAACAAAATTCCAGCAGTTTACTGTGAGAATCTTGTAGAAGGCCACCCAAAACATTTGACCCAAGTTAAACAATTTAATGGCAATGCTACCAAATACTAACAAAGTGTATGTAAACTTCTGACCCACTGGGAAAGTGATGAAAGATATAAAAGCTGAAATAAATCATTCTCTCTACTATTATTCTGACATCTCACATTCTTAAAATGAAGTTGCAATCCTAACTGACCTAAGACAGGGAATGTTTTCCAGGATTAAATGTCAGGAATTGTGAAAAATTGGACTTCCGCCTGCAGCTCAATGGAGTAATACATAAAGTTTGTGGCTGCCTTTTCCCCAGTCTAAACTTTGAATTGTTTAACTTTTATTTTCTGGATCTTGGAGGGAGATAGTGGTCATTATGTCGTATCCTTTAAGAAGTGGAAAGCAGCTTTTTGAACCCAGCAATGGAAAGGGAAAAACTTCGAAAGAAAAATCAGAAGATATGCCTGTCTGGGCTGAGCATTTGGAAGTCTCAAGAACAAAATAGACAATAACACTTCCGAGTTGAAGTCATTCTGACAGAGTTTACAGACTATTGAGAAAAATATTGTTTCCTTGAATATTGAGTTTAAAGAATCAAATTGTCAGATTGTGGATATTTCAAACCACTTGGAACAGGCTCAACGCAAAATTGTCGATTTAGGGGCGAAATCTCGTCGATATAATATCCGAATTGTTGGTCTTAAGGAAGACTCTGAGAGTGGGAATTTATTGGGACTACTTTGCAAATTTGTTTCAATCTCTGTTTACGGATATTCTATCTCAGCCTCCTGATATTGAAAGAGCTCACAGAATTTTCACTTTGTCAGATAAAGCTCGAACAATTTTAGTCAATTTTCTTTGCTTTAAAGTTAAAGACCAAATCATAAAATGTGCAAGGAAACAGAAAGTTTTTAAATTTAACGGTTCCGAGATCCGTTTATACGAAGATTATCCACGGGAAGTTATAGAACAGCGGATCAAATTGAAACCTGCTATGAAGATAATGTATGCAAAAGGACTTTTCCCTTCGCTTAGATACCCTGCTAGATTAAAATTATTTCCTAAAGATTCTACACCTCGTGTTTTCTTGGATCCCCAAGCGGCATCGGACTATACCAACTCTTCTGTGGAATCGGCTGATGTATGAAGGATATTAGAGTTGCTGAATAATTTCCTGAAAGAAAACAGGCTTTGAAGATCTCTGTATGCTGAAGATATCCTTTGATCGATGGATTATTTAAAGAAGAGGTGAAATTCTTGGTTTGACTAAAGAATGACTTTTTTTGAAGTTTGTTTCCTATACGGAGTGAATTAATACAGTGGACAGATTGTTATCTGGTTTGGTTATCTGTTTCTATCTTCCTTTTTCTTTATTAATTAAGTGATAATTTGCTTATAGTTTATATAGACTTTTTTATATTATGGAGTGTTTAGTAACATATAATTAGCTTCACTTCTTTTGTTAAATAAGGTCGTAAACTAAAGAATAATGGCACTGTTTTCTCTTGTTCGAGATTATACTGTTTGGGCTTAATAGCATTGCTTTGACGTCTTTGGAGGCTGTTTTTGCATTCCCTAGTTTATTTTCAATGATTAAGTATAAACATTTTTTTCTTCTCTGTTGGGCTTTCTTATCTTAAGGTTTTGTATTTTCTCTGTAAGGGGGAGGGGGGAATTGAGAGTAAAAACTTTTAAATCACTATTTAAATTGAGTGGCACGCGGAGTTCTGTCTTTTTGTTTTTCTTCTTGGGGATGCGTTCCGGCTTTTCTTCTCCTTTGCCGGATTTCTATCTTTGGGGATGGTGGGAGGTTTGGGGGTATTTTTGTATTTTGGGGTTTATCGTGGGATTTCATTTTTCAATTCTTTTTCACACATTTCCTGTATCTTTTCCCAGTATGGAATTCCGGAGCATGCGCATTTTCTATTTGGTTATACTCATCACCGCCATCTTTGATTAGCCCGCGATGGTATGCATGCATTGTCGTGTTTCAAAACAATATTCAATGGTACTTAAACAGATAAATGTTATTAGTTGGAATGTACATGGCTGGAATCACCCTATTAAGTGAAGGAAGACTTTTAAAATTATTAATCGATTCCAGCCTGATATAATTTTTGTTCAAGAACGCATATCAGAATGGGTGATCAAAATAGATTTTTCAAAACGTGGAAGGGCCTTCAGTATCATGCTGCTGGTCTAAATAAAACAAAGTGAGTATCTATTTTTATTAAATCAATATTTTATTTATTCAAGAAGACATTGTCTCAGATAATAATGGTAGATTTTTAATTATTAAAGGAACAATTTGTAATAGAAAAATTGTCCCGGTTAATCTATACGGACCTAATGTAGATGATCCTTCTTTTTTAAAAAATGTATTTGGTTTATTACCAGACTTAAATGAATATATGCTGCTGATGGGAGGTGACTTCAACTGTTGTTTGAACCCTTTGATTGACAAGAGTTCAACCAATCAACAGCTTCCGAGTTGTTCAGCAACACTTATTAATTCTTTTTAAATTGATTATGGTTTGATAGAAATCTGGATAAATTTACATCCTAATGATAGAGATTATTCTTTTTATTCACATGTTCATAATAAATATTCGAGAATTGATTATTTTATAGCTGATTTCCGATTTTTGTCCAAAGTCCAGAAATGTGAATATGACGCTATTGCTGTTTCGGATCATTCACTTTTAAGCTTAACTTTTGAGTTAAATGATGTTAGTAATGCAAACTTGCCTTGGCGCTTTCCAGAAAATTCATTACAAAGTTCAGACTTTGTCAAATTTATAGAGATTCAGATAGAAGATTTCTTTCTTTTTAATAATACGGGAGATGTCTCGAAATTGATTATATGGGATACACTTAAAGCATATTTGCGAGGTCAGATAACCTCCTATTTGGCTAGTCTCAAGAAACAGACAAAAATAGAGTTAGATAGAATTTCAAAACAAATTAAAGACCTGGATAACACTTACGCAGTTTCTCCTAATGTTGATTTATTTAAACAAAGGGTTGAACTTCAATCACAATATAATTTACTATTAACTTATCCTATTGAAAGAAATTTGCTTAAATTAAAAAGTCAATTTTATGTGTTTGGAGATAAAAGTAACAAGCTATTAGCATCTCAACTTAAGGTAGTCAGAGCTAAAAGACAAATTTTAAAAATTCGTAAGGGAGATGGTAGTTTAGCTTGTAATTATGAAGATATTAATAAAATTTTTCAAGACTATTACAGTGAACTCTATAAATCTCAGTTTCCAGCTGACCCTTCTAAACAAAGGATTGATTTTCCTAGAATATCTGTTGAAGATCAGCAAATTCTTGATAGTCCTTTTACTGAAAGAGAAATTCAGAAAGCTATTCTTTCAATGCAATCTGGTAAAGCTCCTGGACTGGATGGTTTTTCTGTAGGATTTTAAAAAAAATTCGAAGATTTGCTTACTCCTTATATATTGGAAATGCTTAAAGATTCTTTTCTGTTAGGAGAGTTACCTTCCACATTTTATGCAGCTTCTATTTCCTTAATCCTTAAGAAAGATAAAGATCCTACTGATTGTGCTTCATATAGACCTATTTCATTATTAAATGTGGATGCTAAAATTCTTTCAAAAATAATGGCTAATTGGATGGAGAATATATTAGCAAAAATTATTTCTCAGGATCAAATGGGTTTTATAAAAGGCCATTATTCTTTTTCTAATACTCGGAGATTGTTAAATATTATATACTCATCCCTCTCGAAGACTCCCCAATGTGTTGTTTCTCTAGATGCTGAAAAGGCATTTGATAGAGTTGAATGGAAATATCTATTTAACGTTTTAGAGAAATTTAGCTTTGGTACTAATTTTAATAAATGGATTAGATTGATATATAAAAGCCCTATTGCCACTGTTATCACTAATAACTGCAGATCCCCCTTTTTTCGACTTTCGTGGGGTAGGAGACAAGGATGCCCGTTAAGCCCTTTGTTATTTAATTTGATGTTGGAATCTTTGGCTATTGCACTTCGTGAAGCTAAAAATATTCAAGGAATTTCTATAAATGGAACTATTCATAAGATCTCCCTTTATTCGGATGATCTCTTGGTTTATGTTTCGAATCCTGAAGAATCTATTCCTAGTTTATTGAAATTATTAAATGAATTTGGATTGTTTTCAGGATATAAAATAAACCTGTATAAAAGTGAATTATTTCCTTTAAATGATTCTGCTTCTATATATGATGACATTCCTTTTAAAGTTACAGATTCTTTTAAATATTTAGGTATTATCATCACTAAAAATTATGGAGACCTTTATAGAGCTAATTTAGTTCCCTTAGTGGATTTTATGAAGCAATTATTTTCTAGATGGAATCCACTTACACTTCCGTTAGTCGGTCAAATTCATGCAGTTAAAATGATGATTTTACCAAAATTTTTATATGTATTTCAAAATATTCTTATTTTTCTAACTAGGAAGTTTCTTGATCAGGTTGACTCTATTATTTCATCTTTTGTTTGGAATAATAAAAGACCAAGAATTGGAAAATGTCATTTACAAAAATTAAAAAAGGATGGAGGTCTTACTTTGCCTAATTTAAGAATGTATTATTGGGTGGTTAATATACGCTATGCGTGTTCTTGGTTATATTGGACCGATAAAAATGAACGACCACCATGGGTTGATCTGGAATTGAAAACTGTGAAACAATTTTATTTAACTTCGTTATTAGGAGCTCCTTTACCTGTGCAATTAGCCAAAATTTCTATTCTAAATATACATCCTATGATTAAGCAGTCATTATGAATCTGGTACCAGTTTTGTAAGTTTTTTAATCTTAAAGAATTTAACCTTTTTAGTTTAATTTATCGAAACTATTTATTTAAACCTCACTTAGTGATCCTACCTTTTCTCTTTGGAGGAATAAAGGAATTTTTTCCTTTATGGACTTGTTTCAAGAAGGTCAATTGATGTCTTTTGAGAAATTAGTAACTAAATATTCTCTCTCATATTCACATTTTTTTGCAATATCTTCAGGTCAGACATTTCTTACAAGAATATCTAAGTAATTTTCCATATATTCATGATTCTGACCTGTTGGACATTATTTTAAAAATGAACCCTTTAGTGAAAGGTTTCATTGGGAAAATTTATAATTTACTATTACAACAGGATAACTATCCTTTACTTAAGATTAAGCAAGATTGGGAAAGAGAGCTTAACATGACCTTGATAACAGAGGATTGGTTGCGAATTTTGAAGTTGGTCAACTCTTCTTCCATTTGTGCCAGTCATTCTCTAATTCAATTTAAAATTGTACATCGTTATTATTTGACAAAGGAGAGATTGTCTAAAATATTTCCTAATGTTAATAGTCAGTGTGATAGGTGTAAAACTGAGATAGCTACATTGACACATATGTTTTGGTCTTGTTCTGTATTGAAACAGTTATAGTCATAGTCATACTTTACTGATCCCAGGGGAAATTAGTTTTCGTTACAGTTGCACCATAAATAATTAAATAGTAATAAAACCATAAATAGTTAAATAGTAATATGTAAATTATGCCAGGAAGTAAGTCCAGGACCAGCCTATTGGCTCAGGGTGTCTGACCCTCCAAGGGAGGAGTTGTAAAGTTTGATGGCCACAGGCAGGAATGACTTCCTATGACGCTCTGTGTTGCATTTCGGTGGTATGAGTCTCTGGCTGAATGTACTCCTGTGCCCACCCAGTACATCATGTAGTGGATGGGAGACATTGGCCAAGATGACATGCAACTTGGACAGCATCCTCTTTTCAGACACCACCGTCAGAGAGTTCGGTTCCCTCCCCACAACATCACTGGCCTTACGAATGAGTTTGTTGATTCTGTTGGTGTCTGCTACCCTCAACAAACTCATTCAGTTTTGGAAATCTATTTTTTCTATAATTTCTAAAGCTTTAAAAATCAATTTACAACCTAATAAATTGACAGTTTTGTTTGGTATAATTCCTCAATATATTCACGGTACTTCTATATCAGACCAACACGTAATTGCATTTGTCACATTATTGGCTAGAAGGGCTATTTTATTGAAATGGAAAGATGCTTCTGCTCCCACTTTGATACAATGGTTCTCTCAGGTGATGTTATGTCTTAGTTTGGAAAAAATTAGAAGTCGAACTTTTGATCCTAGATTTGACTTTGAGAAAAGGTGGGGTTCTTTTGCCCGTTATTATCATTTGATTTGAGTTAGTGGATGCATTAGTGATAATTTTTCAAAACTCGTTAGATTCTGGACTAGTTCCTGAGGATTGGAGGGTGGCTAATGTAACCCCACTTTTTAAAAAAGGAGGGAGAGAGAAACCGGGGAATTATAGACTGGTTAGCCTAACGTCGGTGGTGGGGAAACTGCTGGAGTCAGTTATCAAAGATGTGATAACAGCACATTTGGAAAGCGGTGAAATCATCAGACAAAGTCAGCATGGATTTGTGAAAGGAAAATCATGTCTGACGAATCTCATAGAATTTTTTGAGGATGTAACTAGTAGAGTGGATAGGGGAGAACCAGTAGATGTGGTATATTTGGATTTTCAAAAGGTTTTTGACAAGGTCCCACACAGGAGATTAGTGTGCAAACTTAAAGCACGCGGTATTGGGGGTAAGGTATTGATGTGGATAGAGAATTGGTTAGCAGACAGGAAGCAAAGAGTGGGAATAAACGGGACCTTTTCAGAATGGCAGGCAGTGACTAGTGGGGTACCGCAAGGCTCAGTGCTGGGACCCCAGTTGTTTCCAATATATATTAATGACTTGGATGAGGGAATTAAATGCAGCATCTCCAAGTTTGCGGATGACACGAAGCTGGGCGGCAGTGTTAGCTGTGAGGAGGATGCTAAGAGGATGCAGGGTGACTTGGATAGGTTGGGTGAGTGGGCAAATTCATGGCAGATGCAATTTAATGTGGATAAATGTGAAGTTATCCACTTTGGTGGCAAAAACAGGAAAACAGATTATTATCTGAATGGTGGCCGATTAGGAGAAGGGGAGGTGCAACGAGACCTGGGTGTCATTATACACCAGTCATTGAAAGTGGGCATGCAGTTACAGCAGGCGGTGAAAAAGGCGAATGGTATGCTGGCACTTATAGCGAGAAGATTCGAGTACAGGAGCAGGGAGGTACTACTGCAGTTGTACAAGGCCTTGGTGAGACCACACCTGGAGTATTGTGTGCAGTTTTGGTCCCCTAATCTGAGGAGAGACATCCTTGCCATAGAGGGAGTACAAAGAAGGTTCACCAGATTGATTCCTGGGATGGCAGGACTTTCATATGAAGAAAGACTGGATGAACTAGGCTTGTACTCGTTGGAATTTAGAAGATTGAGGGGGGATCTGATTGAAACGTATAAAATCCTAAAGGGATTGGACAGGCTAGATGCAGGAAGATTGTTCCCGATGTTGGGGAAGTCCAGAACGAGGGGTCACAGTTTGAGGATAAGGGGGAAGCCTTTTAGGACTGAGATTGGGAAAAACTTCTTCACATAGAGAGTGGTGAATCTGTGGAATTCTCTGCCACGGGAAACAGTTGAGGCCAGTTTATTGGCTATATTTAAGAGGGAGTTAGATATGGCCCTTGTGGCTACGGGGATCAGGGGGTATGGAGGGAAGGCTGGTGCAACGTTCTGAGTTGGATGATCAGCCATGATCATAATAAATGGCAGTGCAGGCTCGAAGGGCCAAATGGCCTACTCCTGCACCTATTTTCTATGTTTCTATGTAAATAAGATGGTCCTCTTCTGATGCTTGGTTATATGGATTTGGTTGGCGGTTTGATGTCTTTTTTTTAATGGAAGCTTGTATGGCGCAAGCTCCGGGTTGGTGCTCCAAATGGGTTTTTTTCCCCTTTTATTTAGTTATTAGGGTTTTTTTTTGTTTTAGTTAGTAGGGGTTCTTTTTTCCTCCTTTCTTTCTTCCAAAAAAAATAGCTTTAACATTTTGTTTTTTTTATTATTATTGATATACTGTTTAGTTTGGTTGATAGTTTAACTCTTATTCTACATATGGATATGTTGTCTTGATTATTTTGATATATTTTTCTTTGTTCTTTTCTTTTCAAATCTTTTTATTGTTATATACAGGAAAAATAACGAGTACATCGAAGTAACAACACTTACAATGCATTATCAAAACATTATCTTAAAGATTGAAAAAAAAATTGTGATAACAAAAAAAACCTACTAAGCAGAAAAGTGAGAGAAAAAAAGAACCCATTAGGTGTACAACCCAGGAGTCATGCGTCATACAAAAAGCTTCTAAAAATAAACATCAAATTGCCAGCAAGAAAAGAAAATATACTAAGAAAATTTACAATTAGATTGTGGAAAAATTATATCAATTAACTCAAATGATAATAACGAGCAAATGAGCCTCATCTTTTCTCAAAATCAAATAAAGGTTCAAAGGTTCAACTTCTAATTTTCTCCAAACTAAGACATAGTATCGCTTGAGAGAACCATTGTGACAAAGTGGGAGCTGATGTATCCTTCCACTTCAACAAAATGGCTATCAATGTAACAAATGCAATAACATGTTGGTCAGACACAGAAATACCATGAATATTTTGAGGAACTATTCCAAAGAGCACAGTTAATTTATTAGGTTGTAAATTAATTTTAAGTGCTTTAGAAATTGCTGAGAAAACCAACTTCCAGAACTGTTCCAATATAGAACAAGACCAAAACATATATGTAGCTGTCTCAGTTTTACATCTATCACAATGACTATCAACATTAGGAAAGATTTTAGTAAGTCTCTCCTTTGTCAAATGATAATGATGTACAATTTTAAATTGAATCAATGAATGGCTAGCACAAATTGAAGAAGAGTTAACCAACTTCAATATCTGCATCCAATCCTCCGTCATAAAAGTCAAATTAAGTTCCTTTTCCCAATCCTGTTTAATCTTAGATAAAGGATGCTTATCCGATTGTAATAATAAATTATAAGTTCTTCCAATAGAACTCTTAATCAAAGGAGTCATACTCATAATAGTATCTAACAGGTCAGCCTCCAATATGTAAGGAAAATTACTTAAATATTTTTGTATAAAATATCTAACTTGAAGGTATTGCAGAAAATGTGAGTATGAAAGAGGATATTTATCAATTAATTGTTCAAAAAACATCAATCTATCTTCTTTAAATAAATCCAAAAAAGAATTAATACCTTTATTTTTCCAAAGTAAAAAAATTGGATCACTCAAAGAAGGCTTAAAAAAGTAATTTTGGTAAATTAAACTACAAAGTTTAAATTTTTTAAGATTAAAAAAATTGCAGAACTGGAGCCAAATTTGTAAAGAATACTTAATCACAGGATATAGGTTTAAATTAACAACTTTACTTAATTGCATAGGTAAAAGAGCTCCCAATAACGAGGTTAAATAAAACTGTTTTACAACTTTCAGTTCCAGGTCTACCCAAATTGGCCGATCACTCTTATCAACCAAGTATAACCAAAAAGACATGTATCACACATTAACAGCCCAATAATACATTCTAAAATTAGGCAAAGCAAGACCTCCATCCTTTTTCAATTTTTGTAAATGACATTTACTAATTCTTGGTCTTTTATTGTTCCAAATAAAAGATAAAATAATAGAATCAATCCGATCAAAAAACTTCCTAGTCAAAAAAACAGGAATATTCTGAAATAAGTATAAAAATTTTGGTAAAATCATCATTTTAACTATATGAATACGACCAACAAGTGAAAATGCAAGTGGACTCCATCTACTAAATAAATACTTCATAGAGTCTACTAAGGGAACAAAATTAGCTTTATAAAGATCCTTATATTTTTTAGTAATTATAATACCTAAATATCTAAAAGAGTCTGAAACTTTAAAAGGAGTATTATCATATATAGAGACAGAATCATTTAAAGGAAACAATTCACTTTTACTAAAATTTATTTTATATCCTGAAAAACCTCCAAATTCACTAAATAATTTTAGCAAGGCAGGAATGGATTCGTCAGGGTTAGATATATAAACCAACAACTCATCAGCATAAAGAGAGACCTTTTGCATGGTCTCATTCACAAATATCCCATGGATATTTTTAGCCTCACGAAGAGCAATAGCAAGGGGTTCTAATATTAAATTAACCAACAAAGGACTTAATGGATAGCCTTGCCTTGTCCCCCGTGAAAGCTGAAAAAAAGGAGACCTACGATTGTTAGTAACAACAGTAGCAATAGGGGCTTTATATATCATTTTAATCCAATTATTAAAATTAACACCAAAGCCAAATTTCTCTAAAACATTGAATAAATATTTCCATTTGACTCAGTCGAACACTTTTTCAGCATCCAAAGATACAACACATTGTGGAGTTTTAGAAGAGGATGAATATATAATGTTAAATAGTCTCTGAACATTTGAAAAAGAATAGCAACCCTTTATAAAGCCTGTTTGATCTTTACAAATAATTTTACCCAAAATATTCTCCAACCGATTGGTCATTATCTTTGACAAAATCTTAGCGTCGACATTCAGTAATGAAATAGGTCTATATGAAGCACAGTCAGTAGGATCTTTATCTTTTTTAAGGATTAAAGAAATAGAAGCCTCATAAAAAGTAGAGGGTAAGTCACCTTTCACAAAAGAATCCTTAACCTTTTCCAACATATACGGAGAGAGCAACTTTCCAAATTTTTTATAAAGCTCTACAGGATAGCCATCAAGTCCTGGGGACTTACCAGATTGCATTGAAAAAATAGCTTTATGAATTTCGGCTTCAGTAATTTGAGCATCGAGAATCTTTTGATCCTCAGCCAAGGTTTTAGGAAAAACAATCTTTCATAAAAAAGCATTCATTTCAGAGGAATCTAACGGACATTGAGATTTATATAGCTCAGCATAAAAATCTTGAAAAAACTTATTAATTTCCTCATACTCCTGAGCTAAGGTACCATCTTTCCTACGAATTTTCATAATTTGCCTTTTGGCTGCAGCCATTTTTAATTGAGATGTGAGCAGTTTATTATTTTTATCTCCAAACATATAAAATTGGCTCTTTAACTCAAGCAAATATCCTTCAATGGGGTGAGTTAATAACAGGTTATATTGTGATTGAAGTTCCACCCTTTGTTTAAATAAATCAGTATTGGGGGAAATTACATAAATATTATCTAAATCTTTAATTTGTTTTGAAATTCTATCTAATTCTGCTTTAGTTTGTTTTTTAAGTTTAGCTGAATAAGAAATACTCTGACCACGTAAAAATGCTTTAAATGTATCCCATATAACTAATTTAGACATACCCCCTATATCATTAAAAAGAAAAAAATTCTTTTATCTGGGTTTCAATGAAACTGACAAAGTCAGAGTTTTGCAATAATATCTGAGACATGCGCCAAGGTGGGCGGGCAAGAGTGACATCATCAAATTCAAAAGACAAACCCAGAGGCGCATGATCAGATATAGCAATAGCGTCATATTCGCAAGTTTTAACACTAGGCAAGAAGCGGGGATTGATTATAATATAATCGATCCTCGAATATTTTTTATAAACATTTGAGAAGAAAGAATATTCTCTATTATCAGGATGAAGATACCTCCACAAATCAATCTACCCAAACTCAATCAAAAATGAATTAATAAATGACGCGGATCGATTTGGAAGCTGCTGATTGGTTGAGCTCTTATCAATCATAGGATTTAAACAGCAATTAAAATCCCCACCCATTATGAGCATATATTCATTTAAGTCAGGCAGTAAAGCAAATACCTTTTTAAAAAAAGAAGGATCATCTAAGTTAGGACCATACAAATTAACCAAAACAACTTTTCTGTTATAGATTGTTCCTTTAACAATTAAAAATCTACCATTAGAATCTGATTCAATATCCTCTTGAATAAATATATTAGGTTTAATGAAGATAGACACGCCTTTTGTTTTACTCTGAGAAGTAGAGTGGAATTGCAAACCATTCCACCATCTAAAAAATCTATTTTGATCTCCCGCCCTGATATGTGTCTCTTGAGCAAAAATTATATCAGGTTGGAATCGGTTAATAATTTTAAAAGTCTTCTTTCATTTAATAGGATGATTCCAACCACATACATTCCAACTTATTATATTAATCCGTTTGAACACCATACTATAATTTTATTCTAATTTATACATGCACAGAGCACGTACCAATACAGGATGATCAAAGATGGCAGTGATGAAGAATACAACCAAATAAAAAACACGCATGCTCCGGAACCACCCAACGGGAAAAAACTAACTCTAAACCCACCCACCCACACCCAGAAACCTGAAAGAGGCAAGCAATCTACAATAGAACTCAAAACTGCTGACTGCTCTCTCTCTTTTCTTTCCCTCCCCTCAGTTAGTAAAAAAGTAGAGTGACCTTGTGAGAAAGACAATAAAGTCTCAGCAAAAAAAGGTATTTACATTCCATCGACTGATAAACAAGAACCAAAATAATGTTATCTCTTAAAAACCAGCACCATGTTTAAGTTTAATATTAATTCCCTAAAAAAGCTTTAAATTCAATTATAAAATGCTATAATAAAACAGAAAAAAATATATAAAGCCCTATTAGTAGGAAAAAACTACCAATTAACTGATTAAAAAAAAAGAAACAAACCAAGTATTAAATTAAAGGAACAAATCGCCTTATCTTCTTCCCTCAGTCGTAGAATGTCCAGAGATCATTTCAACAGAGATACTTAAACCATAAATCTTTCCAAAGGAAAACCAACAATATGCAATAAAGAACAACTCTCCGTCTTCTTTAATTAGTCTCCCGATGAAATATACAAGTGACCTTCATAAATCTTCTTTCCAAAATGCGAATAATATACAAATAGCCAAACAGCCTTTCAGATGGATCATTCAACAGTGGCGTCGGTGACAGCGGCAGGCAAAGCCTGAACAAAATCCAGTGCAGCTTTTGGATCAAAAAAAGTACGAGGAGGAGAATTAACAGGGAAAATTTTAACTCTTGTCGGGTACCTCAGAGACGGAAAAAGGTTTTTTAACATATGCTTGTTTCATTACCAGGGCAAATTTTGATCTTTGTTCATTATCTCTCTTGGATAATCTTCGTAGAAGCGGAGCTCAGATTCCATAAATCTAAAAACTCTCTGTTTTCTTGCCTGTCGCGTTATTTGATCTTTAGTTTTAAAGTGATGAAAGCAAACCAGAACAGATCTTGGTTTACTAGAATCCTTCAATTTCAAGATAAACACCCTGTGTGCCCTTTCTATAGCAGGCGTGTGGAAAAGCTTACCAAAGTAAGCTGTTAGATCTCCATCTTCAGCACCTTCCTACAGCCCAACAATTCTTATATTCCTTCGTCGAGACCTAGTTTCCAGGTCTATAATCTTATTTTGATATCTTTCCAAACAAGTTGTAGCTTCAGACAACTTTTGCTTAGTTATCTTCAACTCCTCTTCATGTGAAATAACTTGAGTTTCCAGGTCTTTAAGTTTTCCCAGAAATGACTTCATTTCATTACTATTCTTTTCCAGTTGGTCTTTAATTGATCCATTCTGATCCTTAATTGAATTCAGTGTCCGAACCATATCTTCAGCCCACGATGGCATTTCATCAGATCTTTCCTTTTGCACCTTTCCTTTCCCTTTACCTTTATCACTACGTTCAAGTAAATCCTTCCCACTTCTTGTAGACATAGACATATTGATCACCCTCAAGAATCAACAAGTAAAAATTTTAAATTCAAAGCTTAAACTAGGGGGAGAGAAAGAAAACTAAGAGCAGCACAAAAATACTGCTACTCCATTTGCAGACAGTGTGGGTCAAAGGGCTGGAAGGGCTTATTCCACGCTGTATCTCCAAATATAGATGTCTACAAGATTAGGAGGAGGCGAGAAAGGGTTTGGCTTTGCTCCCCTGTGGTCAATACTGCCACCTGGTGGCCTTCTGCCGCAATCACAAGTCCACTGTGGACAACACTCTGGTGGTATCCTGTTGTAATGACAGATCCAGGGGCAGCAAGCAAACCAGTTATTCGTTTCACCCTCATCACGTCATTGTAACCCAGCCAAATGACCAAGGCGTGTACTAAATATGGAGATGTTGAGGTGTGGCTACTCAGGGAGAGATCTGACATCTCAAGGCCATTGTGACACCAGTGGGACACATCACAATGAGATGCAGCATCACAATAGGATTTAAACTCTGGTCACTTGGAGACGAGAGACAGAAATGCAAGGTGGAATACTCAAGGAGGGTGGGGGCACGAAATGGCGGTGGATGTAAAGGAGTGATCACGGGGGTACCAATAAGTACAAATATGGAGAAGCTAAAGAGGAATATCAAAGGAGGAAAAGTAATAAATGTTCAAAGACTGAAAGCAACAAAGGAGGGAATGAAAAGGGAAAGTGAATCAGTATTGATTGAATTTGAAGAAGAAAGAGTACCAAGGAAGGTGTTCCTGGGTTTCATGAGTTACTCAGTAAGGGTGTATGTGCCAAAGCCATTGAGGTGCTATAATTGTCAAAGGTTTGGATACATAGCTAAGAACTGTAAAAAGAAGAGGAGATGTGCTAGATGTGGGGGTGATCATGAATATGGAAAATGCGGAACAGGAGTGCAACCAAAATGCTGCGATTGTGGAGCAGCTCATAATGTGGCATATAGTGGGTGTGAGGTTATGAGACGGGAGAATAAAATTCAAGAAATAAGAGTGAACAGGAAGATCACTTATGTGGAAGTTGTAAAAATGTCAAGAGAACAGAATAATGTTCCTAATGAACAGGGAGCAATAGGGATACGAGAGATGCAACAAAGAACAAATGACAGGATTTATGTAGACAAGAAGGCTCTAGTAACATTCATTGCAGGAGTGATTAACAGTATGGCTGAGGTAAAGTCAAAAGTGATAAAATTCAGCTGGTGGTCAAAGCAGCAGTAAACCATTTAGGGTTAGTGGGACTGACACGGAAAGAAGTGAGGGAGAACCTCACTAATCAGTCAAGCCAGGAAGTGTCACGTGTTGGTTAATACTAATTGTGGTGATTCTTTTGCAATGGAGTGCAAGGAGCTTTATTAAAGAAATGGTTGTAAAACCGGATGTAGTATGTATTCAGGAAACTTGATTGAAACCAGCTTTAGGCTTTGTGGTATATGGGTATACAATGATAAGGAAAGATAGAATTCTAGGGGGAGGAGGGGGTTGTGCAATGTTAATCAAACAACATATACCATATAGGATATTGGAAAAAGGAGATGATCAGGAATACATAGTGGTGGAAGTGTGGGAGAGAGGGGAGGGAGTGGTTATAATTAACTACTACAATCCATGTAAAAGCAACACACATCAAAGTTGCTGGTGAACGCAGCAGGCCAGGCAGCACCTCTAGGAAGAGGTACAGTCGACGCTTCAGGCCGAGACCCTTCGTCAGGACTAACTGAAGGAAGAGTTAGTAAGAGATTAGAAAGTGGGAGGGGGAGGGGGAGATCCAAAATGATAGGAGAAGACAGGAGGGGGAGGGATGGAGCCAAGAGCTGGACAGGTGATTGGCAAAAGGGATATGAGAGGATCATGGGACAGGAGGCCCAGGGAGAAAGAAAAGGGAGAGTGGGGGAAAAACCCAGAGGATGGGCAAGGGGTATAGTCAGAGGGACAGAGGGAGAAAAAGGAGAGTGAGAGAAAGAATGTGTGTATAAAAATAACTAACGGATGGGGTACAAGGGGGAGGTGGGGCATTAGCGGAAGTTAGAGAAGTCAACGTTCATGCCATCAGGTTGGAGGCTACCCAGACGGAATATAAGGTGTTGTTCCTCCAACCTGAGTGTGGCTTCATCTTTACAGTAGAAGAGGCCGTGGATAGACATGTCAGAATGGGAATGGTTTGTGGAATTAAAATGTGTGGCCACTGGGAGATCCTGCTTTCACTGGCCGACAGAGCATAGGTGTTCAGCAAAATGGTCAACAACACCTTATATTCCGTCTGGGTAACAACACCTTATATTCCGCCTGAAAAGTTTAAAGGGAACATTAGGGGGGGCTTCTTCACACAGAGAGTGGTGGGAGTATGGAATGAGCTGCCAGACGAGGTGGTAAATGTGGGTTCTTTTTTAACATTTAAGAATAAATTGGACAGATACATGGATGGGGGGTGTATGGAGGGATATGGTCCATGTGCAGGTCAGTGGGACTAGGCAGAAAATGGTTCAGCACAGCCAAGAAGGGCCAAAGGGCCTGTTTCTGTGCTGTAGTTTCTATGGTTCTATGATTCTATATCTATAAAAGCTTTTGCAGTCAGTTTTTATGTTCCCTGCCAGTTTTCTCTCATAATCTTTTTTCCCCTTCCGAATTAAGCCCTTTGTCCTCCTCTGCTGAACTCTGAATTTCTCCCAGTCCTCAGGTGAGCACTTTTTCTGGCTAATTTGTATGCTTCTTCTTTGGAATTGATACTATCCCTAATTTCCCTTGTCAGCCACGGGTGCACTACCTTCCTTGATTTATTCTTTTGCCAAACTGGGATGAACAATTGTTGTAGTTCATCCATGCGATCTTTAAATGCTTGCCATTGCATATCCACTGTCAACCCTTTAAGTGTCATTTGCCAGTCTATCTTAGCTAATTCAAGTCTCATACCTTCAAAGTTACCCTTCTTTAAGTTCAGAACCTTTGTTTCTGAATTAACTATGTCACTCTCTATCTTAATGAAGAATTCCACCATATTATGGTCACTCTTACCCAAGGGGCCTCTCACGACAAGATTGCTAATTAACCCTTCCTCATTGCTCAATACCCAGTCTAGAACCTCCTGCTCTCTAGTTGGTTCCTCAACATGTTGGTTCAAAAAACCATCCCGCATACATTCCAAGAAATCCTCTTCCTCAGCACCCTTACCAATTTGGTTCACCCAATCTACATGTAGTCAAGGGGAGAACATATCAGGAAAGTTGAGGAGAAATGTAAAAAAGTAATAAATGTGATGAGATGTTTGACTGGTAGGGAATGGGGAGCAAGTTGTTCAGCTTTGAAGAGAATGTATGTGGCTTTAGTAAGATCTGTATTGGATTATGGAAATATAGTATATGGATCAGCAGCTAGGTCTCTTATAAGGAAACTGGATGTGATTCAGGCTCAGGCCTTGAGAGTGTGCAGTGGGGCTTTTAAAACATCACCAGTGTCAGCCCTACAGGTAGAAATGGGAGTAATGCCTTTGGAACTAAGGAGGATGCAATTGATGGCAAACTACTGGGCTAATTTGCAGGGGCACAATGATTCTCACCCTGTAAAAGGAGTGTTGCAGGAGTGCTGGGAAAATGGGAGGTTTCAGAGGGATAACTTTAGTGGGGTAGGGAATGATATTACTAAAATGTTTGATCTCAGGATAAGTCCTTCAGTAGTTTATCCGATTGTAGCTCCATGGAAGCTTGTATGGCCTAACATAGGCTGGCATTTGTTAGAGGGAAACAGGAAAGGAAAATATAAAACTGATTTGGTCAGTGCATTTAACTGTCATGTGATGGAAAAAAATAGTGGTTGTACTCACATTTATATGGATGGTTGTGAGGAACCTGAAACAGGAGTGACAGGGTTTGGGGTGGTAATACCAGCAAAAGAAATTGGAATCAGCAGAAGAATATCTAATAAGTTAGGAGTGTTTACAGTGGAGGTGCTGGCAGTGTTGGTTGCGTTGCAATGGGTGCAGAAAGCCAGACAAGTCAAAGTGTTGATATGTTCAGATTCATCCTCAGTTCTAGCAAGTTTACGGTCTTTTCACACAAACAGTCGGCAAGATGTACTTTATGAAGTCCTTCAGTCAGTCACAAGAATTGCAAATCAGGGAGGTCAGATAAAATTTCTATGGGTTCCAGCACGTGTAGGGGTGAAGGGGAATGAGAGGGTGGATGAGTTGGCAAAGAGGGCGTTAAAGAAAGAAAATGTGGAAATGCACATTAGTATCAGTAAAGCAGAGGTTAAGTGTGTAATCTGGGAAAAAAATCAACCAAATGTGGCAAGAAAGATGGGACAGGGAGGGGAAAGGGAGGCATTTATATCAAATACAAAAGAGTGTTGCAGGTACTAGGGTAGGTAGTGGATACAGAAGAGAGGAGACTGTGTGGACTAGGTTAAGGCTGGGGCATTGTGCATTAAACAAAATATTGAAAATGATAGGGAAACACCAGACAGGATTGTGTGATGAGTGTCAGGAAGAGGAGTCAGTAGAACATGTAGTTCTGAGTTGCAGGAAGTATTGGATACAGAGAGAGAGATGATGATAATCAATCTAAGGGAGTTGGGGGTGCAGGAATTCACATTAAAAGGGTTGCTGGGCATGGGTGAGAAAGCACAGGTCAGGGTATTTTAGCTTTCTTAAGGGGTACAGGGGTTTTTTATAGGATATGATGAATAAGCAGGAATAGGGTACCAGGATGGCCAAAGGTGAGAAGATAAAATGTAGGTTAGGGTATATATGTGTGTATGATTGGGTGAAGGAATTTGGAATGTAAATCTATTGCACACTGCAGAGCGGAAGGTGGCGGTAATGCACCATTAAGCTGGGTGCCAACCACCATAAAACAAGAAGAAGAAGAAGACGAGAGACTTAACATGGACTTTCAGCTTGACTGGAGGATAGTTTGCTGATCTGGAGGCAGGTGCAGACATGATGTGTGAAAATGCCTCATTGTGATGATGATGTGGAGATTTGCCAGGTCCCCAAGTGACAAATCTGGTTCTTGGATCATCCTGCTTATTTGCATTCCCAATAGAGTGGCACTGATCAGGTCAGGAATTCACCACTAGCACAAAGGTCTCACCTTGCAGTCGGGAATCGTTCCCTCATTGGGATTTATTCACGGCCTTAAATTCATTTCATGAACAATATCTTCCGTCTGAAGAAGAAGAAGGAAATCTAGACCAGATGGAGAGACTGCCTGAGGGAGGGAACTCTGACAACAGTGAGACAATGTATGAATTCCTTCCATTCCTTTGGGAGGCAATGTTTAGAAGGATTGTATTGGTGAGGGATGATAGTTTAGTTGTTGGGTTTTTAGGGGTCAACTCTCGGTCAATATATGTAATTACTGCTTGGGGCCTACGGTATTTATTGATCCTGTGCCGTTGCTAAGGATCTGCTCCCAAGGTGATGTCAACAGAGGCCCTTCAGTGATGTCAGATGCACTCCTTGGGCATGTCTGAAGATGGTGTCCAATGTCCAAATGCAGACCAGGAAATCTGCTGCCTTTAATACTCAGGTAGTGTCCAAATTGTCCCAATCTAGAAGTGTAAACGGTCTTGTAGTGATTATTAAGATGGTCGCATGTGTTAATGATTCAGAGAATGTAGGTCGAACATTTCATGAGGTTGTGGATGACACCATAATTGGTGTGTGGTGAAAGTGAGGGTTTTCTTAGCTTACAATGGATTGGAGACCAGCTGGGAAAGTAGCCAGGGAATGGCAGGTGGAACTGAACTCAACAAGTACGATGTGGTAGATTTTGGGAAGTTAAACCAGAACAAAACATACAGAGTGAATGACAGGGCCCAGGGAGAGTTACAGAACAGAGAGAACAAGTGATAGAAGTACAGAGTTCCCTGAAAGTGGCGACACAGGTGGACAGGGTACTGAAGAAGGTGTGCACAGGTTCCCATGCAGGTAAATCTGTGGCTAAGTGTAAATGGTCCTGTCATTGTACAGTTGTATTTAAATTATTTTCTCTTTCTTCTCCCAGAGGGACGAGACTGCTGAAACCATGGCATCTGGGTGAGCGCAGGCTTTCACCGCGTGAGCCAGTGATGTAGCCGTGAGTGACCAGTCCACGATACAAGCTCAAAAGCAGATCCTGACTGAAATCGAACTGATGTTCCTCAGGTCAGTCCCTCTGTGTCCCATCCACCTCTCGGTACTAACCCAATAGCCATGACCATTCCTCTCCACAAGTCGACTGAGTCTTGGAGATGGTGTGAAACCACCTCTCTTGCCTCAGGACCATTTTTATCCCATCATTTTTGGGGTCAGAGGGTTCACCCTCCCACTCTAAATTTTTCATTATGTTGATTTATTTAGAAGTTCCCATTTCTCTGTGTCAGCGGGTGTTTGTCATCCCAGTCAGTTCTGCCTGAAGTTGTTTGGTCTGATTGTTTCTTGGTGAACTTTGGCAATGGGTTCTCCCCTGAGTTGGACCTTCACATCTGGTCTCCGTGACCCAGCATTGGCAAGAGGATCCGACCCTCCTCCAGCTCCAGGCTCAGCTCGTCATCGCTCGGAGTTACGGCACTGGCATTGTAGAGAGCCCAATCCATGTGGTCAATGGCAGCTGGGGTCCACCCTGGCACTGAGGCAAACAGAGTCACAGGGGATGCCCAGATTGTTCCACTCAATGGTGCAGAGTGCGAAGGCCAGGTTAAAGACACTCGCCAACCATTGCTGACCTCCTAGACCTCACCATCAGGTAATCTCCAGTACACAGTGGTAGCAGGACTCCAGCTGGCTCTGAGACGTCTCTGCCATGCCACCAGAACCTACAGGAGATCCCACACTGCACTTGGGGGGTGGTGGACACAGCTCACTGGTAGATTTGACCCCTCCACCAGCCTCTCCAAATCTGGACCCCAATGTCCTTTGTGCCGCGCTGGCTCGTCTTTCCAGATTAGGAATACCCAACAATACCAAAGGGGCCAGCTTTTGCAACCAGTCACCTCTGAGCCCGTGTCCAGCTCCACCTTCCTGCCTTGGTCACCCAAGGTGGAGCAGGGGAGAGGTGAGCCACTGCCAGTGGTCCTGGGAAGCACTAGGGTTATTTCTGTCCAGTACTTGGGATTGGAATACCCAAGGTAATGATAACCCTCTGCTTACGTGCCCTCAGCCCCCATGTTGCACCTGAACCTGAGGGGGACCAATATAGTTGTGGGCTGGTTTGCCAGAGCTGTTGGGGACAGTTTAAACTAATTTGGCAGGGAGATGGGAATTGGAATGAAAGGGCTAGGGGTGGGACAGTTGGTATACAACCCGATGCTGTGTGCAGTGAGGCTGTGCGGAAGGACAGGTAGATAACAGGGCAAAATTGCAGTTGGTGGGATGAGTTAAAGTGTAGCAAGGGGACCAAATTGAAAAGGGTGATGAATATGTGATCAAAGGTGTTCTATTTCAATGCACGCAGTATATGGAATAAGGAAGATGATCTTGTTGCACAGTCAGAGATTGTTAGGTGTGACGTTGTGGTTATCATGCAGTCGTAGCTGAAAGAAGATCATAGTTGGGAGGTGAACTACCAGAAGGCGGAGCTTAGGAGGAATGATGGCACCTAATGGCAACTCCTTTGCCTACATCTTCGAAAACAGCTCTATTTCTACCTTCAATATCTTTATTTTTCCCTTTCGGGGTTCTTTTGAAGACCCTGACCAGGAGTTACACGCAGGTTCCTTTCTTTGGGGGAATGGGACCCCTTCTCAGGGTTCCACAACTGGCCATTTTTCGACATGCCAAGTGTTTGACCTGAGAATCTCGATCGTATTCGGGAGCCTAAGATCTCGGGACTCTGGAGACAGGCGGATTGAGGGTCGATGTCGCGGCAGGAGACTCGTGTCGTCGGGGAGGCCTGAAAATCTTTTGCTGTGGGCCCAAAGACCTGAGTTCTTTGTGAACTTCGGACATCAAGCTCGAAAAAAGTGACTAAACGGACTTCTAACATCATAAACCAGCGGGTTGTTGTTATGTCTCCCGCTCGCTGTGAATATGGGGGACACCTCCCTCTCCCTTGCCAGGGAGAGAGAGAACTTTTGGTTTGTCGAATGTCGGATGAAATGCAAAACCTTTGGGGCAACTTTGGTCTGTGTCTTTGCTGTTGCTTAGCACACGCTTGGGCTCGGTGATGGTACCGATGCCCTTTTTTTGTGGTGGGGGGAGGGGGGATTGTTGCTTGCTGACGCTTACACGCGGGAGGGGGGAGCTGGTGGGGACTTTGGGGTTCTCACGTATAACTGTTGTTCATTCTTTGGGGCATTCTCAGTTTCCGTGGATGTTTGTGAAGAAAAAGCATTTCAGGATGTATATTGCATACATTTCTCTGACGTTAAATTTGACCTTTGAACATTTGAACAGTCAAGAAAATACATTTTATCAAAACGACAGGCTGGTAGGCAGAGGGGTAGGGGAGGCTCTGTTGGTAAAAATCTGAAATCAAAGCCTTTGAGACAGGTGACATAGGAGTGGAAAATGTTGAATCTTGTGGGTAGAGTTAAGGACCTGCAAGGTAAAAAGACTCTGTTGGGGGTTATGTACAGGCTGCCGAACAGTGGACAGGATGTGGGATAGAAATTTCAACAGGTAATAGAAAAGGCATGTAATAAGGACAATATTACGATAGTGATGATGTATTTCAATATGCAGGTAGATTGGGAAAATCAAGTTGCTGGATCCCACCAAAGGGAATTTGTAGAATATCTACAAGATGGCTTTTCCGAGCAGCTTGTCGTTGAGCCCACTAAGAGAAAAGCAACTCTGGATTGGGTGTTGAATGATGAACCAGATTTGATTCGGGAGCAGAAAGCAAAGGACCCCTTCGGAGATAGTCATCACCATATGATACAATTCACCCTGCTGTTTGAGGAGAAGATGAAGTCAGATGCATCATTATTACAGTGGAGTAAAGGGAATTACAGAGGCATGAGAGAGGAGCTGGCCAAAGTTGATTGGAGGGGGATATTGGCAGAGATGATAGCAGAACAGCAATGGCTGGAATTTCCAGGGTAATTGGGAATGTGCAGAATCGATACATCCCAGAGATGAAGAAATATTCTAAAGGGAGGGTGAGGAAACCATGGCTGTCAAAAGAAGTCAGCGACAGCATAAAGCAAGAGAGGATGTATAATATAGCAAAAATTAATGGGAAGTTAGAGGATTGGGAAGCTTTTTAAAAAACCAACAGAAGCATAGAGCAGTCAGGATAACAGGCAGGATATTTGGATGGTTCTCTTGCAGTATGTGGTTAAGCAAGGAGTCGTCCAATGTCCCTGACAACTGTAACTGTGAGAAGTGCATCCAGCTGCAGCTTCTAACACTCCATGTTAAGGAGTTGGAGCTGGAACTGGATGAACTCTGGATAATTCGGGAGGCTGAGGGGGTGATAGACAGGGTGTATGGAGAGGTTGTTACACCCAAGATAAAACAACACAGGAAACTGGGTGAAAGTCAGGAGGGTGAACAGCCAATGCAGAGTACCCCTGTGGCCATCCCCCTCAACAACAGGAAATTCACTTTGGACACTGTTGGGGAGGATGGCATGGCAGAGAAAAGTCACAGCAGTCCAGTCTCCAGGCTCTGTGGCTCAGAAGGAAAGCAGGGGGACAAGAGGCAAGCTGTGGTTCAAGGGGATTCATTAGTTAGGCAAACAGAAAGGAAGTTCTGTGGATGAGAACGAGATTCCGGGATGGTATGTGGCATCCCAGGTGCCGGAATCCAAGGCATCTCAGACAGAGTTCTCAACATTTTTACGTGGGAGGGTAAGCAGCCAGAGTTGTGGTCCATATAGATACTGATCGATATTGTGCTGTGTTCTTTGCCGGTCTTCTATGCTGTCCACAACTGCACCAATCTTGCTGTTATCCATAAATTTACTAAGCCACCCACCTACATTTTCATCCAGGTCATTTATATACATTACAAACATCAGAGTTCCCAACACAGACTTTGCGGAACTCCACGAATTACAGACCTCCAGTGTGAGTAAGTCCCTTCAACCACTGCCCTCGGTCCTCTTTGCGCAACCCAGTTCTGAGTCCAAGCAGTCAATTTGCCGCAGATCCCATGCATCTTAATCTTCCGGAGTAACCTCCCATGAGGGGCTTTTTCAAACACCTGACTAAACTCCATGTAGACAACATCCACTGCCCTCCTCATGTGTTTCATTTGATCCTGACTTCCGAAGCTTTACATACATTTCCTTTTTCTTCTTGATTAAAAAACCATCTACAACCATATAACAATTACAGCACAGAAACAGGCCATCTCGGCCCTTCTATTCCATGCCAAACTCTTACTCTTACCTGGTCCAAGTTACCTTATCACTTAACTTTATCACTTCCTTGGACTTCCAGGACTCTCTTATCTTTCTATCCCATCCCCATCCTTCCCTCTAAGAGGAACACAGCTTTTCTGTACTCTGTGCAATTGATCATCAACCACCTTCCACATGTCTAATATGTGCAAACAGCTCTTCCTCTGTAATCTGTATCAAGTGCATGACCTCGCTGCTGCTTTGCCTCACTTTCACAGACTGTGTCCATCCCCTTGTGTATTCCACAGGGGACATGTCATTGTGCTAGGACACCACCAGGTGTGGGTGTTGTCCACAGGGGACAAGTCATTGTGCTAGGACCCCACTAGGTGGGGATGTTGTCCACAGGGGACATGTCATTGTGCTAGGACACCACTAGGTGGGGGTGTTGTCCATAGGGGACATGTTATTGTGCTAGGACCACACCAGGTGTGGGTGTTGTCCACAGGGGACAAGTCATTGCGCTAGGACCCCACTAGGTGGGGGTGTTGTCCATAGGGGACATCATTGTGGATGGACACTACCAGGTGAGAGTGTTTGCTGTAATTGGAAATTAGGGTCAGAAGTGTTGGAAAATCTGATCTCTTGAGATCCAGGTGAGCAAGTCAATCAATTTGCCCACTGACTACAGGACTTCGGGTGTCATGTTGCAGATAAGAAGGATAATAAATCAGCCATGATAGAATGGTGGAGCAGACTGAAGAGCCAAGTTCTCCTTCCTTTGTTTTCTGGTCTTATGTCCGAGATGGCAATGAGAGGATCATGTGCATTCTGGTCTCCTTGCTACAGAAAGCATCTGATAAGCTGGAGAGGGGGCAAAACAGATTCACAAAATGTAACTGTGTCAGGGTGGAGGCTGGTTTATAACAAGAGGCTGAACAGACTGAGACCGTTTCCCCTGGAATTTTGGAAGCTGAGTGGTGACCTCATGGATGTTTATACAATTATGAGGGACTGAGATAAGGTGGGTGGTCACAGTACTTTCCCCAGGATAGGGGAGTCTGAGACTGGAGGGCACAGGTTCAAGATGATAGGGGAAAGATTTGAAAGGGACCTGAGGGATACATTTCCCACACAGAAGGTGGTGGGTATGTGGAGAAAGCTGCCAGATTGGAGATTCAAGATTGAGGGTATTAATATGTCATTTCCAGTGCAAAAGTGTAAAGGAGAACAAAATAATTGTTATTCCTTATTCAACGCAACACAAAATAAAACACAAGAAGAACCCAATAATAAAACTCAATAATAACTCAATAATACCAATTGTACCCACTAATAAAAAATACAATGAAAATAAGTAGATAAGATAGATTGATTGTATGTTCAGAAAGTGACGCCGGGGACAGGGATATCTGTACTTAAGGTGACGGACAGGAAATGAAAAAGCAGTGGTGGTTGGGGGTGTGGAGGGGTGGGTTAGTAGGTGGAGGTGTTAATTAACCTTGCTGCTTGGGGAAGGTAACTGGTAGAATCTTTCATGATGTTACTGGCACTTTTCCAGTGCCTCTCTGTATCTATGTCCTTGGTGGCAGGTAGGCTGGTGCCAGTGATGCCATAGGCTGTTTTGACTACCCATTACAGAGTCCTCCAGTACACCACAGTGCAGTTTCTGTCCCAAATAGGGATGGAGCATGTTTGGATGCTCTCTACTGTGCACTTGCAGAAGGATGTGAGAACAGATGTGCAAAATCCAGCTTTCTTTAGCCCCCTCAGAAAGTAGAAGTGTTGGTGAGCTTTCCTGATGGAAAGAGGCTCTTAACTCTACAAGTCGTAGAGGAAGATTTGGTGAGATTTCCTGATTGTGTTGGATGAGTTCTGGGACCAGGAGAGGTTCTGCATTCTTAAATTTCTTCAGCCAGGGCTTGTGAATCTGTGGAATTCATTGTGACTGTGCAGGCCAAGTCATTGGGTATATTTAAAGCAAAAGTAGATAGTTTCTTGATTAAACAGAGTGTCAAAGTTTACAGGGAGGAAAGAGGAGAATGCATTTGACAGGGATATTAAAGCAGACATGATGGAATGGCGGAGCACATCTAATGGACCAAATGGCTGAATTCTGCTCCAAAATATTATGGTTTAAAATGAAGTAACATTTGGCTTGTGCCAAGTTTTTGACTTGTACCGAGGCCCTTGTGTTGTTTCTTTTGTGCATATAAGCTGTTTGCCCTGTTGGTTATGTCTGTGTTTCTTGTATTTGTGATTTTAGTTATCTGCTCTGATCTGTACAGCACCTTGGTCAACGTGGGTTGTTTTTACATGTGCTCTATAAATAAATTTGACTTGACGACTTGATTTGCTACGGACCAGTCTGCCAGCACCTCAACTGTCACTAATGATGAATCCATTATCTCAGCATCTCATAGCTGGGAGATTACAAACAAGGATACACGTTGTTTTGAAAGTACCGGCAGGTAGGCAGAGAGGGTTGGGAGGCTCTGTTGGTAAAAAAATGAAATCAAATCCTTAGAAAGAGGTGACAGAGGAATGGAAGATGTTGAATCCTTGTGGGTAGAATTTAAAAACTGCAAGTTGAAAAAAGACACTGTTGGGAGTTATGTGCAGGCCTCCGAACAGTAGACAGGATGTGGGATAGAAATTTCAACAGGTAATAGAAAAGGCATGCATTAAGGGCAATATTATGATCGTGATGGCATATTTCAACATGCAGGTATATTGGGAAAATCAGGTTGGTGCTGGGTCCCAGCAAAGGGAATTTGTAGCATACCTATGAAATAGCTTTATAGAGCAGCCTATGGCTGAGCTCACCAGGAAAAAAGCATTTCTGGATTGAGTGTTGTGTAATGAACGCAGTTTGATTAGGGAGCATAAAACAAAGAGACCCTTATGAGGCAGTCATTATAATATCATAGAAATCCTCATGCAGTTTGAGAAGGAGAAGATCAAGTCAAATGCATCATTATTACAGTGGAGTAAAGGGAATTACAGAGGCATGAGAGAGGAGCTGGCCAAAGTTGAATGCAAGTGGACAGTGGCAGAGATGATGGCAGAACAGCAATGGCAAGAAGTGCAACCAGCTGCAGCTTCGAACACTCAACGTAAAGGAGTTGGAGCTGAGGAACTGAATGAACTCTGGATCATTCAGGAGGCTGAGGGGGTGATAGACAGGGTGTATAGAGAGGTAGTTACACCCAAAGTAAAACGATACAGGAAACTGGGTGACAGTCAGGAGGGTGAACAGCCAATGCAGACTACCCCTGTGGCCATCCCCCTCAAAAACAAGTAATTCACTTTGGATACTGTTGGAGGGATGTCCCAGCAGAGGAAAGTCACAGCAGTCAGGTCTCAAGCACTGAGTCTGGCTCTGTGGCTCAGAAGGAAAGGGTGGACAAGAGGTGAGCTATGGTTAAAGGAGATTCTTTAGTTAGGAACAGAAAAGAGGCTCTGTGGATGAGAACAGGATCCCAGGATGGTATGTTGCCTCCTGGGTGCCAGATCCTAAGGCATCTCAGGTAGAGTTCTCAACATTCTTAAGTGGGAGGGTGAGCAGCTAGAGGTCATGGTCCATATCGATCCAAATGACATACATATGTAGGAAGAGGGACGAGGTTTGTCAAAGTGAGCTCAGGATGTCCAGGTGCAAAGTTGAAAGACAGGACCTCCAGGGTTGTGATCTCAGGATTGTTACCCGTGTCATGTGCTGGTGAGGCCAGAAATAGGAAGATCATAGAGTTTAACATGTGACTAGGGAGTTGGTGCAGGAAGCAGGGCTTCAGATTTTTGGGATCATTGTGCTCTTTGCCAGGAAAGGTGAGACCTATAATGAAGGGACCATTTGTACCTAACTTGGATGGGAACAAATACCCCAGCAGGAAGGTTTGGTCGTACTGCATGGGAGAGTTTATACTAGAGTTTCAGGCGGATGGGGGGACTATTGTTCTGAGTTGTGCCTATTACAATGCAAGAAGTTTTGTAGGAAAGACAGGTGAGCTCAGGGCATGCATCAGCATGTGGAATTATGTTATTGTTGTCATTAGTGAGACTTGGTTCGAGGAGCAGGTCTGACAGCTCAATATTCTGGGGTTACACTGTTTTTGACGTGATAGTGTGGGAGGGATGGCTTTACTCGTCAGGGAAAATGTCATGGCAGTGCTCAGTCAGGACAGGCTGAAAACTCGTCCAGTGGGTGGAACTGAGAAATATGAAACGTATGACCATGTTAATGGGGCTATATTACAGACCACCCAACAGTTTGCATGATTTAGAGGAACAAATTTGTAAAGAGATCACAAACTTGCAAGAAATATAAAGTTGCGATACTATGTAGATGTTTTTAACTTTCCATGCATTGACTGGGACTCCCAGACTGTGGCAGGGCTAGATGGGATAGAGTTTGTCCAGTGTGTTCAGTGCATTCAATCTTCAATGAAAGAGTGTGGGACACTTGATCTCCTATTAGGGAAAGGGACAGGGCTGGTGGCAGAAGTTTTGTTGGGGAACACTTTGCATCTACTGATCATAATGCCATTAGTTGAAACATAATTATAGAAAATGATAGGTCTGCTGCTCGGGTTGATATTCTATATTGAAGAAAGGCCAATTTTGGTGGTATGAGAAAGGATCTGGCAAGTGTGATTGGGACAGGCTGTTCTCTGTCAAAGGTGTACTTGGTAAGTAGGAGACTTCAAAAATAACATTTTGAAAGCACAAAGCATTTATGTGCCTGAAAGAATAAAAGGGAAAGATAACTGGTGAAGTACTGGAGGATTGGAGGATAGCTAATGTTGTTCTGCTGTTTAGGAAAGGCTCAAGGAAATTATCGGCCGGTGAGCCTGACATCAGTAGTGGTAAAATTATTGGAAAGTATTCCAAGGGATCAGATATATGAGCATTTGGATAGACAGGGAGTGATTAGGGATTGTCAGCATGGCTTTGTACATGGTAGTTCATGTCTATCCAATCTTTTCAAGGATACTACCAACAAAGTTGATGAAGGTAAGGCAGTGGATGTTTTCTACAGGGACTTTAGCAAGGCATTTGACAAGGTCCTGCATCGGAGGTTTGTCAAGAAGGTTCAGTCACTTGGTATTCAGGATGAGGTAGTAAATTGGATGAGACATTAGCTTTGTGGGAGAAACTAGAGTGGTAGCAGATGGTTGCTTCTCTGACTGGAGGCCTGTGACTTGTGGAGTTGTGCAGGGATCGGTGCTTGGTCTGTTGTTTTTTGTCGTCCATATCAACGATATAAATAATCTGGTTCACTGGATCAGCAAATTTGCAGTTGACACCAAGAACGATGGTGCAGTGGACAGTGAGGAAGGGTATCAAAGCCTGCAGTGGGTTCTGGACCAGCCGAAAAAATATAGAGCTGAAAAATGGTAGATGCAATTCAATGCAGACAAGTGTAAGGTGTTGCTCTTTGTTGAACAAAGGTTTCTGGGAATATGTGTCCATGTTTCATTGAAAGTGGTGTCACAGTAGATCAGGTCACAAAGAAAACTTTTGGTACATTGGCTTTCGTTGATCAAAGTTTTCAGTACAAGGGTTGGGATATTACGTTGAAGTTATACAAGACATTGGCAAGGCTTAGTTTGGAGTATTGTGTGCAGTTTTGGTCACCTACGACAGGAAAGATGGAAACAAGGTTAAAAGAGCACAGAGAAAATTTACAAGGATGTCGCCAGGTCTGGCGGACCTGAGTTATAAGGAAAGATTGAATTGGTTATAACTTTATTCCCCAGAATTTAGAAGATTGAGGAGATATTTGATAGGGTATACAAAGTTATGAGGGGTATAGATGAGCAAAATGCAACCAGGCTTTTTCCACTGAGGTTGGGTGAGACTACAACGAGAGGTCATGGCTTAAGGGTGAAAGGTGAAATGTTTAAGAGGAACACAAGGGGAAACATCTTTACTCAGAGGGCTGTGAGAGTGTGGAACAAGCTTCCAGAGCAAGGGGAGGATATGATTTTGAATTCAATGTTGAAGAGATGTTTGGACAGGTACATGGCTGTTAGGGGTGTAGAGGGCTAAGGTCTGGGTGCAGGATGATGGGACCAGGCAGTTTCAATGGTTTGGCACTGACTAGATGGGTCGCAGGGCCAGTTGAGCTCTGTGTTTTTCTATGATTCTGTAACTCTATCTGCCTAGTCCCATCACCCTGCACTCTCATCCATGTACACATATAAATTTCTCTTTAATGTTGAAATCGACCCCACATCCATGTCTTACACTGTCTCTGAATAACATAGGCCAATTATTATTGGCTGTTGGTGTTTCACAGGGCTTGGTATCGGGACCATTCCTTTTTACAGTATATGTCAACGACTTTGATGACAGAATTGATGGCTTGAATGTCAAATTTACAGATGAAACAAAGATAGGTGGAGGGGCAGGTAGTGCTGATGAACCAGGGAGTCTGCAGAAGGACTTGGACGGATTGGGAGTACAGGCAAGGCAGTAGGAGATAGAATAAAGTGTAAGGAAGTGTATGATCAAGTACTTTGATAGAAGGAATAAAGGCATAGAATATTTTCTCAACGGGGAGAAAATTCAAAAATCAGAGGTGGAAAGAGATGTGGGAGTCCTTGCACAGGATTCCCGAAATCCCTTGTGCAGGGATTCTACCACTGATCATTTCTTTTCCTCCCTACCCCTCTCCCACTTTCCATAGGGATCACTCCCTCTGTTATTCCCTTGTCCATTTGTCCCTCCCCACTAACCTCCCTCCAGGCACTTAACCTGGCAAGCAGCTCAAGTTCTACAGCTACCTATACGCCTCCTCCCTCACCTCCATTCAGGGTCCTGAACACTCCTTCCAAATGAGGCAACACTTCACCTGCAAATCTGCTGGGGTTGTCTGTTGTGTTCAGTGTTCCAAAATGCAGCCTCCTCTGCACTGTTGAGCCCCCTCGTAAAGTGGGGGACCCCTTCATCGAGCACCTGCACATCATCCATCACAAGCGGGACTTCCTGGTGGTCAAACATTTCAATTCAGATTCCCATTCTGCCATGTCAATTCATGGCCTCCTTTCGTGCCCAAGATGAGGCCACCCTCAAGGAGTGGAGCAACACCCTATATTCTGTCTGGTTACCCTCCAACCTGAAGGCATGAACATCGATTTCTCCTTCCGGTGACCAAAACCACACCCCCCACTCCCATTCCTCTATTCCCCACTCTGACCTTTCATTTCTCCTCACCAGCCGATTACTTCCCCCTGGGTCCCCTCCTCCTTCCCTTTCTCCTATTGTCCACTCTCCTCTCCTATCAGATTCTTTCTTCTCCAGTCCTTGACCTTTCCCTCCCACCTGGCTTCAGCCATCACCTCACCTTCCAACTGCCATCTTTCCCCTCCCACTACCTTTTTATTCAGGCATCTTACCCCCTTCCCTCTCAGTCCTGAAGAAGGGTCTCGGCCTGAAACGTCAACATGGATGAGGTCTCCTCCAAGAGGACCACAACCTTGTCGTGGTATGGAGGCATGTGTGCCTCAATGACTCAGAGAGCTCTGTTGTCAGGGGCCAGGGCTTTATGCTTTGGCTCCTGGTAGGGTCACCCATGCCGTGTAGGTCAAAGAGCAGAGACCAGACTAAGAGTGGTCCACAGGTCCTCCAGGTTCAGGGGTTCAGCTCAGGGCAAACAACTCTGGTAAAACAAAGTTGTTATGGAAACAGCAATGAAGAATCCTTCTACATTTGGTTGTGATCGTATTCCTGAATCTCCACCCAGGACTTGCAGGACTGACAGGAGTGAAAACTGAGGATCTACTGACATGATGAAGGAAGCCATGAACACCACCAGAAATGGAGGACCTTCGTTGCTGCCCTAAAGGTCACAGTGCAACAGGCAGTAAAGAAAATGAGATGCTCCCTGACCTGCTGAGTTCCTCTAGAGGTTTGTGTGTGTTGCTTCGGAATCTGTAAAGGTTAATTTGCAGATTGAGTTGATTGTAAGGAAGGCAAATACAATAAATGCATTCATTGCAGGAGGATGAGAATATAAGAACAAAGACATGACACTGAAGCTTTATAAGGTATTGGTCAGCCAACATCTGGAGTATTGTGAGCAATTTTGGGCCCCTTATCGAAGAAAAGATGTGCTGGCATTGGATAGGTTCCAGAGAAGGTACACGAGAATGATTCCAGGAATGAAGGGTTAACGTATCGGAAGCATTTGATGGTTCTGGGCCTGTACTCACTGGAGTTTAGAAGAATGACAAGAGAGATTGTCTACCTGGATTTTAGTAACCTCTTCAAATGTGAAGAGGTTAGAACACAGAACATAGAATAGTACAGCACAGTACAGGCCCTTCAGCCCACAATGTTGTGCCGACCCTTAAACCCTGCCTCCCATATAAGCTCCCACTTTAAATTCCTCCATATACCTGTCGAGTAGTCTCTGAAACTTCATGAGTGTATCTGCCTCCACCACTGACTCAGACAGTGCATTCCATGCACCAACCACTCTCTGAGTAAAAAAAACTTCCTCTAATATCCCCCTTGAACTTCCCACCCCTTACCTTAAAGCCATGTCCTCTTGTATTGAGCAGTGGTGCCCCGGGGAAGAGGCGCTGGCTATCCACTCTATCTATTCCTCTTATTATCTTGTACACCTCTATCATGTCTCCTCTCATCCTCCTTCTCTCCAAAGAGTAAAGCCCTAGCTCCCTTAATCTCTGATCATAATGCATACTTTCTAAACCAAGCAGCATCCTGGTATATCTCCTCTGTACCCTTTCCAATGCTTCCATATCCTCCCTATAGTGAGGCGACCAGAACTGGACACAATACTCCAAGTGTGGCCTAACCAGAGTTTTATAGAGCTGCATCATTACATCGCGAATCTTAAACTCTATCCCTCGACTTATGAAAGCTAACACCCCATAAGCTTTCTGAACTACCCTATCCACATGTGAGGCAACTTTCAGGGATCTGTGGACACATACCCTGAGATCCCTCTGCTCCTCCACACTACCAAGTATCCTGCCATTTACTTTGTACTCTGCCTTGGAGTTTGTCCTTCCAACGTGTACCACCTCACACTTCTCTGGGTTGAACTCCATCTGCCACTTCTCAGCCCACTTCTGCATCCTATCAATGTCTCTCTGCAATCTTTGACAATCCCCTACACTATCTACAACACCACCAATCTTTGTGTCGTCTGCAAGCTTGCCAACCCACCCTTCCACCCCCACATCCAGGTCGTTAATAAAAATCAGGAAAAGTAGAGGTCCCAGAACAGATCTTTGTGGGACACCACTAGTCACAATCCTCCAATCTGAATGTACTCCCTCCACCACCACCCTCTGCCTTCTGCAGGCAAGCCAATTCTGAATCCACCTGGCCAAACTTCCCTGGATCCCATGCCTTCTAACTTTCTGAATAAGCCTACCGTGTGGAACCTTCTCAAATGCCTTACTAAAATCCATATAGATCACATCCACTGCACTACCCTCATCTATCTGCCTGGTCACCTCCTCAAAGAACTCTATCAGGCTTGTTGGACACGATCTGCTCTTCACAGATCTGACTGTCCCTGATCAGGCCATGATTCTCTAAATGCCTATATATCCTATCTCTAAGAATCTTTTCCAACAGCTTTCCCACCACAGATGTAAGGCTCACTGGTCTATAATTACCCGGACTATCCCTACTACCTTTTTTGAACAAGGGGACAACATTCGCCTCCCTCCAATCCTCCGGTACCATTCCCGTGGACAACGAGGACATAAAGATCCTAGCCAGAGACTCAGCAATCTCTTCTCTCGCCTCGTGGAGTAGCCTGGGGAATATTCCGTCAGGCCCCTTTACAACTTTACAGCTCTGCATAGGCCACATCTGAAGTATTGCACACAGTTCTGGTCACCCCACTCTAGGAAGGATGTTGAGTCTTTGGAGAGGATATAGAAGAGGTTCACCAGAAGGCTGGCTGGTCTAGACAGCATGTTGTGAAGGTGAAATAGGGTAGGTTCAAGGGGAATGCGAGGAGAAAGTTTTTTGTCTCAGAGTGGTGGATGACTGGAATACGCTGCCTGGTATAATGGTAGGGGCAAATGCATTAGAGACTTTTCAGAGACGTTTGGATAGGCACATGGGTGTACGTAAGATGAGGGATATGGGTATTGTGTTGGTAGGAGAGATTACTGTTTGGGTGTTTTTGATTCGCTTTTTCGCTGGTTCAGAATAACATTTTGGGCCAAGTGTCCTTTTGCTGTGTTGTATTTTCTGTGTTCAATGTTATAATATGGGTGGATCTCATTGAAACCTGTTGAAGATTGAATGAGCAGACAGAGTGGATACAGAGAGGATGTTTCCTATAGTTGATGAATCAAGGACCAGAGGACACAGCCTCAGAAGAGAGAGACATTAATTTAGAAACAAAGAAAACCTACAGCACATTACAGGCCCTTTGGCCCACAAAATTGTGCCAAACATGTCCCTACCCTAGAAATTACTAGGCTTACCCATAGCCCTGTATTTTTCTAAGCTCCAAGAACCTATCCAAATGTCTCTTAAAAGACCCTGTCGTATCCACCTCCACCACCGTTGCTGGCAGCCCATTCCACGCACTCACCACTCTCTGCGTAAAAAAAAAATTATCCCTGACATCTCCTCTGTACCGACTCCCCAGCACCTTCAACCTTGTCCTCTTGTGGCAACCATCTCAGGCCTGGGAAAAAGCCTCTGACTATCCACACAATCAATGCCTCTCATCAACTTATACACCTCTATCAGGTCACCTCTCATCGTCCGCCGCTCCAAGGAGAAAAGGCCGAGTTTACTCAACCAGTTTTCCCAAGGCATGCACCCAATTCCAGTCAAAGTCCTTGTAAATCTCCTCTGCACCCTTTCTGTGGCTCCTGCATCCTTCCTGTAGTGAGGCGACCAGAACTGAGTACAGTACTCCAAGTGGGGTCTGACCAGGGTCCGATATAGCTGTAACATTACCTCTCGGCTCCTAAATTCAATTCCACGATTAATGAAGGCCAATACACTATATGCCTTCTTAACCATAGAGTCAACCTGCTTTGAGTGTCCTATGGACACGGACCCCAAGATCCCTCTGATCCTCCACAGTGCCAAGAGTCTTACCATTAATGCTATATTCTGCCATCATATTTGACCTACAACAATGAACCACTTCACATTTATCTGGGATGAACTCCATCTGCCACTTCTCAGCCCAGTATTGCATCCTATCAATGTCCTGCTGTAACCTCTGACAGCCCTCCACACTACCAACAACACCTCCAACCTTTGTGTCATCAGCAAATTTAATAACCCATCCCTCCACTTCCTCATCCAGGTCAGTTATAAAAATTGCAAAGAGTAAGGATCCCAGAACTGATCCCTGAGGCACACCACTGTTAACCGAGCAACATGCAGAATATGACCCATCTACAACCACTCTTTGCCTTCTGTGGGCAAGCCAGTTCTGGATCCACAAAGCAATGTCCACTTGGATCCCATGACTGTTTACTTTCTCAATAAGCCTTGCATGGGGTGTCTTATCAAATGCCTTGCTGAAATCCATATACACTACATCTACTGCTCTTCCTTCATCAATGTGTTTAGTCCTATCCTCAAAAAATTCACTCAGGCTTGTAAGGCACGACCTGCCCTTGACAAAGCCATGCTGACTATTCCTAATCATATTATACCTCTCTGAATGTTTATAAATCCTGCCTCTCAGGATCTTCTCTATCAACTTACCAACCACCGAAGTAAGACTCACTGGTCTATAATTTCCTGGGCTATCTCTACTCCCTTTCTTGAATAAAGGAACAACATCCGCAACCCTCCAATCCTCCGGAACCGCTCCCATCCCCATTGATGATTCAAAGATCATCGCCAGAGGCTCAGCAATCTCCTCCCTCGCCTCCCACAATAGCCTGGGGTACATCTCATCCGGTCCCGGCGACTTAACCAACATGCCCTGACCTCTTTTGCCTCCCTCCCTGTCCTTTATGAAACATCTAGAGCAGAGATGAAGAGGAATTTCTTTAGCCAGAGATAGTGAATATGTGGAATTCATTGCCATGGATCGCTGTGGATGCCATCATCGAGTACATTTAAAGCAAAGGTTGATAGGTTCTTGATTTGTCACAGTTTCAAAGGTTACAGAGAGAAGGCAAGAGAATGGGGTTGAGAGGGATAATCCATCAGCCATTATGGAATGGTACAGCAGTCTCGGTGGACTCAGCAGCCTAATTCTGCTCCTATGTCTACTGGTCTAATTGAAGAAGACATTACTGAAGCTGGCTCTGGAGTACTGTGTTCAGGTATGATCACTTTGCTGTCAGAAAGATGCCGTTAAGCTGGAAAGAGAGCAGAGGAAATTCACGAGACTGTAGCCAGCTGTTAAGGGACTTAGTTATGGAGAGAGATTGGGCAGGTTGGTACTTCGTTCCTTGGAGAATGAGGGGTGACCTTATACAGGTTTACAAAACCATGAGGCGCACAGATGAATGCACGCAGTCTTTTTCCTCTTTGCGGAAGCAAGAACTAGAGGGCACAGGATTAAGATGAGAGGGGAAAGATTTAATTGGGACCTGACAGGAAAATTATTAACCCAGATGGCAGTCCGTATATGGCACAGGCTGCCAGAGGGAGTGCCTGAGGCAGATACATACATTATCAACATTTAAAACTGTCAGACAGGTAGATGGATAGGAAAGATTTAGAGGGCTATGGGCTAAATGCAGGCAGATGGGACTGGCTCAGATGTGGATCCCTCTGCTTCGTCCCCCTCCATTACTCCTCTAACCCCAGATCATTCAGACAAGCTGGTGGAATTGTTTCAAGGATGATAACGTCATCAACAGATCTGGACAAATCAATTTCCCTGATTGGCTCCGGGACATTGATATCATCAACCAATCCTTCCACACCGGTCTCTGTGATTGGCTCCAGGACGATAAAATCATCATCATCTTCACTGACCAAGCTCTTGGCTGTGATTATTCCCAGGACTCACGTCCAACAGGTTCTGCAGCAATAGCTCCTGCAATTGGCTCTTGGGTTCTGCCCACCACAATGGTGATTGGCTCTAGAGAATTGATGTCATTGTGCAGCCCAACCTATTTCACCCCTGTGATGAGCTTCACCTGTGGCCCCATTGGGCCTGTCTCGCTGGTGATTGGCTCATCCCCTGTGACATAGTGAAGGGATCCACTCCAGCTCTCACCTTTCACCCATGGGTGGTCCTTCAGCAACAATATCAGCTGTTGGCTCCAGCGGACTGCCCTCATCCATTGGCTGACCTGCAACATCATCACTGATTGGCTCATATTCAATAATCCCACTCGTTGGCCCCTACCCAATAACTCTACTGATTGGACCACATAAGGATAACTACTCAGTGACTTTCTCGGCTGCCATATCATTGCACTTCAGACCAACATCTTTGTCGCACAACACCGATGGGCTCATCACGATTCGGATTCCACAGCTCCGACTGGCCCATTGATTGACACCAGTGTCAGCTCTGATTGGCTTGTCAACTAATTTCAGTATGGCTATTGCAATTGGATCCTCCAATGACTCAACAACGATAACACCAATAGCAGCAGGGAAGGGGAGGCCTCTCTACCCTGAGATCCATAAAGGGAATACCGAGGATTGTTCCAAGATGGGGAGGAAAGAATCCAATAAAACCCCAGAGTTAACGGCTCCACCAAGACAATTGCCCACCCAAATGCTGACCAGTCCACAAGCAGTGGAGGAGGGACAGCCCTCCATGATTCCTGTGTATGCACCCTGGAAGCCTCAAGAAACGATAATGAATCATGAATCAGGACCCAGCTAGAAAAAAAACCAGCACAGTTTGCTCAGTATGTCCGCTGTATTCTACAAATGTTTAATGTGACCCCGCAAGATTTATTCCGTCTCTGCTGCATGATTCTCTCAGCTGATGAGGGGTGGAAATGGAAGGCAGAATTAAGATACCAAACCTATCAGGAGTTAGAGGCGGGAAACCACAATGAGAATGAACAGACAGACCAGATTATCCAAGCCTTGGAAAGGGCTCTCCAGTATCCTGTAAACATCACTAAAGTACTTGAATCCAAACCTAAGCCTGGGGAATCGGGACCAGACTATTGCGAGCTATTCGTGGCCTGCTACAGCACTTTCGCAGGAGACCAGGCCTTTGATAATGGGAATCCATCCCCCCAGTTTAATGCCTTACAGCTCCAATGCTTACCCACTAAGTCAGCCAACATGATTACAACAAATAATATGGATTGGCCTGACAATGACCGAAATCGAATGCGAGGAGCTTTGACATATTATTGGGACCTGGCTTCCGAATTCTGATCAACCCCGAAGGGAGACTGGCAAGACTTGCATGCGGGCCAACTCCCATACTGGAAGATGGGACATCTGGTAAGACACTCTATTAATATTTACCGAACCCAGGATGTTGTACCCCATCTCTGGGCAATTTCGGACCATGAAGTCGGCCACACCAACTGCCCCCCTGTCCAGATCACCGTGAAAGAAGGACAGACTCCCCCATCCATTCCACAATACCCCCTCAAACCCGAGGCAATACAAGGGGTACAGTCGTTAATTGACTCCCTTTTGGCACAAGGAATCTTGACCCCTTGCACCTCTCCATGCAATATGTTGTAGCCTGGATGAAATCACCGGACAGACAGAGTCACTGGGAGGAACAAAGCAGCTTCTTTATTCGACACGACAAGCAGGCATCATACAGACGGAGACGCTTCGGTAGAAAGGTCTGCTAGTCCAATGTGGGCTCGATATTTATAGGCTAAACACAAAGGCAATTGCTACTTAAAAAGTTATAGACAATGCTTCCTTTTGAAGCTACATATAAACATCACACCTTCTGAATTCATCCTTTTCCTTCCAACGCCAGCATGTCTGGAATGCCAGTTAAATCCACAATACATTTATTTGGCGTTTTACGTGCTAACATAGAAGACAATTAATACCTATGAAGTATAGATAATACTGTCTTCGAAACTACAGCATCTGGTCAAACTATGGCACCAGGTGCATCTGGTATTCACACCTTTTTAGGAAGCACATTGTTGCGGACTCAATCCATAGTACTTCACCAAATAGAAGTCTGGTGGCCAAAGTCATTTAAACAAAGTCATGTAAACAAATCATCTACCCAAAAAGGCTCACTCTAACAGTCTCTCCTCTTGGCTCTCCTGGACAAAATTAAATTTGTATCAGGAAAGGCCAATCTTGGAGGATCTGCTCAAATAGGGCCGCAAAAATGCCCTGTCTCGAAATCTCCCCCCCCTCCAATTTTATGTACCTCTATCTATCCTAGCATTCCCTAATCGCTACCTACCAAATGTTAAGCAGAGAGGCTGTTCCAAGTTTTTAGGGAATGCGGCTCCCTTGGTGTGCCTGCTCTTTCCCTGCAGGCTGACTGAAGCTTAATCACGTTCCTTTCTCTTCAGCCCTTCATCCTCTGGTCGTTGAAACTCTCCTTCCAGGAGCACCCACAGGCTCTCTCATCGATGTACAGGAAGAGGTTGGGGTGGCCTCTACGTAAATGTCTGCAAGGACCTCTCCCTGGTGGCACCCCCTTCCGAACTGTCCGGTAGATCACTGGCCCAACTGCTGAAAAGGGCCCAGCTCCTCAGACTCAGGGTGACTGCTTTCAGATGCCGTGTGCAGTCTGAAATGCCGTCGAAGTGGTGGGACTTGCCATCTCTGCTTTAACTCAAAAATCCCTCCCCGTCTATTTCCCAAAAAATTTCTATACTACGCTATAAAATTAATCATCTACCTTCAGCAACCAGCTTTCTTTACAGAGTACCATCATCATCACACTTTAGCAGGCTAGTCATGGTTTTCTAACACGTTCTTAGTGTCTTCTGCCCCGCTCTCAGCGTTTTCTGCCTTTGCATTTTCTCTGGGTGTTTTCATCAACTGTGGTCAGGTCTGGCATGGCCGGCTGGTGTTCCCCTCTCAGGTTCTCTGTAATTACATGGTTACTGGGTACACTTGGTTCCCCACTCTGTCTGTGGGAGCAACAAGAGGGTGAGTTGTATGCTTTAACCTGAGTCCAGTGTTTCCACTGGCTGCCTCGCTGAGTCTGTACACAGACACACGTATCATTGGTTAAGAATACCGTCTGTGGTCCTATCCACCTGGGGGCAAACCCCGGCCTTTCTGGCAGCACCCTCACCGTAACTTGGTCGCCGGGCTGTGGAAGGACTATCCCCTTTCCCTCTGGCTCTTTCTGATCAGTGACTCGCTGTCATTGTTTCACTCGGTCCTTTAATACTTTAAGTTGGTTACAAAGGTCTTTCACATATTGGGTCATTCTATCCCTGTAAGCCCCAGGCTCCCCCAAACCCGTAATTACCCCACAAGGGAGTCGCATTGCTCGCCCCATCAATAATTCGTAGGGGCTGAGACCCAAACTGCAATTCCGGGTTGCGCGCAATCTCATCAAGATTCCTGGTAATACATCAACCCATGTCTTTCCTGTCTCAGCTATAGCTTTGGCTAACGCATTCTTGATTGTTCGGTTCATCCTTTCTACCATCCCTGAACTCTGGGGCTGGTAGGGTACATGGAACCGTTGTCGAATCCCTAGTAGTTGGCACATTTCCTTCATCACTTTCCCCGTGAAATGTGCTCCTTGATCTGAATCCACCTGAACTGGGGTTCCCCATCTTGGGAGGATTTCCTGAACTAGGATCCATGCAGCGGTGCGGGCCGTGCAGTCCCTTGTTTGGAAAGCCTCTACCCACCGAGTGAAGTGATCCATAATAACTAGACAGTAACGTTTCCCCCTGCTTTTTGGCAGGGGCCCTGTGAAGTCTATCTGGATGTTTTCCCAGGGTCCCCTCGGCCGAGGCTGATTTGCCAGCTGTAGCTTTCTGCCCTTACCAGGGTTATGCTGGGCACAAATGATACAACGGCGGCAGAATTTCTCAACTTCCGTGCCCATCCCTGGCCACCACCAGTCCTGACGGAGGGTTGTGATCATGCTCTGCCTTCCCTGATGCATCGCCCCATGATAAAACTTTAGTAGTATCTGTCTAATATAGCATGGGGCCACCGCGTCTCTTTCCCCCCCCCATGTGTCCAGCACCCATCTGATCCCTCCTTTGCTCCTTCTCTCCTCCATTTTTCCTTCTCTTCTGCCTCAGCCTCTTCAAATAATTTTACTAAGCTGGTTTCTGTCATTTTCTCCTGCACATTTGCAATTTCAATTGCCTCTTGTTCCTCTGCTGCCTTCTTCACAGCAATGTCTGCCCAAGGAGGAAATGGGAAAACCTTATGTTCTGGAGTGGCCGCAGTCTCTCTGAGTATCCCCTGGTGTTTTTGTTCCTTCGCTATATCCTGAACAGCGGTCAGTGGGCCAGTGTGTATAGGGTCCTGCTTAGGGGGTTTATACAGACCCTCCTCTATTTCAACTGTGTGTATCTTTACTTGCTCACAATCTTGCTTGTGTGTTCTGTTGGTTGTATGCATTCGCTACCCCTGACTCGTCCATATTATTTCTCCCTTTCCTGAATCTATAACAGCTCCTGCTTCCCGTAGGATGTCTATTCCAAGGATCGTGCCCTCATTATTTGGACATACCCAGAAATACACTGGAAGCTGCACTCCCCTGATTTCTAGAATTTGCTTCTCGCTTCTTTCTGCTTTTACTGTTTTCCCTCCTACACCCCTGTTATAACTGGCCTGTCCAGTTGTTAGTAAGGGTGAGTCTGTTATCGATACCGATGCCCGTGTGCAGTAACATATCGCATTGCCGTCCCCCTAACAATGCCGTTGTGTACATCCGCGGATCACCAGCGCTGGCAGTGGAGCCCACTGCCACATCTTTTTCTGCCTTAAGAGGTGCTGTTACTAGCTCTTTGATCTGATCCACAGTCAGACCGGTTGCTGATGGGGTGAGTGACTGGGTGTCTGCTGTGACCTTCGCCTGGGTTTTCCCCCTCCCTTTTGGACACTGTCTCCAGCCATGTCCCAATAGGCCACAGCTGTAGCATATCAACTCCTTCACTGTCTTATACCTGGTCCGGCAGTCCTTTGCTAGGTGCCCTGGCTGCCGGCAAGCAAAACAAACTCTCCGGGACATCACATCAGCTGCATCCACTACAGCCCACTTTACAATTTCTCTTGCCTTTTCTTTGGTCTATCTCACTGGCCCACAAACTATCCTAGAGTAGGTGAACCCTACCGTTATGCCTAAATCTAAAACTTCCTGGTGGCCTGAGCTCAGGCCTTCCTTCAGCATTTTTAGGAAGACTGGGTTGTTCCTCCCTGGATTATCCAACCCTGAATACTCCTCATATGTTCGATATTTACGTTCTGCATACTCCATGGCTGTCTCGTCCGCCTTTTGAATCACTGCCATTATCGTTCCCCAGCTACTCTCGCGTCCCCCCAGCCGCTGCCTCACTTCCCCTTTAAAACAGCTCCGTCTGGGTAGCCTCCAACCTGATGGCATGAACTTCGACTTCTCTAACTTCCGCTAATGCCCCACCTCCCCCTCGTACCCCATCTGTTACTTACTTTTATACACACATTCTTTCTCTCACTCTCCTTTTTCTCCCTCTGTCCCTCTGACTATACCCCTTGCCCATCCTCTGGGTTCCCCCCCCTTGTCTTTCTTCCCGGACCTCCTGTTCCATGATCCTCTCGTATCCCTTTTGCCAATCACCTGTCCAGCTCTTGGCTCCATCCCTCCCCCTCCTGTCTTCTCCTATCATTTTGGATCTCCCCCTCCCCCTCCAACTTTCAAATCCCTTACTCACTCTTCCTTCAGTTAGTCCTGACGAAGGGTCTCGGCCTGAAACATCGACTGCACCTCTTCCTAGGGATGCTGCCTGGCCTGCTGCATTCACCAGCAACTTTGATGTGCGTTGCTTGAATTTCCAGCATCTGCAGAATTCCTGTTGTTTATATCTTTCTTCATTACTGGTGTGCTCCCGGTAGTTGCCCATGTACCATCCCGCACCCCCTGGGCCATCCTGTCCCACACTCCTCGGGCACTTGGCTTTCACTAACACATGTATATCTTTAGGGTGCATCTGGTGAATTTTAACCATTTCCTCGAGCTTGCGCCAGAATTCTGAATTCCCACGGGCGACTTTAAGTGAGGGCAACTAGGATAAAATGCTCTGTTTCTCCCTGGGGGTGAAGGGCTTATGAATAGTCATAATCAAGGTCGAGGGCTGGCTGGGATCATCAGGGTTCTCCACCTGACGCTGCCTGACCTCAATAGGTGCCATTCTGGTAGATCTATCTGGGTAAAACCTCTTCCTGAGATATCTCCACACTATTTCCCACACTAGGCAATTTATCGTAGGTGGGTAGCAGTTAAACGGTACATACTTAAAACCGCAGAGTATGTATTCCACAATCTGCCACTTTTGAGTATCCGAACTCATGATGCCTGCTGTATTCCTGTGCATCACACTTGCAAACGCATACACCAAAATGCAGCTCCCCGAACGAGCATACACGCCCCTACTCCGGCGTCTCGAACCGTACCGTTGGTTACCACCTTTCGCAACTGGTGGACCAAGTCTCACCAAGTTAACCAAGTTAACATGCAAAGATTCCTCACGTACATAAACACACATGCACACGCACACACTACTTTTATATCTACCAGTTCAGCTCTCCACGTTCATGTACCTCATGTCCCGTGCACCCCCGACCGAACAGATCCAAGTGTGAGTGTTATTTTAGAAAAATACTCACCAACTTCGACTGCTAGGAACGCTGGCCACACAACGGGTCACGAAGTATCCCACTCCCGACACCAAATGTTGTAGCGTGGATGAAATCATCGGAGAGACAGAGTCATTGAGAGGAACAAAGCAGCTTCTTTATTCGATACAACAAGCAGACATCATACGGACGGAGACGCTTTCAGTAGAAAGGTCTGCTAGTCCAATGTGGGCTCGATATTTATAGGCAAAACACAAAGGCAATCGCTACTTAAAAGGTTATAGACAATGCTTCCTCTTGAAGCTACATACAAACATCACACCTTCTGAATTCATCCTTTTTCTTCCAACGCCAACATATCTGGAATGCAAGTTAAATCCACAATACATTTATTTGGCATTTTACGTGCTAACATAGAAGACAATTAATATTTATAAAGTATAGATAATACTGTCTTCGAAACTACAGCATCTGGTCAAACTACGGCGCCAGGAGCATCTGGTATTCAGATCTTTTTAGGAAGCGCATTGTTGTGGACTCAATCCACAGTACTTTGTCAAATAGTCAAATAGAAGTCTGGTGGCCAAAGTCATTTAAGTGTAAACAAATCAGCTACCCCAAAAAACTCACTCTAACACAATACACCCATCTTCCCAGTACCTAAACCAAGAAGCAAGGACTGGCGCCTTGTCCAAGATTTGCGCAAAATAAATGAGATTGTGGCTGCTCTCCATGCTCTGGTTCCGAACCTCGCAACGATCCTGAGTCACATACCAGCTACTGCCCTGGTATTTACTATCATTGACCTACAGCACGCATTTTTCGCTGTCCCTTTGCACCCGGATTCTCAATATTTATTCGCATTTACCTATCAGGGGTGTCAGTACACTTGGACGCGTCTACCCCAAGGATTTGTACATTCTCCCACACTCTTCTCACAGACGCTCCAGAAGCAGTTACGTGATCTCCAGTTGCCTGGCAACTCTACTACAGTCCAGTATGTGGATGATTTATTACTGGCAAGTGACACTTTGAAGAGTTGTGAAACTCCTACTAAACTTTTTGCATTCATTGGGATACATTTTTCCACCCCACAAAGTAAAGCGATCACAGCCCGAGGTAAACTTCTTGGGCATCCTGATAAGTGCGGCAGAGCGGCGCCCCACAGAAGATCGGATAACACCCATTGTAAATACTCCCCCACCTACTACCCCGAGACGGATGCGGGTCTTCTTGGGGCTCCTGAATTTCTGTCGGCAATGGATTCCTCACATCGCTACTCACACCAAGCACCTGACCCCCCTCGCTTCATCAAACTCACCATCTACTTTCTCGCTTACAGACACACAGCTGGAAGCTTTCAATGAGCTAAAGGAGAGCCTCATTCGAGCACCGGCTCTTGGTCGTCCACTCTATGACTGACCATTCCAGCTCTACGTAACCGTAAAGGAAGAATGTGCTACTGCAGTGTTCAGACAGGAAGCGTCCAGTAGCCTATTACTCAAACAAGCTTGATCCCGTAACTGGGGGAGTACCTTCATGCATACAAGTACTTCCAGCCATCTACGTTTTAGTAACAGCAGCATCCAACATAACATTGCACCAACCTGTAACTGTCCTGACACCTCACTCATTGGTAGAATTGTTGACCTCTCAGCAGACCCAGTATCTCATTCAAGCACGACAGAATCGATATGAAACAGCTCTACTAACTAATCCATTGCCTACTTTCTCTCACTGCAAAATGCTTAATCCCACCACCTTCCTAACTGACCTTTTCACTACCGCTCGAGAGGACCTAACTGACCAGCCCCTTGCAGATGCAGACTTTATACTTTATACTTTATTGTCGCCAAACAACTGGTACTAGAATGTACAATCATCACAGCGATATTTGATTCTGCGCTTCCCACTCCCTGGATTACAAATATTAAATATTAAAAATATTAAAAATAGTTAAAATTAGTAAATATTAAACATTTAAATTATAAATCATAAATAGAAAATAGAAAAATGGGAAATAAGGTAGTGCAAAAAAAAACGAGAGGCAGGTCCGGATATTTGGAGGGTACGGCCTAGATCCGGGTCAGGGTCCGTTCAGCAGTCTTATCACAGTTGGAAAGAAGCTGTTCCCAAATCTGGCCGTAAGAGTCTTCAAGCTCCTGAGACTTCTCCCGGAGGGAAGAGGAATGAAAAGTGTGCTGGCTGGGTGGGTCGTATCCTTGATTATCCCGGCAGCACTGCTCTGACAGCGTGCGGTGTAAAGTGAGTCCAAGGACGGAAGATTGGTTTGTGTGATGTGCTGTGCCGTGTTCACAATCTTCTGCAGCTTCTTTCAGTCTTGGACAGGACAACTTCCATACCAGGTTGTGATGCACCCTAGAAGAATGCTTTCTACGGTGCAGCTAGAGTTACAAAATACACATGGACTAAGATGTTAACTGTCCTGTGCTGTCACCAGTGGGATCATCAGTTGATCTGCCACCTGTCTTCAGGAGTTTCGGCCCGCTTATGATCAAGACTCCTTCGAGGTGGTGGGCCAGCAGTGCTAAAGCACCACCTCCCACTGATCCTGTCTCTGATGCCTCAGCTACAGCCCTGCTGGTTGACTTGATCTCTCTTCTAGTGAAGTCAAGGTCACGCAGCCACTTCTGGAGAGTGAACGCAATAAACCCACGGCAGCCTACTCCGAATGGATAGCATGAGACCTTCCACCCTCTGTCTCTGCACTCTGATCTCAACTCTGCATACTTGGTTAACTTGCGCTCATGGGCTTCATTGATGTTGTCTTCCCAGGGGACTGTGAGTTCACCAATAACCGCTTCTCTACTGGTGTCAGACCATACGATTATATCTGGACGCAATGTGGTGAAAGCTATTTGCTCCGGGAAACTGCCTTTCCCATCCAGGTCGGCCTTGACACGCCAATCATTGGTTGAAGAAAGTATGCTTGATCGTGAGCCTGTGCTGTACACCCTTGACTTGGAGCCTTCTTTCACAAATGATATGCGATGTTCTGTGCAGCATGGGGCATGAGATAAGTTGTGCTGCAGTACTCTCTGCTCAGCCGCTTCTGTTACAACTTTGAGAACATTGTTATGTCTCCATGTGTACATGCCGCTGGAAAGATTGACTCTGCATGCACTCAAGGTATGTTGAAATGTTCCCTTCTCGCCACAAGCAGCACACCTGTCTGTCTTATCTTCATACCAGGTGCTGAGGTTGGCAGGTGTTGGGAGCAGATCGTACGCTGCTCTGCATAGAAAAGAAATGCGGAGCGGTTCCATCTGCCACAGAACATTCCAAGATAGGTGTCGTTGTTCAACACTTTCCCACTGGGTCCAAGCCCCTTGTTTGGCCAGGCCAGCTGTTTTAGCTAACCTCTTCTCCTCTTCTACCTCTCGTATTTCTTGTGTTACAAGCTCACGGCGCTCCTTACCTGTAGAAGATGGCCACCACTCGTGGGTTGTCCATCCAAGTCCCTGGCGGCCTAGCTGGATAGCCCCAACCGTCTCCTTGTGCTTCAATCTGGACTCTGCCTCATCAACTGCTACATGGGCTGACCACTTCCTGCCTGATCTCACATCCGGCTGGGTGTTCTTGATGACAGGGTTATTTGAGTCTCGAAGCATCAAGAATGATCTTACCTTGGCTACCTTGACCTCCTCAACAAGGGATTGCACTGGGATGGTAAGCTTTGTCTGGCTACTGTGGATTGCAACATTGGTGAGGCTGTTCGGTACTCCAAGCCACTTCTTCACATACTTGTTGATCTTCCGTTCCATTGCCTCAATGTGGGACATTGCCACTTCATAGACAGTTAGTGGCCACATTATCCGTGGCATTAGTCCGTATTGCAAGCACCACAACTTCAACTTGCCAGGCAAGCCACACTCATCAACAGACATCAGACCTCTGCTGATCTGTTCTCCTGTCTCTTGAACCCTCTTGGTGTCTCTCAGCTCCTCTGTGTACCATCGCCCGAGGCTCTTAACTGGTTGGTCCTGAATGGATGGAATCTCCTCTCCACAAAGGGTGAAATGAAAGTCAACCAGCTTTCTTCTCCTAAGAACAAGGCTCCTTGGTCTTGAACTTCATTTTTCCCCAATCCATTAGCTCCTCGAGTCTAGATAGTACATTTTCCACTGCCTCCGTGCTGGGTCCCAAAAGGGTAAGATCATCCATGAACGCTCGTATTGTTGGAAACTCCTCTCCGCCATCAAGTGCGACACCTGGTCCCACTGATTCTGCAGCCCTCACAATAACCTCCATGGCTAACACAAAAAGGACGGGTGAAATTGCACATCCCATTGGGATTCCAACATCCAAGCTCTGCCACCTAGTTGTAAACTGCTGAGTGGAAAACCTCATCTGGAAATCGTTGTAGTACTGCATAACAAAGTTCCTCACCTTAGCAGGAATCCATAGGAATTCCATCGCAAACTCAATCAGGACATGGGGAACAGAACCATACGCATTTGCCAGATCAAGCCAAACTACAGCCAGATTTCTTCTCAACCTTTTTGACTCCTGGATGGTATGCCATATCATACTAGAATGTTCAAGGCATCCCGGGGAGCCTGGTATTCCTGCCTTCTGCACAGATGTATTTACTAATCTATTTTCAATCACAAATGAAGATATTCTTTCTGCCAGAATGCCAAACATAATCTTCCCCTCTACATTCAGGAGTGAAATTGGTTGGAACTGATTCAATGTAGAAGAATTCTCTTCCTTCGGGATGTATACTCCTTCAGCTTCACTCCATGACACAGGAACAACACCTTGTCTCCACACCACCTTTAACAATCTCCACAAGTATTTCCTCAGCTGTTCACACTTCTTGAACACCTTATACGGCACTCCATTAGGTCCTGGCACTGAGCCTGACCTTGCCTTTCTGATGAACCGTTCGACTTCTGCCAGATCGAACTTCACTCCGGGCTTGGTAGGCTTCACGAGCCCTGAAATGTCAAGCAAAGGAGCCTCCCGCTGTTCGTTAGAGTAAATGCTTGCCAGGTGATCCTCAAGTTCTTGTTGAGAGATGTTAAGCTGCCCGCTCTTACTTTGTTCAAACAGTTTCTTTGTGAACTCATGAGGGTTCTCAAAGAACGACTTTCTTGCCTTCTCTCTCTTCTTTCTCTTTTTACGTTGTGACTCTGCACGACGGAGTGATGCTAACTTTATTCGAAAATGCTCTCGGAGATCAGCAAGCCCTGGCTTGTCACCCTCACTTGCTACCTTCCACCTCTGTCTCAACAATCTAAGCTCTCTCCTCAACCTACTAGTCTCCTTCTGGCACCTGCTTGGTTGCTGTGTAGGCCTTGCTTTCTTCAACTCAACCAAACCAAACCTGTACTTTGAAACATCGTAAATCATATCACCCATCACTTCCAACTTTCTCTTTGATGTTCCCCTGAGAGTGTTCTCCAACATCATACTGATATCCTCATCAAATACACGCCAAGCCTTCTCATCTGCCATTGCTGGCCACTTGACCTTCCTCTTCTTCTCTACCTCCTCGCCACCGCCATCATGCGAAGAATATACCTGGGTACTGTGGTCTGAAACCTGACCTGGGTTATCTCTCGTCTGACCTGGAGTATGATGACGCTCTCCAGAGCGAATCGTTGTGGCTTGTGAATCAGTGGTTGAAAAGACCACATCATCTGTGCTTGAAATCTCATCTTCATCCACTGGGATGGAATAGCAGTTCAACTTTGCTTGGTGGACTCATAAACCTTTAATGCTGGAAAACGCTCTCCCACACCAACACACTGGACACTCAGAGCCTCTTATCCTAGCTCTTGGTCGTAGTCATTCCCTGTAATTAACTGTATCCGTCTGATTGGGTCCATCATTCTCCCTCCTTCTCGGAAGACCCCGAGGGTATGTTTCTCCATGTAAACTAGAAGCTTCAAGAGATGGGTGCTCTTCTGAGCTGGTGCCTGGACTGCCAATCCTGACACCCCCGGTGCCAGTCTTTCCTGGCTGTCCGCTGTCTCTCCACGCTGTCACCGGACTATTCCCGGTTGCCAACCAGACTATTCCTGGTAGTCACTGGTATCCAGAACAAAAGAGTTACAAAATACACATGGACTAAGATGTTAACTGTCCTGTGCTATCACCAGTGGGATCATCAGTTGATCTGCCACCTGTCTTTAGGAGTTTCGGCCCGCTTATGATCAAGGCTTCTTCGAGGTGGTGGGCCAGCAGTGCTAAAGCACCACCTCCCACTGGTGAGCTTAAAAACTTGGCATCTGCCTCTATCAGAGTTGTTGGTCACTTCCATCCAACAGATAGTCTACTCTTCAGGTGTCTATGCTATAAAAATTAGTGAGGGTTTTAGGGGACAGACCAGATTTCTTTAGTTTTCTCAGGAAGTAAAGGCGCTGGTGGGCCTTCTTGGCAGTGAACTCTGCTTGGTTGGACCAAATCAGGTCATTTGTGATATTGACCCCGAGGAACTTAAAGCTTTTGACCTGTTCCACTTGCGCACCACCGATGTAAATGGGGTTGTGCGGTCCGCTACTCCTTCTGAAGTCAACAACCAATTCCTTCGTCTTGCTGACGTTGAGGGATAGGTTATTGTCTTCGCACCATGTCACTAGGTTCTTAATTTTCTCTCTGTAAAACTCATCATTGCCCGAGATACGGCCTACAATTGTGTCATCACCAAACTTATATATGGAGTTTGATGGAAACTTGGCTACACAATCATGGGTGTACAGTGAGTACAGCAGGGGGCTGAGTACACAGCCTTGTGGGGCACCGGTGCTCAGAGTGATTGTAGAGGAGAGCTTGTCCCCTATTTTTACAGCCTGGGTCCTGTCTGTGAGGAACTTGAAGATCCAACTGCAGACCTGAGTGCTAAGGCCCAGGTTCCAGAGGTTAGGAATCAGTTTATTTGGAATGATGGTATTAAAGGCAGAGCTGTAGTCAATGAAAAGGAGCCTTACGTATGCGTCTTTATTCTCCAGGTACTCTAAGGAGGAATGTAGGGCCAGAGAGATGGCATCTGCCGTTGACTTGTTGTTCCGGTAGGCCAAGTGCAAAGCGTCGAGGTTGACCGGTAGGCTGTGGTTGATGTGTGCCATAACCAATCTCTCGAAGCACTTCATAACAATTGATGTCAGAGCCACAGGTCGATAGTCATTCAGGCATGCCACCTTGCTCTTCTTCAGCACTGGGATTATCGTTGCCTTCTTAAAACACCAGGGGACCTTAGACTGAAGCAAGGAGCAGTTGAAGATGTCAGCAAACACTCCAGCTAGCTCGCTTGCTCAGGCCCAGAGAACCCATCCTGGGACGCCATCTGGGCCTGTCGCCTTCCTTGGATTTATCTTCAGGAAGGCCCTTCTAACGTCCTCCTCAGTGATGATGAATCTCGATGCCACCAGGTCCGGTTCATCCGGAGGGAGCAGGACGCTCCTCTTCTGTTCGAATCTTGTGTAGAATACGTTAAGTTCGTCAGGAAGAGAAGTGCCACAGTTATTGATATTCCCAGCCTTTTCTTTGTGCCCAGTGATCTCATTTAGACCCTGCCATAGTCTACTGGCATCCCTTTGGTTAGCCTGGGCTTCCAATTTGGCTCGATATTGCCTCTTGGCGCCCGTAATGGCTTTCCGGAGTTCACACCTGGATTCTGTGTAGCGACTGGTATCCGCGGACTTAAAAGCCGCAGCTCTAGCCTTTAAAAGGGACTTGACCTCATAATTCATCCAAGGTTTCCGGTTAGGGAATACCTGGATTGGTATTATAATACCGATATTATAATAGTATAAAACCTAGACTTGACATTTTATGTGGATGATAGCTCTTTTGTGGATCCAGCAGGGAAACGATGTTCTGGCTTTGCGATAGTGACGTCAGTGAAGTAGTTGAGCAGGCCTCTTTTGAAGCAGCTGTCTCAGCCCAGAAGGCTGAGCCGTTTGCTCTGACTCGTGCCTGTATCCTAGTAACAGACAGAAGTACAAACATTTACACAGACTCTCGTTATGCATTTGGAGTTACACATGACTATGGGGCTCTCTGGGAACATCGGAGATTTCTGACTTCCTCTGGCCACCCCATTAGTAATGTCACCTTTGTAGACAACTTACTCACTGCTCTACAGCTACCTCGAGTTTTGGCTATCATTAAATGTGCAGCCCACACCCGCATGTTTGACTGGGTCTCTAAAGGCAGTTCTTTAGCAGATGAGTCAGTGAAGAGTGCGGTACAATCCTCGTTGGTTGTAGTCCCCTCAGGTTCACATCATGCAACCCACCACAACTCAATCAGAATGGGTACACCAGACATGCGGGAGGTACGTACCTTTCAGGGAGACGCCTCTGAGGAGGAGCGCAAACTGTGGTCCCAGATGGGGTGCCAGAAAGACCCCGACCTAGGTCTTTGGATCATCCCAGTGCGATAGGTTTGTGTTCCCACACAGTTTTTACCAATATTGGTCGATTATATACATAATTGTACACACCTGGGAAAGGAGGGAATGGTTGGTAACCTGTACCCTGCACACCAGGTATGACTCCCTTGCCAGGTGGACTTTCCTCGTGTCTACAAGTTGATTTTATTGATTTGCCTGGAGTTATTTGCTATAGATACTGCTTAGTTATTACAGATGTATGGGGCTTACTGTGTATAAATATACGGCTGTAACCTGAGGGAGCGGGTCCACTTGTCAGATGGTGGCAGTACTTAGGTGCCTTCCCTTTGACAACTGAGTCTCAAACTCCTGCAGGAAGGTGCACAATAAACTGGTAGTTATAAGAAGCTGGTCTCCCGAGTTTTATTCAGATTCAACTTTAACACCACAGTGCCGCCGATTGGCTCATACAGTGGGTCAGCCATGACACAGCCAATTATCTGGCCCAACAACTTGAACCGGGTCAATGAGAGCCAGCCGTTTAAACGGTTAGCTACAGTGAAGGCTGGTACGGGGTGGACAATATATCTATTTCTAATTAAACTGTGATTTAGTGGACTCTTATCAAAGTAATTGGGTTTCGCTCTAACTGACTTAACATACTAACAACTGAGTGTTCTTTGTCTGCTCATTCTATATATTGTAGCATTTCTGTTTTAAAATCAGAAAGCTCATCCGAGCCTCCAGAGAGCGAGTCTCTGTCTCTCTTTGATGTCTGGCTTCGAGGCCTTTCTCGCCGGCTGAGCTCGAACAATAAACTGGTGAAGAGGTTAAAGTTCATAATGCTGTGGTGTGATTATTGGTCCGGCAATCCTTTTTGAAGTTTACAGACCCACGACTGTGCTGCAACACACAGCTCGAACCACATCAAGTTCGCTGATGACGCAACGATGGTGGGTCTCATCAGCAAGAACAATGAGTCAGCATACAGAGAGGAGGTGCAGCGGCGAACAGACTGATGCAGAGCCAACAACCTGTCTCTGAATGTGAACAAAACAAAAGAGATGGTTGTTGACTTCAGGAGGACACGGAACGACCACCCTCTGCTGAACATCGATGACTCCTCCGTAGAGATAGTTAAAAGCACCAAATTTCTTGGTGTTCACCTGGCAGAGAATCTCACCTAGTCCCTCAATACCGGCTCCATAGCAAAGAAAACCCAGCAGCGTCTCTACTTTCTGTGAAGGCTGAGGAAAGTCCATCTCCCACCCCCCATCCTCACCACATTCTACAGAGGTTGTACTGAGAGCATCCTGAACAGGCGCATCACTGCCTGGTTCGGAAATTGCACCATCTCGGATCGCAAGACCCTGCAGCGGATGGTGAGGTCAGCTGAGAAGATCATCGGGATCTCTCTCCCCACCATAAGAGACATTCACACCACACGCTGCATCCGTAAAGCAAACAGCATTATGAAGGACCCCACACACCCCTCATACTAACTCTTCTCCCTCCTGCCATCTGGCAAAAGGCACCGAAGCATTCGGGCTCTCACGACCAGACTATGTAACAGTTTCTTCCCCCGAGTCATCAGAATCCTCAATACCCAGAGCCTGGACTGACACCAACCTACTGCCCTCTACTGTGCCTATTGTCTTGTTTATTATTTATTGTAATGCCTGCACTGTTTTGTGCACTTTATGCAGTCCTGGGTAGGTCTGTAATCTAGTGTACTTTTGTGTTGTTTTTTTACCTAGTTTAGTGTAGTTTTTGTATTGTTCATGTAGCACCATGGTCCTGAAAAACGTTGTCTCATTTTTACGGTGTATTGTACCAGCAGTTATGGTCGAAATGACAATAAAAAGTGACTTGACTTGACTTCATTGCATCTTGGTACGTGGGACAATAGTAAATCAATTAACCAATGATTTTACACACCTCTACAAGATCCCTCATTGTTCTCCTCAACCCAAGGAAGATAGAGTCAACCTGTTCAAACTCCCTCCACAACTCAGTCCCAGCAACATCACTGGAAATCTCCTTTGCCCTCTTTCCAGTGTAAGGATATCACGGGGTTTTGCAGGGACCATTCACTTTGGACTCCCAGATCCACTCCCATCCACGACCCTCCCCCTCTATTACACACTTCCCCTGCAACTGCAACATCCTCATAAGTGAAATATTGAAAGTAGGAACTTGCATGTTCCTGTTGGAATAAAAGGCAAGGCTAACACGTTTAGGGAACCTTGGTTTTCCAGTGATGTTGAGGCCCAGGTTTAGAAGAAGGAATTACTTATCAGGTGTAGGCAATATGAATCAAATGAGGTGTTGAAGGAGTGTAAGGTGTTTAAGGGCTTTACCAAAATTATCAGCAACCTCAGGCTCAGCACTGATGCCAACAGAGACTCAGTTCTGATTCAAGATTCAAAGTACATTTATTATCAAAGTATGTACAAAATATCCAACCTTGAGATTTGTCTGAATTCACTTTTACTTTTCCTCAGGGAAGCTGTCTTAGTCCCCTGCTATTCTCCTTATACATGCTCTCCTTTGGAGACTTCATTAGAGAGCATAAACTTGATCTCCACAGTGATGTAGATGACACACAATTGTATATCTCAGATGAGCCTGATGCACCTTATTTTCTCTGCCTTCTGGTATGGCTGCAATAAACAAATGGATGAGCAATAATTTCCTAACAATAAATGAAGATAAAACCGAAACACCTTTAGTTGGTCCCAAAGCCAAAACAGATATACTTCTTGATAAACTTGGGAACTTGGTTCCCTTTATAAAATCAGAAGTAACAAGCTTGGGTGTTATCCTTGACTCAGATTTGAATTTTAATCCCACATAAAGAAACTAACCAAAGCAGCATTTCTACACTTTACAAATATTGCAAACGTACGCCCATTTCTGCCATGTAATGAAGCTGAAAAACTAATACATGCCTTTATATCGAATAGATTGGATTTCTGCATTGCAATTTTTAACTGGACTCCCAAAGTATTTGATGGGTCCTGGGCATGCCAGCCAATGAGGTCACCAAGTAGCTATCCTTCTGTGGACTAATCAATGGGGTTATTGGATAGGAGGCAATAGCTGATTCTGTTGCTGAAGGACCACCCACCGTCTACAGGTGAGACTGGATAGGATCCCTTTGCTGTGTCACAGTGGATGAACCAATCACCGGTGAGACAGACCATGAGCCAGGAGGACCGAGGACTTATCAAAATTGGGTGAAATTGGTTGGACTGCATGATGACATCAAAACTCTGGAGCCAATCACCATTACTGGAAGCACAACACAACAACCAATCGCAGGAGTCATTGCTGCAGAAGCTGTTGGAGTTGAGAGTTCTGGGAGCACTCACAGCCAAGGGCTTGGTCAACGAAGTTGCTGATGTAATTGTCCCACAGCCAATCACAGAAACTGATCTGGAAGGATTTCTCAATGATATCAATATCCCAAAGCCAATCAGGCAATTCAATTTGGCCAGTTCTGTTAATAACATTTATCATCCTTGAGCCAATGGTACCAGCTCGTTTGGATGATCTGGGGTTCGGGGAGTAATGGAGGGGGAGGGAGCAGAGGGATCCCCATCTGAGCCATTCCGATATGCCTGCATTTGGCCTGTAGCTCTCTAAACCCTCCCTATCCATCAACTTGTCTGAGTGTCTTTTAAATGTTGTTCATGTATGTATCTGCCTCAACCAAATTCTCTGCAGCTTGTCCCATATTTGGACCTCTTGCTCAGTTAATAATTTTTCCCTCGGGTCCCTATTAAATCTCTCTCTCTCACCTTAAACTCCTGTTCTCTGGTTCCCGATTCCCCAAACGTTGGGACAGACCATGCGCATTCACTCTCTCCGTGCCCCTCATGGTTTTATACACCTGTATAAGGTCACCCCTCATTCTCCAAGGCAAAAGTCCAAACCTGCCCAATCTCTGTCCATAACTCAGTCCCATGAGAGCCAGCAACAGTCTCGTAAATCTCCTCTGACTTGTTCCAGCTTAATGGCATCTTTCCAAGAGAAGAGCGACTAAAACTGAACAGAATATTTCAGGTGCATCTTCACTAATTTCTTCTTCAATTAAACCATAAGACCATAAAACATTAGGCTACTTGGCCCATCAAGTTTGCTCTTGTCATTCCATCATGGCTGATTGATTATCCCTCTCAACCTTATTCTCCTACCTTTTCACTGTAACCTGACAAACCAAAAACCTATCAACCTCTGTTTTAAACAGACGCAATGACTTGGCCTCTGTTAGAAAGTTTTTTGGGGTCAGCTCATATGGCAAATAATTTCAGCAACTGACTTTCAGCCACCAGATTTCAGATGCCAATATGAACTGTGGATTAAATCTAAAATGCAGCTCCTGGGTTCCTAAGAACTGTGAACCACAGTTATTTGGAAGACCAGACAATGCTGATTAAGATTCACTGACATGTCTGTGGTGTGGGTGCGAAGAGGGAGGTGTGAAGTTTGTGTGTAGTTCAAAGAAAGCATTGTGGATGCATTGTAAATATAGAATTTTCCTTTGATCTTTCGTGCATAAAATGTCGTGTAGCGTTGGGTCAGACAGACCACTGTCCTCTGAAAGGGTCTCCATCTGCTGTATCTCATATTTTTGAATAGAGAGGCTGCTCTATATTTACCAGTACTTCTCTCCAGTGACTTTGTCCATGCCACATTTGGTGCCAGGAGTGGGATACCTTCTTGTGGCCCATTGTGTGGACGATGATCTCAGCAGTCTAAGTGGGTGAGTATTTTTTAAATTAGCACTCTCACTTGGACCTGTTCAGGTCGGTGGCTACGGGATCGCTACGTATCACGAACACACTGGAAAACTGAACTGGGAGATAAAAGTAATGTGCGTGCATGCACGTGCCTTTATGTAAGAAGCTAATCTTTGTGTGTTAATTTGGTTCGACTGGGCTACCAGTCGCGAAGGATGGTTATTGAAGGGTCCAGATGCCAGTGGAGGAATGCATACTCATTCCAGGAACTGTACTTCAGCAAGCATGTTTGTGAGTGTGTGTGCCTTGATGTAACTGATACAGAGGAACACAACAGGCTTCATGAGTTCAGAAGCATATCTGTGGCAGATTGCAGAGTACATTCTCAGCAGTTATAAGTATGTAATATTTAACTGGTACACTTTATTTATGTTTTGTAGTGTGGGAATTTGTGTGGAGATATTTCAGGGACAGGTTTTACCCAGATATATCTGTTAGGATGGCACCTATTGTGGTCAGGCCACATCAGGTCGAGAACCCTGAAGACCCAAGCCAGACCTTGACCCAGATTATGGCCATTCATAAGCCTTTCACCCCAGGGAGAAACACAGCATCTTGTCAGAATTGCCCTCGCTTAAAGTTACATGTGGGAATTCAGAATCATGGTGCAAACTCGAGGAATACTTTGCTTCAGTATTCACTACGGAAAAGGATATTGGCGATTGTAGGGATGACTTACAGTGGACTGAAAACCTTGAGCATACAGACATTAAGAAAGAAGATGTGCTGGAACTTTAGGAAAGCATCAAGTTGGATAAGTCTCTGGGATCTTATGAGATGTACCTCAGGCTACTGTGGGAGGCGAGGGAGGAGATTGCTGAGCCCCTGGCAATGGCCGTTGCATCATCAATGCGGACGGGAGATGTTCCCGAAGATTGTAGGGTTGCAGATGTTGTTCCCTTATTCAAGAAAGGGAGCATAGATAGCCCAGGGCATTATAGGCCAGTGAGTCTTACTTCAGTGGTTGGTCAGTTGATGGAGAATATCCTGAGAGGCAAGATTTATAAACACTTGGAGAGGCATATGATAAGGAATAGTCAGCATGGCTTTGTCAAAGGCAGGTTGTGCCTTATGAGCCTGATTGAATTTTTTGAGGATGTGACTAAACACGTTGATGAAGGTAGAGTCGTAGATGTAGTGCATGTGGATTTCAGCAAGGCATTTGACAAGGCTTATTGTGAAAGTAAGGAAGCATGGGATCAAAGGGGACCTTACTTAGTGGATCTAGAATTGGCTTGCTCACAGAAGACAAAGACCAGTTGTAGATGGGTTATATTCTGCATGGAGGTCGGTGACCAGTGGTGCGCCTCAGGGGATCTGTTCTGGGACCCCTACTCTTCGTGATTTTTATAATTGACCTGGATGAGGAAGTGGAGGGATGGGTCAGTAAATTTGCTGATGACACAAAGGTTGGGGGTGTTGTGGATAGTGTGGAGGGCTGTCAGAGGTTACAGGGGGATATTGATAGGATGCAAAACTGAGCTGAGAGGTGGCAGATGGAGTTCAACCCAGATAAGTGTGGCGTGGTTCATTTTGGTAGGTCAAATGTGATGGCAGAATATAGTATGAATGGTAAGACTCTTGGCAGTGTGGACAATCAGAAGGATCTTGGAGTCCGAGTCCACAGGACACTCAAAGCTGCTGCGCAGGTTGACTCTGTGGTTAAGAAAACATATGGTGCATTGGCCTTCATCAATCATGGGGTTGAGTTTCGGAGCCGACAGGTAATGTTGCAGCTATATAGGACCCTGGTCAGACCTCACTTGGAGTACTGTGCTCAGTTCTGGTTGCCTCACTACAGGAAGGATGGGGAAACCATAGAAAGGGTGCAGACGAGGTTTACAAGGATGTTGCCTGGATTGGGGAGCATGCCTTATGAGAATAGATTGGGTGAACTTGGCCTTTTCTCCTTGGAGTGACGGAGGATGAGAGGTGACCTGATAGAGGTGTACAAGGTGATGAGAGGCATTGATGGTGTGGATAGTCAGAGGCTTTTTCCCAGGTCTGAAATGGCTAGCACGAGAGGGCAAAGTTTCAAGGTGCTTGGAAATAGATACAGAGGAGATGTCAGGGGTACGTTTTATTTGCGCAGAGAGTGGTGAGTGCATGGAATGGGCTGCCAGCGATGGTGGTGGAGGCGGTTACGATTGGGTGTTTTAAGAGACTCCTGGACAGGTACATGGAGCTCAGAAAAATAGAGGGCAAAGGGTAACCCTGGGTAATTTCTAAGGTAAGGACATGCTCGGCACAGCATTGTGAGCTGAAGGGCCTGTATCGTGCTGTAGGTTTTCTCTGTCCTATGTTCTTAGATGGATGAGAGGATTTCCACAAGTCTAATGATTTACAGAAGTGTGCCACTGCAAAATGCCCTTTCACCAGCCCAAATGCTGATGGGTCGACACAAACACACTAACCTTCCAATGCATGAAAACATGTTGACACCTACAGGAGCACATTAGGTCAAACTGGCTAAAGTGAAAGGGAAAGAAAAAGGGAAATGGTATCATGACAAGTCTACAAAAAGCCTACCAGTTCTGAAGCCTGGAGATCAAACTCGAATCCCAGTTCACAATTCTGGAACATGGTCCATGTCACGATACGTGCAAGAGGAAGTCACTCCATATTCCTATCAGATTCAGACAGAGCAAGGGACACCTCTGAGAAAGAATCGTATGGATCTACGACCACAGGATCCAACCCATGGCTGTGATGTCACCTGTCAGGACAGCAAAGGGGTCAGCATTTGTAAAAGATGAACATGTTGATCAGAGTTCTCAGAAAAACACAAATAGTAACACAGCAAATGCAAGCAATACTCCTGGGGAAACAACTAGCAGACCAAAAGGACCATTAAACCATCTCAGAGACTGACTGAAAGCTGTTGAGTGGATAAGAGACTGTAGTTGCTCATCACAATTGAAGTTGAAATGTTGAACAGCTGAAAATTCAGCAAAAATAAAGGAAAGAGACCAGTTATGGAATGTAGATAACTTTGTTGGAAAGGATTATTGCTCCTTGCAGGTTTATGAGGACAAGATATTGTATTTGTTTGTCTATCATGGGTGGAAGGGAAAGATGTTTTATTATGTGTGCATAATAAAGAACTTCATTTCCCAGAGAGCAATACAAGGGGTTCACCCAGAACCTGAAGCTGTGATGGTGACCTGGTTGTGCACATTGGGGTTGAGCAGCAGTCCAGTAACAAAATGTTCCAATGTTTGCAGGCACCAAGTTTGTCTTTATTAAGAACAAAAATAACAATAAATTTGATTCTCCTGGATTCCAATTCTCATATTTTCTCTCTCTCTCTCAAACCCCCTCCCTCCCCCCCGACCCCCGCTGTGTGAAAAAAGACTTATATTTCCCAGTTTGAGCTCCTAATTAGCAGTTTTAGTTCAGTCACAACAGGAACCCTTTGGAGAGGGTGCAGAGGAGACTGACCAAGATTGGGGCCAATGTCTTACAAAGCCAAAGTTGTGAATGTTACGGCTTTTCTCCTTGAGCAAATGGAATGAGAGGTGGCTTGATAGTGGAGTGCAAGATGTTAAGAGACAAATGCAGAGTGAACAACCAGTGCCTATTTCCCAAGGCAGCAATGGCTAAAATGAGACGTCATAATTTTAAGGAGATTGGACGAAAGCATAGGGAGCATGTCACAGGGACATACTTTACAGCAGGGGTCCCCAACCTTTTTTGCACCGTGGACCGGTTTAATATTGACAATACATCACTTCTCGGCCTTTTGGCTAAGATCAAGTGTAGTATCTGTTCTTATCAGATCAGAAGGCGGAGGAGAAGATTTCGCGCTGACGCAGGGGTGCATCCTAATGCTGACTGGCTTCCAATCTAACACCCCATACCAGCGACGACAGCGGTGAGGAAGATGGCTGCAGAGACCAGCACATCGGCTCGAGGTCCAGAAATCAAGAACACTGTCAGGCTGACTGTGCGATACCGGAACGGGGGCACCGGCTTCACCCAAAAGATCTTCATCCGGAAGGTCTTGATGGAATGCTGCAGATTTACGCCCCAGGACATCTGCTGCGTGCAAGATTTCGCCGGCTTCTTCGACGTCACCTTCCAGCAGGCTGCAGGCTGGCAGAAGCTGCACCAGCAGTTTCAGCTGAAGGGGGGAGAGGCGCCACTGTCGCTGTTGAAAGCACAGGCCCTCTTTGCGACTGCCACCCAGCAGGAACGGACAATCACGGTCCAGATGGTTAGCCTGTACATGCCAGTGGTGGACGTTCTTACATTCCTCGCTCGGTATATGGAGAGCGTAGGAACTCCAGCGGACGTGAAGGACGGACTGGGGATCTGGACCAGCAAGCGGCAGGTCAAGGTGAAGCTGAGGTTGGACTCCAACAGCTGCGTCATCCACCCCTCCCCCCTCGGTCTTCGCCATCGGAGGGAACCGAGGCTTCGTGGTGTACGCGGGGCAACCCAGGGTGTGCTGAAACTGCAGCAAGGCGGGGCACATCGCAGCCCAGTGCAGGGTGGTGATGTGCAAGAACTGTAAAACGGAGGGCCAGCTGACCAAAGACTGCATGCAGGCCAAGTCCTGTAACCTCTGCGTGCGGACAGGCTGGCCACCTGTACAGAGCCCGCCCGAGACATGGGGGCACCTACGCACAGGTGACCAGGGGAGGTGCTGGCACAGAAAGGGCCCCGGCAGGTTCGGGCGTACCCGCCAGCGCTGCAGACGAGGCACCCGACAAGACGGACGACGATACCAGGGAAGAAGCTGCAAGCACCCCAAGACCTGCCACCCCCCTGCAGACCCTCCAGGACCCGGCAAACGACGAGGAGGAGTCCATGGAGGAGGGGAGAGCCGAAGTGGAAAGCGGATGGAGCGTCGTGGCCAAACGCAAAAAGACCCTCAAGGCAGCGGCCAATCGACAGAAGGCGGAGGAACAAAAGAAAATGGCAGTGAACCACACAGTCTCCGGTACCCTGTCCTCTTCAGAGGAGGAAGGAGTTGGGGGAGGCCAGCAGCCCCGGCGGAGGAGGCAGCTGGCAGAGCAGGCGGAGAGGAGGAGAGAGGAGGGAGAAAGTCTGCTGGCCACCCCCCCAAGTACAGGAGGCGGAGAGCAGCAGAGACACCCAGCTCCGGGAATCCGGGAGCAGAGCCACGGCTGTCACCCAGCAGCCCAGGAAGTCAACAACCCCCCAGGCTCAGTACCAGAACTGCCACACCCGGAGGAGTATAACCTGCAGTACCTGAGCCCACAGAAGGTGAAAGACTTCACAAAGGCGGTGGGCATGAAGGCTCAGGACTGCAAGGGTGAGGAAGGAGAGCAGTCGAAATAAAGGACTTACAAAGATGGCAGACCTTAAATTGGAGTGCTTGAACGTGCGCAATTTGAAAAGTATGGGGCGATGCGTCAACACGCTCCAGTACTTGGACACTGTAAAGGCCGACGTGACCTTCCTCCAGGAGTGCGGACTACCACACCTCCGCAACTACCGGAGGTGGACCAAAGGTTTGTCTGTGTGGTCGGGGGGCAACGATTGTCGCACTTCTGGCCTGGGGATTCTGCTGCGGGGAGGCAACTTCTCAATCACCCAAGTTAAAGAGGTGGTTGCGAAGCACCTCCTGGTAGCAGACGTCAAATACCGGGACACTCCGCTCCGGCTGATCAACGTGTACGCCTCCCCCATGCGGAGCGAGCGGCTGGCCGTCTTCGAGCAGCTCCCACAGCTGCTGGTGACGTCCCAGCCGGTTGTTCTGGCCGGAGACTTCAACTGCACCATTGATGCGGCTGGAAGATCCGGCAGAGCCGATGGCAGGCTGGACAGTACCTCTAGACTCCTGAGGGAAACGGTGAAGACAGCCAAGCTGCGCGACGCCTTTGGCACCCCCACAGGTGGAGCACAGCCACAAGCCGCCTGGACACGGTCGGACTCAGCCTGCTCCCGGATCGACTTCCTCTTAGAACATAGAATATAGAATAGTACAACACAGTACAGGCCCTTCAGCCCACAATGTTGTGCCGACCCTTAAACCCTGCCTCCCATATAAGCCCCCACCTTAAATTCCTCCATATACCTGTCTAGTAGTCTCTTAAACTTCACGAGTGTATCTGCCTCCACCACTGACTCAGACAGTGCATTCCACGCACCAACCACTCTCTGAGTAAAAAAACCTTCCTCTAATATTCCCCTTGAACTTCCCACCCCTTACCTTAAAGCCACATCCGCTTGTATTGAGCAGTGGTGCCCTGGGGAAGAGGCACTGGCTATCCACTCTATCTATTTCTCTTATTATCTTGTACACCTCTATCATGTCTCCTCTCATCCTCCTTCTCTCCAAAGAGTAAAGCCCTAGCTCCCTTAATCTCTGATCATAATGCATACTTTCTAAACCAGGCAGCATCCTGGTAAATCTCTTCTGTACCCTTTCCAATGCTTCCACATCCTTCCTATAGTGAGGTGACCAGAACTGGACACAATACTCCAAGTGTGGCCTAACCAGAGTTTTATAGAACTGCATCATTACATCGCGACTCTTAAACTCTATCCGTCGACTTATGAAAGCTAACACCCCATAAGCTTTATTAACTACCCTATCCACCTGTGACGCAACTTTCAGGGATCTGTGGACATGTACTCCGAGATCCCTCTGCTCCTCCACACTACCAAGTATCCTGCCATTTACTTTGTACTCCGCCTTGGAGATTGTCCTTCCAAAGTGTGCCACCTCACACTTCTCCGGGTTGAACTCCATCTGCCACTTCTCAGCCCACTTCTGCATCCTATCAATGTCTCTCTGCAATCTTTGACAATCCTCTACACTATCTACAGCACCACCAACCTTTGTGTCATCTACAAACTTGCCAACCCACCCTTCTACCCCATATCCAGGTCGTTAATAAAAATCAGGAAAACTAGAAGTCCCAGAGCAGATCCTTGTGGGACACCACTAGTCACAATCCTCCAATCTGAATGTACTCCCTCCACCACCACCCTCTGCCTTCTGCAGGCAAGCCAATTCTGAATTCACCTGGCCAAACTTCCCTGGATCCCATGCCTTCTAACTTTCTGAATAAGCCTACCGTGTGGAACCTTGTCAAATGCCTTACTAAAATCCATATAGATCACATCCACTGCACTACCCTCATCTATATGCCTAGTCACCTCCTCAAAGAACTCTATCAGGCTTGTTAGACACGATCTGCCCTTCACAAAGCCATGCTGACTGTCCCTGATCAGACCATGATTCTCTAAATGCCTATAGATCCTATCTCTAAGAATCTTTTCCAACAGCTTTCCCACCACAGACGTAAGGCTCATTGGTCTATAATTACCTGGACTATCCCTACTACCTTTTTTGAACAAGGGAACAACATTCGCCTCCCTCCAATCCTCCGGTACCATTCCCGTGGACAACGAGGACATAAAGATCCTAGCCAGAGGCTCAGCAATCTCTTCTCTCGCCTTGTGGAGCAGCCTGGGGAATATTCCGTCAGGCCCCGGGGCCTTATCTGTCCTAATGTATTTTAACAACTCCAACACCTCCTCTCCCTTAATATCAACATGCTCCAGAACATCAACCTCACTCATATTGTCCTCACCATCATCAAGTTCCCTCTCATTGGTGAATACCGAAGAGAAGTATTCATTGAGAACCTCGCTCACTTCCATAGCCTCCAGGCACATCTTCCCACCTTTATCTCTAATCGGTCCTACCTTCACTCCTGTCATCCTATTTTTCTTCACATAATTGAAGAATGCCTTGGGGTTTTCCTTTACCCTACTCGCCAAGGCCTTCTCATGCCCCCTTCTTGCTCTTCTCAGCCCCTTCTTAAGCTCCTTTCTTGCTTCCCTCTATTCCTCAATAGACCCATCTGATCCTTGCTTCCTAAACCTCATGTATGCTGCCTTCTTCCACCTGACTAGATTTGCCACCTCACTTGTCACCCATGGTTCCTTCACCCTACCATTCTTTGTCTTCCTCACCGGGACAAATTTATCCCTAACATCCTGCAAAAGATCTCTAAACATCGACCACATGTCCATAGTACATTTCCCTTCAAAAACATCATCCCAATTCACACCCACAAGTTCTAGCCTTATAGCCGCATAATTTGCCTTTCCCCAATTAAAAATTTTCCTGTGCTCTCTGATTCTATCCTTTTCCATGATAATGCAAAAGGCCAGGGAGCGGTGGTCACTGTCCCCCAGATGCTCACCCACTGAGAGATCTGTGACCTGACCCGGTTCATTACCTAGTACTAGATCTAGTATGGCATTCCCCCTGGTCAGCCTGTCCACATACTGTGATAGGAATCCATCCTGGACACACTTAACAAACTCTGCCCCATCTAAACCCTTGGAACTAATCAGGTGCCAATCAATATTAGGGAAGTTAAAGTCACCCATGATAACAACCCTGTTACTTTTGCACCTTTCCAAAATCTGCCTCCCAATCTGCTCCTCTGTATCTCTGCTGCTACCAGGGGGCCTATAGAATACTCCCAATAGAGTAACTGCTCCCTTCCTGTTCCTGACTTCTGCTCTCTTCCTGTCCAGAGTCCCTCATGGTCAGGTCCACCGACATCACACCGGTGTTCTTCTCTGACCACCGCCTTCTACGAGCCACCTGTCTCTTATGGGAGGACCAAAAGGCAGGCAGGGGGACTTGGAAGCTGAATGTAAAGCTGCTGGCCCCAGAGAACATCGAGGAACTAGAGAGGGAGTACACAGGTTAGAGAACCCTGAAAGCCTTCTTTGATTCCCCGGTTCACTGGTGGGAAGCCACCAAGGAGAACATCAGGAGTTTCTTCATTCGCAAGGGTATCTAGAAAACAAGTCAGGAGCAGAGGGAACTGCGTAAACTCCAGACAGAGTTGCAGCAACTTCTCCTTCTGCAGTCAAAGGGGGTGGATGTCAGGGAGGAATTGCGAGAGGTGAAGGGCCGGCAAGCCCAGCACCTCGCCGCCGAATCCTCCAAGATCAAATTCCGATCAAGGGTCCAAACCGTGGAGCAGGACGAGACATGCTCACGCTTCTTCTTCCAAAAGGTGCACAGGGGGAGTTCTTCTTCCTCACACGTCCGTCCTCTCTGCTCGCCTCCCGAAAAAGTCCGCACACCTCAACTCAGCATACATATAGAAGATAACAGAACATGACTTCCATTGGCTAACAAATGAATACAATTTCCATTTTCACACTGTATAACCCAAACATTGCAGTTCAGAGAACCCCTTGCTCAGCAGTTAACATTACGAGAAGCTATTTTAATATAACACTTCAGAGAAGCTATTTTGGTAATAAGCGATCAACAGTTAACACTCCATCTAGTATACTGAGAGCCCTACAAAAATACGTTGACACCTACAGGAGCACACAAGGTCAAACTGGCTAAAGAAAGAAAAAGGGAAATGGTATCATGTAAAGTCTACTAAAAGCATACCAGTTCTGAAGCCTGGAGATCAAACTCGAATCCGAGTTCACAATTCTGGAACTTGGTCCATGTCAGGATACGTGCAAGAGGAAGTCACTCCACATTCCTACCAGGATGAGAGGTGACCTGATAGAGGTGTACGAGATGACGAGAAACATTGATCATGTGGATAGTCAGAGGCTTTTTCCCAGGGATGAAATGGCTATCACGAGAGGGCACAGTTTTAAGGTGCTTGGAAGTAGGTACAGAGGAGATGCCAAGGGGAAGTTCTTTATGCAGAGATTGGGGAGTGCGTGGAATCGGCTGCCGGCGATGGTGGTGGAGGCGGATACAATAGAGTCCTTGAAGAGACTCCTGGATAGGTACATGGAGCTCAGAAAAACAGAGGGCTATGGGTTACCGACAGGGGGGTGGTGGTGTTCAAGTTCAACAGTGCGTGACAGGGAATGAGGAAAGGTGCAGCTGACTCATATCGTCAAATCATATCGTTTCCTCGCGGCCCAGTGGTTGGGGACCAGTGTTTTACAGGACTGGTAAGTGGTGGAATGCACTGCCAGGGGTGGTGGTTCAGACAGATTTTCAGCAGTATCCAAAGTGATATACCTGTTATTGAGGGGAACAGCCACGGGTATTCTCTGTCCTGTCTGTCTTCTCGATCCGTCTCCTGGCATTCACCTGCCTCCTGCAACTTAAGGGTGACTGCCTCTCTGAACCTCTCATCTATCATCTCCTCATTCTCCCATATCAGCCGAAGGTCATCCAGTTGCAGCTCCAGTTCCCCAACACGGTCTCTAAGGAGGTGCAGCTGGATGAACTTTACACTGATGCAATTATAAAGTGCACTGGAGGTCTCACAGAACTCCCAAATCTGGCATGAAGAACACACCACTGACCATGGATCCATTCTCACTACTCTGGCCAGGCCTAACAGACAAGGAATGAAAGCAACTCACTAGAAACTCACCTTAACCTCCACCTCTTCTTGCCAAAGCCTCCAGCTCCCAACTCTAACCCTATCCACGCATATGATGACCACTCAGCTGAAACCTCACTTCTTTTGAAAGACCTTTGTCAAGTACCTGATAAACCACGATATTTGAAGACCACGGTTAAGTTTCTTCTTCTACTTCGAGTCATGTTTAACACACTTCAATTCCCCTCCAAGATGAAAATTAAGTAATATCAAAAATTCTATTGCTTTTCAGAAAGTCAGATCTGCACTTCTATGCATTACGGTGGCAGTACATCCCAGCCAACTTTCCACGTTAACTGTGTCTGTCCTAAAGATCTCAATTTAGCAATTGACATTTCCTTTGCACCTCATAGGAACTGCATTGAAACAATCTATGCGGCACTGTTTGTTGACAAGTGCACTCCCTACAAATGCCTGTATCATGCACAGTAATTCTGAACGAGGAATTATCCAACCGATTACGTCCAATATGTAAACGTGGAAGTATAACTTCTTCCCTCCTTTTATAACCATCTCTTGCTTGAGCTCTCCCCATCCTCTGATTTTTATACCAATGCCATCCTTTTCCTTACCCCAACTTTGTTACCACAGTGATCAAATGGAATTTTTAATTAGAAACATAGAAACAACACAATCCAGGCCCTTTGGCCCACAATGCTGAGCAGAACATGTACTTACTTCAGAAATTACCTTGGGTAACCAATAGCGCTCTGTTTTTCTGAGCTCCATGTACCTGTCCAAGAGTCTCTTCAAAGACCCTATCGTATCCGCCTCCACCCCCATCACCAGCAGCACATTCCATGTACACACCAATCTCTGAGTAAAGAACTTCCCCCTGGCATATCCTCTGTACCTACTTCCAAGCACCTTAAAACTGTGCCCTATCGTGATAGCCATTTCAGCCCTGGGAGAAAGCCTCTGACTATCCACATGATCAATGTCTCTTGTACACCTCTATCAGGTCACCTCTCATCCTCCATCACTCCAAGGAGGAAAGGCCAAGTTCGCTCAACCTATTCTCGTAAGGCATGCTCCCCAATCCGGGCAGCATCCTTGCAAATCTTCTCTGCACCCTTTCTATAGTTTCCACATGCTTCCTGTAGTGAGTTGACCAGAACTGAGCACAAGTGGGGTCTGACCAGTGTCCTGTACTGCTGTAACATTACCTGTCAGCTTCGAAACTCAGTCCCACGGTTGATGAAGGCCAATGCACCGTATGCCTTCTTAACCACAGATTCAACCTGCCCAGCAGCTTTGAGTGTCCCATGGAGTCGGACCCCAAGATCCCTCTGATCCTCCACACTGCCAAGTGTCTCACCACTCATACTACATTCTGCCATCATACTTGACTTACCAAAATGAAGCACATCACACTTATCTGGGTTAAACTCCATTTGCCACTTTTCAGCCAAGTTTTGCATTCTACCGATGTCCCGCTGTAACCTCTGACAGCTCTCCACACTATCCACAACACCACCAACTTTGTATCCTTCACTAACCTATCCCTCCATGTCCTCATCCAAGTCATTTATCAAAATCACGAAGAGAAGGGATCCCAGGACAGATCCCTGAAGCACACCACTGGTCACCAACCTCCGTGCAGAATATAACTCGTCTACAACCATTCTTTGCCTTCTGTGAGCATGCCAATTCTGGATCCACAAAGCAAGGTCCCTTTGGATCCCATGCATCCTTACTTTCTCAATGAGCTTCGCATGGGGTACCTTATCAAATGCCTTGTTGAAATCCATATACACTATATCTACTACTCTACCTTCATCAACACGTTTGGTCACATGCTTAGAAAATTTAATCAGGCTCGTAAGGCACAACGTGCCTTTAACAAAGACATGCTGACTATTCCTGATCATATTATGCCTCACCAAATGTTCATAAATCTTGCCTCTCGGGATCTTTTCCATCAACTTACCAACCACTGAAGTAAGACTCACTAGTGTAAGACTCTTGGGCCATCTCTATTCCCTTTCTTGAATAGGGGAACAACATCTGCAACCTTCCAATCCCCCGGAATCTCCCCCATCCCCATCGATAATGTAAAGATCATTGCTTCAGGCTCAGCAATCTCCTCCCTCGCCTTCCACAGTAGCCTGGGGTACATCTCGTCCGATTCCAGAGACTTATCCAACTTGATGCTTTCCAAAAGCTCCAGCATGATGAAGGTTAAGGGTGTTGGGAAAGTAAGAAATGATTCTCTGATTCTGGTAAATAGCGGGTTAAAATTAGGTGCCGGCTTGTGTATGCTCGGTTCTGTGAAAAGTTGGAGAGACTGTCCTTGACTGAAAAAAAACTGCCTTCAGTGTTTTTGTTTTAACAACTCACAGCTGTCCCTTTGAGAACGATCTGTGGGCTGTATTCACACATGCTGCATACATCATGTCTTATGAGTTCACATATTGATCTATGTTGCCACCTTTTGTCTATCCAAGTTTCACTGATAAGGCAAGAATTTGTCTGTAATTAAAACCCGTGATTTAGTGTACTCTCTTATCTAATTAATTAAGTTTGCTCTAACTGACTTGGCAGTAATATCATGGTAACTAAGTGTTCTTTGTCTGTTAGTCCTATAAATTGTAGCATTCCAGCTTGTTAAATCAGAAGCTCGTTTGAGCTGCCAGAGAGACAGGTAGAAACTCTGTCTCTTTGATGTTCGGCTTTGAGTTTTCTCGCCGGCTGAGCTCGAATAATAAACTAGTGAAAGGTTAAAGTAAAGACTTGTGTGTGGTGTGATTATTTGGTCCGGCAAAAGTTAAGTTTACATTTGGTGCTGTGACTCGGATCCCAACATAGGGAAAGTCCCTACGGGCTGAATAAGTGACAGGGAATTCCGGGTGAGTGTAAACGGGTGGTAGGGCGCCCCGAAGTGTTTTACCTCTGACCGTCCCTTCCACTCATTCAAAAAACTATTGCCCCTCGCCCCGAGGAACCTGTACCTTGACGGGATCCAGCGAACCACCCGGACCAGGAGAATAAGGTAAGCAGTTGTTTTTTAAGTGTTAATGTCTGAGGTGCTGAAGAATTGGGTAACAGGTCTCTGACCTGGTCAATTGAACTGTATAATTAAGTCGTCTTAACTAATTGGGTAACGGGCAAGGAAAGGGCCCAGTCTATTTGTATAATTGGGCAACAGGTCCTTGGCCTGGTCAATTGAGTCGACTGAATTAATTGGGCAATGGGTCTCTGGTCTGGTCGATTAAGCTGTATAATCAGCACAGGATGGGGCAGACTTTGGATACAGCAGGCAAGGGAACTCCCTTGCAGTCTGTGTGTGAACAAAAGCCAGATGAGGAAAAGGATCTCTGGATGTTAAGTGTAGCACTGACTAAGAAACTAGGAAAGGCCGGGTGGCCATTAGGGGGAACTTAGGACATAACCTCTTGTGAAAAAGCAGTAAATTTAATTTGAAAAAGAATTGCGGTAAAAAGTGGAAATTATTGATTTAAGAATGAAAAGATAAAGCTGATACCAAATGGAATAGTACTTTACTGGCCAGCTGGAGGAACAATGCCTGTGATAAAAGGATGTAGCGGTACGTATATCAAAAGGAAATCCCAAGAGTCAGGAAACATTAAAGGCGGAGTGCGAATGGGTAGAAGGGAGAAGAAAGAGAGAACGAGAAACAAAGAAAACAGGCAAAGGCAGAGCAGATATGGACAGACAGGAAGGTTTAAGATCGGCAGTGCCACGCGCGAGATCTAGGGCCAATATGGGATCCCGAACGCATGTCTGGCATACCGACCCTATTTGAGGACAATGACCGCGATGAGGATTGGGCACCCACCGTATCCACCTTACCAGGGGCCAAGTGCACCCAGTGCTCCCAAACCCTAATTCTCCCAGTACTTAGATACAGTGGCCGCTCGGGTAAAACTGCGGCGGCAGGGAAGGGGAGGCTCTTTGTACCCTGAGATCCAGGAAGGGAATACAGAGGATTATTCTGAGACAGGGAGGGAAGAATCCAATAAAAACCCCAGAGTTAACGGCTCCACAAAGACAATTGCCCACCCGAATGCTGTCCAGTCCACGAGCAGCCGAGGAACGACAGCTCTCAGTAATTCCTGTGTATGCATCCTGGAAGCCTCAAGAACTGATAATGATCATAAATCAGGCCCCAGACGGAAAAGAACAACCAGCACAGTTTGCTCAATATGTCCGCAGTATAATGCGTGTATAATGTGTATAATGCAACCCCACAAGATTTATTCGGTCTCCACAGCATGATTCTCTCAGCTGATGAGGGGCGGAAGTGGAAGGCAGAATCAAGTCCGTGTTGGCAGGAACATCTCTGACTCCATCACACTGAGCACTGGATCCCCACAAGGCTGTGTGCTTAGCCCATTGCTGTTTACACTGCTAACACATGACTGTGCAGCCAGATTCAAGGAGAACCTGATCATTAAATTTGCAGATGATACCACAGTGGTGGGGCTCATCAGCAAAAATGATGAAACTATGTACCGGGAGGAGGTCAAACACCTAGAGAGCTGGTGCAGGGATATCAACTTGATGCTTAATATCACCAAAACCAAGGAGATGATTGTTGATTTCAGACGGTCTCAGCCTGAGCACACACCCCTCAGCATCAGCGGCTCCACAGTGGAGAGAGTGGAAAACATCAAGTTCCTTGGGCTGCAGATCTTGGACAATCTCACCTGGTCCAGGAACACCACTGGGATTGTGAAACAGGCCCAGCAGAGATTTCACTTTCTGAGGAAGCTTAAACAAGCATCACTCCCCACTAACGTCTTAACTACATTCTACAGAGGCGTGGTTGAGTGTGTGCTGACCTTTTGTATCACAACCTGGTACTCCAGCTGCAATGCTGTCGACAAAAAAGCCTTGCAGAGGGTGGTTACGGGAGCAGAGAAGTTTATTAGTGTCTCCATACCTTCTGTCGAAGACCTCTTTCAGAGGCAATGCCTCCAGAAGACACGGTACATCATTAAAGACCCCTCACACTCTCTCCGTGAACTGTTTGTTCTTCTGCCATCAGGCAAACGTTACAGGAGCATCAAAACTAAAACCACAAGGCTACTAAACAGCTTCCTCCCACAGGCAGTCAGACTGCTAAATGCTGCTCTACCTGACTCTGCTTTGGACACTTTTAACTTGCACTGGACACTTATAACTGATTTTAACTGACATGTGGCTGTTGTGTTTTACTACATATTGTGATGTTTATTATTTAGTGTTGCATTTGTTATGCTTGATTGCACTGCCCCTGAGAAACGCTGTCTCATTCTGCCCTGCAGAGCTGATGTATGGTTAGAATGACAATAAAGTTTTTGAATCTTTGAAAAAAAAGATATGAAACCTATCAGGAGTTACAGGTGGGAATCCATAATGAGAATGGACAGACAGACCAGATTATTCAAGCCAAGGAGAGGGCTCTCCAACAACCTGTAAATATCATTGAAGTATTTATACATATATGGTTACTTTAATGCAAACCTAAGCCCAAGAAATCGGGAGCAATTTGTGGCCTGCTACGGCACTTTCACAGGAGACTAAGCCTTTAAATAGTGGGAATCCGTCCCCCCAGTTTAATGCCTTACTGCTTCAATGCTTACCAATTAAGTTAGCCAACATGATTAAAACTAATAATACGGATTGGCCTCGCAATGTCCAAAATCGAATGTGACGAGCTTTGACATATAACTGGGACCGGGCTTTCGAATCCCGATCAACCCAGAGGGGAACTAATATTAAATGTGAATATGTTCAGCGGGAAGAAGAACGCCAGCGGGCTATATCTGGAGATCAGAAATGGGAACCGAAGCATGGGTTGGAATATGGCTGGTGTGGTGGCCGGCTGGTTTTTGGTGTGGACTGGCAGTTGGGGCTGTTGATTGAGTGGGTGGGGACTTTGGCGTGGAGGAGCCTAGTAGTTTGGAAAGGGTTAGTTTGTAGCCTATGGCTGCAAAGGGGAGGCGGAGGGAGTTGAGATTGAAGGGGGAGGGCGGGAGACTGTGGAATACTCCAGAAGTAAGGGTAGCCAAAAAAGGGGTGCATCAAGTGAAAGACCTGAAGTAATGGGGGACAACAAATTGAGGGAAATGGGTGAATTGGAGGAATTTATAGTTCTGTATGAAATTAAAGGTCAGAAGGAAGGAAAAGAAGGATTTAGAGCCCTTAATCCTTTCAAAGTGGCAGCAGCATCAGAGAACCAAATAGGTAAAGGATTCCAGGCCAAGATTTTGTCTAATGGATTGCTGAAAATTTGTTGCAAAGATATTGACCAATATGACATATAAAATGGTGGGAAAATTGGTTGTGAAAGTGGAGTGTATTACTCCGAAAGAAAGGAAGGGAGTTAAGGGGGTAGTGTATGATATTTGGTCTGGCATGACTGAACAGGAAATTTTGGACAATATTAAAGGTGCTCGAGTGCTTGAAGCCAAACAATTAAAATCCAGAGAAGGTGGTAACTGGGATTCCCCTGTTCTTCTGGTTTTTGCAGGTGATGTTCTTCCAACTAGGGTCTATCTTGGGTGCATGTCTTATCAAGTTAGAGAATACGTTAGGCCTCCCTTGCGCTGTTATAATTGCCAGAGATTTGGACATGTTGCTGATTCATGTCGAGGTAAAAGAAGATGTATGAAATGTGGAGAGGATCATGATATTAAAGCATGTAAGGCAGCGGTGCCTAAATGCAGTAACTGTGGAGGGGACCATATAGTGGCGTTCAGAGGATGTGAGTATTTTAGTAAGGCAAAGCAGATTCAGGATGTTAGTATCCAACAAAAAATATCATATGCTGAAGCAGTAAAGAAAGTTGATAGAGAGCAAAGGATAAGTAAAGAAAAGATTGGAATGATGGGGAGTCAGTTCTTTCCGAGTTCTCCCAACTATGGTTCCTTCAGGCATGTTGTTGATGACTAAAGAGTCTTTTTTGGCGTTTGTTGTTGATGTACTGGTCGGGGCTAAAACTACAGCCAAGAGGTCGGATATGATAAAAGTAGTTGTTGGAGCTACAGAGAGATTCCTTGATATTAAACAGATTTTGCCGGAAAAAATTACATGAGTATATGACAGACAAACAATCACTGAATACTTCCCAGTTGTTGGGATCAGAGAGTATGGAGGAGCTTTATGTGGATGAAGAAGCTAATAATTAGTATTTCAATGTTTTTAATATTACAATGGAATGCAAGAAGTTTATCTGCAAATGGTCAAGAATTAAAAAGATTTATTGGAACTTTTAAAGACCTGCCTGATTTGATCTGTATACAGGAGACATGGTTAAAGCCTCATTTAGATTTTGTGATCCCTGGATATGATAGTTTGAGAGCTGACAGAACAGGTAAATCTGGTGGAGGGTGTGCAACTTTCATAAAAACAGGACTCCAGTTTAGAAGACTTGATATTAAATCAAACCTTGAAATTGTGGCTGTGGGGGTTTGGAGCTCTCGTGGTCAAATAAGTTTGATTAACTTTTATAAACCAGGTAATATGATGTTATCAGATTTGGATGAAATTATGAATAAAGTAAGATCCCCAGTAATCTGGGTTGGAGATTTCAATGCTCATAATCCTATATAGGGTAGTGAAAGTAAAGATAGTAATGGAGCAGTAATAGAGGAGTTTCTAGGTAAATACAACATGGTACTGCTAAATGACGGAAGGCCTACAAGAATTAATATTGTAAAGAATACTTATAGTCACTTAGAATTATCTATCACTTCCTCAAACTTAGCTAGGGTTGGGGAATGGGATGTTATGGACAGATACACACTAGGAAGTGATCACTATCCTATATTATGTCAATTTGGTAGAAATTTGATAGTAGAAGTTGAGGAGAGGTCTGCCAGGTATAATTTTTCTTTGGCCCATTGGGATGAGTACCAGGAGAAAGCTGTGGATATAATAGAAGAGATTAATAGCGAGGGCTTCATGGATGATTGGAATGAATCCCTCGGTTCTATAATTCAAAAAGTTGCTCAGTTGACTATTCCGCTACGGAATGTGCTTAAGGCTCGAGCATTAGTTCCGAGGTGGAATAAAAATTGTGATATAGCAGTAAGAAACAGAAATAGAGCTTACAGGAAATTAAGAAAGTGCCCAGTGTTAGATAATGTCATGGAGTATAAAAAGGAAAGAGCAGTAGCAAGGAGAGGAATTAGAAATGCAAAGAGGGATAGTTGGAGAAGATCTTGTGGAACACTGGGCCCTGGGATACCTGTGAAGCAGCTATGGACAATCATTCACAGAATGTCAGGGATATATAGGAAACCATCTATCCCAGCTTTGCTGGAAGGAGATATTGAAGCTGTAACCAATAAGGAAAAGGCTGATATGTTTGTAGAAGTGTTCCAAGCGTTACACAGTTCTGGAGAGTTAGGTGATTTGAGAAAGGAAATTATATTAAAGGAAAGTTGGAAATTGGACAGGAGTTTGAATGATAATAGCTCCATAAATTTGTTTTTCTCCCTTCAGGAATTGCAGGAAGCTGTCCAATCAGGTTCAAACACTTCTCCTGGCGGGGATGGACTGTGTTATGAATTGCTTAAGCATTTAGATGACTCTGTATTGATAGGAATTCTAGCATTGTTTAATTCAGTGTGGAAAGAAGGAAAATTACCAGTAGAATGGAAGCATGCAGTGGTAGTTCCAGTTTTAAAGCCAGGTAAGGATGCGTCTAGTCCTAGCTCGTATCAGCCTACAACTTTAGCGTCAGTGCTTTGTAAAACTATGGAACAAATGGTGACCAACAGACTTGTTTTTTTTTGGAAAATAAGGGACGTTTTTCTGCCTATCAAAATGGTTTTAGAACTGGAAGATCAACAATGGAATCTGTTGCCCTTTTAGATCATGATATTAAAAAAGTGTTTCAAAATAGAGAAGTAATGGTAAGTGTATTTCTAGATATTGAAAGAGCGTATGACTCACTATGGAAGGATGGCTTATTAATTAAACTCTATGATGCGGGAATTAGAGGGAGAATGTTTAATTGGATCAAAGATTTCCTTAAGGAAAGGACAATTCAAGTAAGAATAGGTGGAACAAGCTCCAAGTCAGTTAAAATAGATAATGGTACCCCTCAAGGAAGTGTCATTAGTCCAGTTCTTTTTAATGTCATGATAAATGATATCTTTGCTCAGGTAGGGACAGGATTTGGCAAATCATTGTTTGCAGACGATGGTGCAATCTGGAAAAGAGGAAGAAACATCAAGTATCTATTAAGGCAGGTACAAAAGGCTTTAAGATCAGTTGAAAACTGGGCTAATAAATGGCGTTTCAGGATTTCTGCTTCTAAGTTCAAATACATGATTTTTGGCTTTAGAAGAAAGATTCCTGATTGTGGATTGTGTCTATATGATTCTCCACTAGAAAGAGTCAAGGTATTCAAGTTTTTAGGTGTCTGGTTTAATGAAAGACTTACTTGGAGGGTTCATATAGATGAAACCATTGGAAAGTGTGAGAAAGTTTTAAATGTTATGAGAAGTATTGCTGGATGCGACTGGGGAGCAGGGCGGGAAACTATGTACTTAATATATCTAGCTATGATTAGATCAGTTATAGATTATGGTTGTATTGTTTATGGTTCCACTGCTACGGCAGTACTTGGAAAACTAGACACTGTGCAGTCCAAGGCACTTAGACTCTGTTGTGCAACCTTTAGAACAACATCAGTCCCAGCACTATGTGTGGAGATGGGAGAAGTGCCTCTGCATTTAAGACGAATTCAGTTGGGCCTGGAATATTGGGTAAAACTGAATGGATTCAATCACAGCAGGGGAAGTCAGAGTGCCAAAGTAAAATTAAAAGATACCCATTTTCAGATTTGGTTAATAATTGGGCTGTGAAATTGAAACTGACTGAGGAATACATAGTTGGCCAAATTTGCCTGCCACCCATCCCTTTTTGACTCTTTCCAGAACCAGAAGTAGACCTATTCCTCCTTTTTCAGCTTAAAGGAAGCAGTGCAATTTTATCAGCGTTGATCACAAATGAATATTTAAATAATAAATGGGGATCTTACCTGAAGATCTTTACTGATGGCTCAGTGGACCCAGAGAGCAGTAAGGCAGGATTTGGGATGTATGTGTCTCAACTTGGAGTTAAGATTGGTCACCAAGTTTCAGATGGTGCTTCTGTCTTTGCAACAGAATTATTAGCAATCCTCTGGGCCTTATGGTGGATAGAAGACTCTCAACCACGTAGGGTTATCATCTGTTCGGATTCTGCTGCTGCCATGGAGTCTATAAAAGGGAGTAAATCAAAAGCTCGTCCTGACATAGTTCTTGAGATTCTCTTAGTGTTGTTTAGAGTAGGGAAGATGGGTTGTGCAGTTAGATTTTCATGGATACCTGGGCATGCTGGGGTGGAGGGAAATGAAATTGTGGATGGCATTGCAAAGTCTTCCTTACAGAGCAGGCAAGTAGAAATTAGAGTTCCCCTAGGCAGAGCAGAATTGAGAAGTAGGATTTAAAAAGGTACAGAGAAGAAGTGGCAGGAGGATTGGAAAAATGAATTAAGGGGCAGCCATTATTTTTCTAGTCACCCACTAGTTAAAAAGGTCTCAGACTGTTACCTTTTAAGTCGTAGAGATATGGTGAAATTTACAAGACTTAGGTTGTGGCATTGTGGGCTAAACTATTATTTAAAGATAATAGGCAAACATCCTACTGGATTAGGTGACTGTGGTAGTCCAGAGACAGTCCAGCATGTTTTGCTGAGCTGTAATCGATACAAAATTGAAAGAAGCATACTGTTCAAGAGGCTATCTGGCTTAAATTTATTTTGGTTTTCTATTAAATCTTTGTTTGGCCATCAAGAGAATCAACATCTGACTGAAGAGCCTATCATTCAGTTTATACGTGAGACTAGGCTGTATTCGAGAATTTGAGTTCCTTGAAGTTCTATAATTAGTTATACATCCTGCGGAGGGCTGTAATACACCTAGATGCTTTTAAACAGCCGGAAATGAAGATGAAGAAGATGAGGATGAAGAACCACCACCACCACCGGAGCACGGAACGCACGTGGAATTCCAGGGGGACCCAGTGCAAGGTTTCATTTACAGCCGCCAGCAGTATGGGGTGTAATCTAGCAGAGTGAGACTTGCTCTGTTGGAAGTCGAGATTCTAAGCACAGACAAGGGTATCACCTTGGGACTAGTGAACAACCCACAGCTTCATCAGTTACTGATCCCCAGTGGTGGGCACTTAATCCGGACTCGTCTTCATTTGAGCTCCCACTGCCAGCAGTCGACCCCCATGTGACCCTGTGCTATGACCCTACGGGGTGAGCCACTGAGGAAAGCCAATATTATGCACCCCTCGAAGGACAGAAGTTCCCAGTCGCGGTGTTTGGAGAGGTTAAAGGAAAAGAGGGCAGTGCATTACTGGCTAAAGGTCTGGATTCCCTTTGGTGACAGACAGGACTGGTGGTTTCCCATACCACCGTTAGGCTTTGCCCTGGGTTTAAGCCAAAGAACCTAGGGTTTCTTGCCTACGCCCTGACAAAACAAACCTCCAGCACTGAGAGAGACTGGCAAAATTTGGCCGCGGGCCAACTCTGATACTGGAAGGAGGCAAAGGTGAAGACAGGACATCTGGTAAGACACTCTTTTAATAATGACTGAACCCAAGAGGTTGTACCCCATCTCTGAGCAATTTCAGGCCAAGAAGTCAGTCGCACCAACTGCGCCCCTCCCACCATGAAAGAAGGACAGACTCTCCCATCCCTTCCGCAATACACCCTCAAGCACGAGGCAACATTTTATGAGGATGGAAGCTCTTTTGTGGACCCAGCAGGTAAACGATGTTCTGGCTACGCAATAAGTGACGACAGTGAAGTAATTGAGCAAGTCTCCTTTGCAGCAGCTGTCTCCGCCCAGAAAGCTGAGCTACTTGCTCTATCTCATGCATGTATCCTAGCAACAGACTACTCAGTTCTGATTTTGAAGAATCCACCACAGAACCAATTCTTTGTAGCAGACCTTAAAAAAAAACGCAAAGTCATAAATGAAGATGACTTTGAAGAGGGAGCACACAACTATTTGGAACAAAATAAAAAGGGCCTGAATGAGGACTTCAGGGGAAGAGCCAAAAGTACAAGCCTAAGCTAGAATCCTCTTTGATTAACGTTTCGAATTTTAAAATGAAAAAGCCTGTGGAAAAGAAATCTCAAACAGTAGAGCTACTAGGACTTGATATTTCAATCCCTATTGTAAGTCGGCACTCTTGATATTGGCAGTGGGCTTGGAGTGGTGACAAGGAGGGAGGGTAGGTACATCATCAAGGTCATCAGGTGGGCACCCTCCTTCTTTGACGTTTCATTGATAAGCCCACGACATCTCCAGAAGGCTCAACGGTGCTACCTGGCATCCCAGATACACCCCCCTCAGTTCCATACCCTCCTGTCTTCATCTTGCAGCCCAGTTGTTGCCTTTCCTTTTAATCCAAATCCAATTGCTGCTTTCTTCTGCTGCATTTGACAAGGACTTGATTGCTTGTTGGAGGAAGTGACCCCTCACCCCGACCTTCTTCAATAGACTGGTTGTAGATATAGCAACGAATCCCCTGCATCCTACTTCTACAGGGAAAATGTTGGTCTTCCAGCCACTCTGGGCAGCTTCAGTTGCCAGTTCAGAGTACTTAGTCTTTTTCCTCTGGTAAGTTTCTTCGACACCATCTTCCCATGCTACTATCAATTCCACAACATATGCCAGCTTGGCTGTTGTAGACCACAGGACCATGTCTGGCCAGAGTGTTGTAGCTGCAATGTCTGGGGAAACACAAGCTTTTTTGCCAAGTCCACGTCCATTTTCCAATCCCAAGCAACCTGCAGAATGCTTACATCTTTTGATGTTATATGGTGCTCTGGAGGTTGGCCTGCTGGTACAAATCGTGTAATGTGGACATTTCCTGCCGATGTTTGTGGGGGAGCATTTGTGATGATTCGCCTCTGTTCCAAGATTGATGCCAGCTGTCCAAGAACTTGGTTATGCCGCCAAGTGTACCGCCCCTGGATGAGGCTCGTGGTGCATCCAGTTAAAATGTGCCTTAGTGATCCAGGTGCTTGACAAAGAAAGCAAGCAGGGTCTTCTCCCCACCACTGGTTCAAGTTCTGGGGTGTGGGTAAAAGGTCATAAGTGACTCTGATGACAAAACTTAGCCGAGATCCCTCCATCTCCCAGATGTCACGCCAGCTAAGTTTCCTCTTTTCCAGGCTCTCCCAATTAGTCCAGTGGCCCTGCTTGGTCATTGAGACGGCCCTGGCGTGTCGCTCTGCCTCCTCCTGTCTTCTCAACTCCTCCACCATGAGTCGTCTCTTCTGCACTGATGTTGCCTTCTGCCATTGAGGAGCCTTTGGGACAAGCCCAAGCCCGGCTCTCCCACGTTGGACTTGGCCTGCCACATCCCTGAAGCGAAGAACAGACTTAGCTACCCTCCCTCCTTGACACCACTCCAAACTCACTGCCAACATCGAGAGTGCCGACTTACCATAGGGATTGAAACATCAAGTCCTAGTAGCTCTACTGATCTTCTGGAAGAAAATCAGTGACTGCTGTGAAAGTGCAGCTGACAACAAGGGAAAGACCGTGTGACAGCTGGAGAGACAGCTGACAGGAGAAAATAGGCCCCAACAGGGCTGTTATGGGCTAGCTACCCATAACAGCAGGCTCCGTCACCTTGTCAGGGCACAAGAGCCACCCTCACTTGGCTACAGGAAGTTTAAAAAGAAGTATACCCCCAGAGTCTGCGAGAGCGGGGGCGCAAGAAGACTCTCTGACTGACCTCCCGGTAACGAACCTTGGCATGGACACGACAATGAATCAAGAAAACGGCAATACTCTTGAGAAAGCAGCAGCTGGATATGTTCTTCAGACCTGTAGGTGTGGCTGGACTAAAGTAACATCAACTCATGGTCTAAAAATTCATCAAGGACGGAAGAAATGCTTGAAAATCTCCAACCCAGGGCCCCGCATTGACCAGATTCTGTTAAGAGGAAGGTCAAATCAGTCAGATGAAACTTAGTGGCAGGAAGAAACCCACAGTCCGCAGAGTATCAGCACCCTATGGGATGTGCAAGAAGTTTCAGGCACAAGCAGCAGTCCAAGACACAGCCAGGCACATTGTAAAGTGGAGAACATGCAAGGCGTGAGCCGTTGGTGAAATGGCCAAAGTCTAATAGCAAGGAGTGGGAAACCATCAATACAGATGTGAGTCTGATCTTAAGTGGCATCAAGGGATCAGCAGAAAAGAAGTTAGAGAGGATGGGTGACCTGATCTACAGCTACAGAAAGGAGAAATTTGGAATAAAGGAACAAGTCAGCAGGAAAGATATGCCTCCTCCCCCCAAATCCCGTCGTCTCCAGGAAATCCAACGACCTGTTAAAGAGAGAAGAGGCCTGAGGATGTTGTGGGAAAAAGCAACAGCAGAAGAAAGGGAGGGCATCAACCTCCTTCAAGAGGACCTAAGACAGAGGCTCTCAAAACTGCGCAGAGCAGAGAATTTAAGGAAACGACGCAAAAAGAAGAAGAAAGCAAGAACAGACTTCTACAAAGATCCCTTTAAATATCTGAAAGGCATTTTCACAAAAGAGAAAAGCGGATACTTGAAAGTATCAAAAGAGGAGATTGAAAGACATCTCAGAATCATCCACACTGATAAGCAAAAAGATGAACCGATATTTGTCCCAGCTGACATCCCACCAATCTCACCCCCACAACATCAATTTAACATCAGCCCTCCCAAGCTGAGTGAGGTGAAAGAGGCAGTGAAGAAGGCAAGATCAGCATCAGCGCCAGGCCCTAACGATGTTCCGTATTGTGTCTACGAGAACACCCCGGATGTTCTGAAATTCCTTTGGAAAAACATGAGGGTTGCGTGGGAAAAGCAAATTATCCCCAAAGCCTGGAGAAGAGCGGGGGGAGTTCTGATCCCAAAAGAAAAGAATTTGTCCACCATCGAGCAGTTTCGCCAAATAAACCTTCTGAACATAGAGGACAAGATCTTTTTCAGCGTGTTGGTGCAAAGACTTACAAAGTATCTGAAACAAAATCATTTCATTGATACGTCAATCCAAAAGGCTGGCATAGTAGGCTTCTCGGGATGCCTTGAACATACCAGCATCATATGGTATCAAATCCAGATGGCTAAGAAAGAAAGGAAGGATCTGCATGTCTTGTTCCTCCACCTGGCCAATGCCTATGGATCAGTTCCTCATTCCCTACTGTGGACTGCATTTGAATTCTTTCAGGTGCTTGCAACAATAACAAATCTGGTAAAACACTACTTCCAGGATCTGCAAGTCTGTCTCACAACATCAGACTTCACCACAGCGTGGCAACCACTGGAAGCAGGCATCATGGCGGGGTGCACCATCTCCCCATTGGCCTTCACTATAGCAATGGAGCTCATTATCAGAGCCTCAAAATGGGTTGCAGGAGGAAAAGGGCTACAGTTTGGTCAACCACCGATACGAGCCTATATGGACGATATAATGATACTGACGACAACTGTCCCCTGCACCAAGAGATTTCTGGGAAAGCTTCATCAAAACATCACGTGGGTGAGGATGAAGATCAAGCCCAGCAAGTGAAGAAGCATCTCCATTGTCAAAGGTCAAGTCACGGATAAAAGATTTCAGATTGACGAGACACCTGTCCCAACTGTTTCAGAAATGCCAGTGAAGAGCTTGGGCCGATGGTATGATGCTAAGCTCAAGGACACTGAGCAGTTTGAACAACTCAAAAAGGATACCATCGTGTACATAGCTCGCATCAACAAGACCTTGCTGCCAAGAAAACTCAAGCAGTGGTGCTTCCAGTTCGGCATACTCCCAAGACTCGTGGCCTTTAACAGTGTATGAAATCCCCATCAGCAAGGTTGAAAAGCTTGAAAGAATGATCAGCACACATGTAAAACAGTGGCTTGGACTTCCGCGATGCTTAAGTCCTGTTGGACTGTACGGGAACGGCAAATTGGAATTACCAATTGCAAGTCTTGTGGAAGAATTCAAATGCACCAAAGCAAGGTTGGTCATGACCCTCACTGTATCTGAAGATACTGTTATTCAAACAGTGGCCCCCCGTGTGGTAACGGCAAGGAAGTGGATTCCATCTGAAGCTAGATTAAAGTGCGGACTTTTATATTATGCCCGTGATGACCTGACTATGGAACTTTGGGGATTCCTGACTTCCTCTGCACCCCCCCCCCCCATTAGTAATGCTACCTTTGTAAACAACTTACTTACCGCTCTACAGCTACCTCGAGTTTTGGCTATTATTAGATGTGCAGTCCATACTGGGGAATCTGATGAGATATTTAAGGGTAATGCTCGGCTGGTGCAGCAGCAAAACGGACAGCCTTGGACCCCACACTTTTAGCCCCCTCGGGAACCTAGTAAGCTGCTATTACACAAAATCGAAGGACGGGTATGCCAGATATGGGGGAAATACATACGTTCAAAGGGGGACGCCCCTGAAGGAGAGCGCAGACTATGGTCCCAAATGGGTTGCCACCTTGAACCTCAGACCAATTTATGGGTGACCCCTGCGGGACAGGTCTGTGTTCCCTCTGTGTTTTTACTTATTTTTATAGATTATGTAAATAATTGTACACACTTGGGAAAGGAGGGAATGGTTGATACATTATTACAATCTTGGTGACACCTTAATTTCCAGAAAGCGAGCCACAGCATGTTTAATTTGTAAAAAGAAACAAATGCTGAAAAGGGATGCCTTGTGTTTCTGGAACTACCCCCTTGCCTGGTGGACCTTTTCCTTGTTTACAACTTGATTTTATAGAATTACCTAGAGTACATTGTTATAAGTATTGCTTAGTGATAGTAGATGTATTTAGCAGATGGATTTAGCTGTTCCTACAACTAATAATACCGCTGTGACGGTTATGAAAATATTGCTAAAAGAAATAATTCCTCGCTATGGACTTCCAGAAATGATAAGCTCGGACGACAGACCGCATCTTGTTGCCAAAATAAATGAGGAAATTTGCAAGGAGTTGGTTATAAAACAACAGTTCCACTGCACCCATCATCCAAAAGCAGCCGACGTAGTGGAATGAGCCAATCGTGCCTTGAAAGATAAGTTGGCCAAACTTACGCAAGAAACTGGATTGACCTGGTTGAAGGTTTTACCCTGAGCCCTATTCCATATGAGAATCATGCCAGCAAGTAAGACGGGGTTATCATCTGCAGAAATTATCTACGGGAAGCCTTTGAGAACCCCACGGGACACTGACCTTGTTTGCCGCTCCTCCCTGAGAACTTACCTGCAAAATTAGACATGCATACCTTGGGGGAGGAGATGGGAAAATATTTATGCAAATTAACTAAAACTTTCCTAAGCTTGCATTTACAGGTACGACGGGCCTATCGGGAAGACGAAACCCAGCCTAAAGGCGACTACCCAACAAGTGAGCCTGGAGATTTTATCCTGATCAAGAATTGGGATCCAGGGAAACTCGGACCTCGGTGGAGAGGACCACACTCGCCATGACTGATTCTAAATATTTCACAACAACCAAGAAAGGAGAAATCTTCGAAGTCAAAGCAGAATTCAATAGTGACAAGCAGGAGAAAAAGAAAGAAGCAGTGAAGAAAGGGATTACGTCAATGACCGGTGGCAGAAATGTCAGTGCCCTCTTTCCTGATGTCATAAACTACATGCAGACAGACAATTTGGAGTTGAAGAAGCTGCTGTACCTCTATCTAATGAACCATGCAAAGAGCCAACCAGATATGGGCAACTATGGCTGTCAACGCTTTTGTTAAGGACTGTGAAGATCCCAATCCATTTATCAGGGTGCTAGCCGTGAGAACAATAGGCTGCATCCATGTGGAGAAAATTACTGAGAATTAGTATGAGCCCCTGCGGAAAATGTCTAAAGGATGAAGACCGTTAAGCTTGAAAAACTGCTGCTGTCTACGAAGCCACGCTACATGACATCGATGCACAGCTGGTAGAAGATCAGGGATTGCTGGACACTCTAAAGGATCTGATATCTGACTCTAATCCAATGGTCGTTGCAAATGCTGTGGCTGCTCTGTCAGAGATCGCACAACCTCATCCAAACAGCAAGTTACTAGACCTCAATTTTCAGACAATCAACAAGCTTTTAATAGCCTGAAATGAATGTACTGAATGGGGCCAGATATTTAACCTTGATTGTTTGGCCAATTGTAGCCCAAAGGATGACCGAGAAGCTCAAGGCATCTGTGAGTGTGTGACGCCACGTTTAGCTCACGTCAACTTAACTGTTGTCCTGTTGGCTGTAAAGGTTCTGATGAAATTCATGGAAATGCTTTCAAAGGACTTGGATTACTATGGCACTTTGTTGAAGAAACTGGCTCCCCCACTGGTAACGCTGTTGTCTGCAGAACCAGAACTCCAATATGTTGCCCTCCAGAACATCAGCCTCATTGTACAGAAAAGTTCTGAGATTCCTAAGCATGAAATGAAGGTTTTCTTTGTAAAGATATATGTGAAACTGGAAAAACCGGATATTGTGATTCGATTGGCTTCTCAAGCCAACATTGCACAGGTTTTGGCAGAATTGAAGGAGTATGCCACTGAAGCAGATGTTGACTTTGTATGAAAAGCTGTGCGTGCAATTGGATGATGTGCAATCAAAGTTGAGCAATCAGCAGAATGCTGCGTGAGTACGCTACTTGACCTCATTCAGACAAAAGTAAACTACGTCGTCCAAGAAGCTATTGTAGTAATAAAGGACATTTTCTGTAAATAGCCAAACAAGTGTGAAAGTGTTAATGCAACACTTTGTGTAAACCTGGACTCATTGGATGAACCAGAAGCAAGAGCAGCAATGATACGGATAGTTGGAGAGTATGCTGAAAGAATTGACAATGCTGATGAGCTATTAGAGAGCTTCCCGGAAGGATTCCATGAGGAGAGCACACGGGTTCAACTACAACTTTTGACTGCTATTGTGAAACTATCTTAAAAATACAACAACTGAGACACAAGAGCAGATAAACCTCTAATTTCAGAAGAAACTGATCTTATTGAGCCAATGCTCCTTGATGAATTAATCTGCCATATTGGAACACCGGCCCCTGTGTACGGTAAGCCACCCAGTGCACTTGTGGAGGGGCACTCTCGGAGGATACATCGAACAGACTGCAAACGTCTCACTGAAGGAACTGAGCAGAAGGACTCTCTTGGATTAAAGGAAAATATGTTGATTGATAGTGGTGTTTATGCATGTCCGAAGTCTGATTGTATTAACTTTGATTATTATCTGTATCCTATGCTGCTTGTGGCCATGTTTCGTATCATGTTGTAGAAGCGACAATCTGTTCTGAAAGGTTATCGTGTAATGATAAAAAGGAGGGAATGATGAAGGTTAAGGGTGTTGGAAAAGTAAGAAATGATTCTCTGAATCTGGTAAATAGCGGGTTAAAATTAGGTGCCAGCTTGTATATGCTCTGTTCTGTGAAAAGTTGGAGAGACTGTTCTTGACTGGAAAAAAAACTGCCTTCAGTGATTTTTTTTAACAACTCACAGCTGTCCCTTTGAGAACGATCTGTGGGCTGTATTCACACATGCTGCATACATCATGTCTTATGAGTTCACATATTGAGCTATGTTCCCACCTTTTGTCTATTCAAGTTTTACTGATAAGGCAAGAATTTGTCTGTAATTAAAAGCCATGATTTAGTGTACTCTCTTAACTAATTAATTAAGTTTGCTCTAACTGACTTGGTGGTAATATCATGGCAACTAAGTGTTCTTTGTCTGTTAGTCCTATAAATTGTAGCATTCCAGCTTGTTAAATCAGAAGCTCGTTTGAGCTGCCAGAGAGACAGGTAGAAACTCTGTCTCTTTGATGTTCGGCTTCAGTTTTCTCGCTGGCTGAGTTCGAACAATAAACTAGTGAAAAGGTTAAAGTAAAGACTTGTGTGTGGTGTGATTATTTGATCCGGCAAAATTTAAGTGTACAAGCACATCCTCTTTCTTAATGTCCATATACTCAAGTTTTTCAATCCACTGTAAGTCAACCCTACAATTGCCAAGATCCTTTTCCATAGTGAATACTGAAGCAAAGTATTCATAAAGTACCTCAGTTATCTCCTCTGGGTCCATACACACTTTTCCACTGTCACACTTGATTGGTCCTATTCTCTTATGTCTTATCCTCTTGCTCTTCACAGACTTGTAGAATACCTTGAGGTTATCTTTAATCCTGCTCACCAAGGCCTTCTCATGGCCCCTACTGCCTCTCCTAATTTCATGGCTTTCGCTACCCCTTTATGCAAAGACACCACATTTACTTCCTTAATTTGAAGTCATTGCTTGGCTAGAAGGTCTGGCACCTTGTTTCCTTCAACCCCAACAAGGGCAGGGAGCCATCTGAAATGTATGCTCAACACTGCAGCCTCAACAGATGTTGTCCAATCTCAATGTAACACCCTGATAGAGGTTTCACTGTTGATGTAATGGTGTTTCTGTAGGAGCAGTGCTTGAGTTATGGTTGGAGATAACAGGTGCTTTGGAATGAGAGCCATCCAATCTGGGGAGCAGGTTTTTGTCAGTGTGCCTGACACCCGTGTGATCTGGGGTCTTGGTTCAGAGGGACATGAAGAGAGAAGACATTGGAGAGAACTGGTTGCAGGATTCGACCCGGTAGAGGACCATCATTCGATGGAGCAAGGTGCAGAGGTCTACTGAGTATCGGTGAATATAACTTTGGGAAGAGCTGAGCTCCAACTTGTACACATTTGACTGTTTAATTATAATGGGCCCTTTTTGTTTTTTTTCTTTCTGTTCTTTACTAACCCTTTTGTTAAGTTAACATTCATAAATATAATTCATATAATCACATGCAGCGTGCTGTTATTTCTTGGCACTGAGATGTACCAAGGGAGCAAAATACACAGTCTCCACACAAACCGAGGTTTGAGGCGGGAGTACCATCTGAATCTCATGGATTTGGCAGGACCAGAGTGTGTATTCCCTGAACTAGCACAACCCAAGGAAACCAGGGGTTTTCATCAAGAAGAACGTCTGGCCTACAATTTGAAGTACGTTTTTTAACATATGTCAAAACAGATCAAATCAGAGCATGGAAGTACATAATCAGGATGTACTTCTCTGACCCATTCCAAGATTAAAATGATAGCAACCATCTCAGCCGTGAATACAGACACTTTGTATGATAATCCTTTCTTAATAATCACCTGAACCTTTGGAACATAATCAGAGACACCTGAACGACCTGTCACTGGGTCTTTGAATTAACTATGTAGATGTGTAAGAATCCACAATGTCTGCCTTGCATGTATTGCTGAATTGCCTGTACCACGGATGTACAATCAATTGTCATCTTGATCTTTTCTTGAAGGCTGAAGTCAACCACCGGCAAAGGGGAAAACTATGGAGTCGTGACAGAAAGGGGTACACCGGGACCATATTTCACATCAAAGAACCCAAGATTTTCTGCCCATTCATTTTCCATCCACCCAAAACTGAAGACCTTGCGAATGCAGTAGTCTCAACACTCCTGCTGTTGGCAATATTTTAGGACCAGCTTTATGTCCTCTTACATTAACCCAATAAACCATTGCTAACTGTAACCTGTGTAGATGTAAAGGTACTTAATCCATTTCCACTAGTAATGCTGAAATTGGGAATGATTTAATAGCACCACAACATAATCTCAATGATTGAATTTGAACTTCATCTAACGGGCTTTAAGACCGCTGGTGAGGCTGACCCAGAAGCAAAACATCCATAATCAAAGACAGATTTGATTAAAGCAAAATACATTTAAGTGACCTCCCACTCGCACCCTCATCAGACCCAACTCAGCAACTTGAGCACATTAAAGACATTATTTACGCATCTGCAGATTTTTATTGACATGATCCTTCCAAATTATCCTTGTGTCCATCCACATACCGAGACACTTTATCACTGACTCGATATGAGATTTAACATGTAAATTGAGATCAATTGTGGGGGCAATGTTCCTTTTAGAACACAAAATAAACAGCGTAAGTTTTCGCAATGGAAAATTTCAGCCCCCACTGATAGTCTCCATTTCACTACTTCATTAATAGCTGCTTGCATTTTCCTAACTATATAATTTATAGAACATAGAATAGTGCAGCACAGTACAGGCCCTTCGGCCCACAATGTTTTGCTGACCCTCAAACCCTGCCTCCCATATAAGCCCCCACCTTAAATTCCTCCATATACCTGTCTAGTAGTCTCTTAAACTTCACTAGTGTATCTGCCTCCACCACTGACTCAGGCAGTGCATTCCATGCACCAACCACTCTCTGAGTAAAAAACCTTCCTCTAATATCCCCCTTGAACTTCCCACCCCTTACCTTAAAGCCATGTCCTCTTGTATTGAGCAGTGGTGCCCTGGGGAAGAGGCGCTGGCTATCCACTCTATCTATTCCTCTTATTATCTTGTACTCTTGCATTATATTCCTACCTCTCTTCCACACTGCACCATCATTACCATTTCATGCTGTTCTTCTTCTTCTTCTTTTATTTCCGGCTGTTTAGACGCATCTAGCGTATTACAGCCCTCCGCAGGATGTATAATTAATTATAGAACTTCAAGGAATTCAAATTCTCGAATACAACCTAGTCTCACATATAAATTGAATGACAGACTTTTCAATCAGATGCTGATTCTCTTGAGGGCCAAACAATGGAAAACCAAAATAAATTTAAGCCAGATAGCCTCTTGAACAGCATGCTTCTTTCAATTTTGTATCGATTACAGCTCAGCAAAACATGCTGGACTGTCTCTGGACTACCACAGTCACCTAATCCAGTAGGATGTTTGCCTATTATCTTTAAATAATAGTTTAGCCCACAATGCCCCAACCTAAGTCTTGTAAATTTCACCATATCGCTACGACTTAAAAGGTAACAGTCTGAGACCTTTTTAACTAGTGGGTGACTAGAAAAATAATGGCTGCCCCTTAATTCATTTTTCCAATCCTCCTGCCACTTCTCCTCTGTACCTCTTTTAATCCTACTTCTCAATTCTGCTCTGCCTAGGGGAACTCTAATTTCTACTTGCCTGCTCTGTAAGGAAGACTTTGCAATGCCATCCACAATTTCATTTCCCTCCACCCCAGCATACCCAGGTATCCATGAAAATCTAACTGCACAACCCATCTTCCCTACTCTAAACAACACTAAGAGAATCTCAATAACTATGTCAGGACAAGCTTTTGATTTACTCCCTTTTATAGACTCTAAGGCAGCAGCAGAATCCGAACAGATGATAACCCTACGTGGTCGAGAGTCTTCTATCCACCATAAGGCCCAGAGGATTGCTAATAATTCTGTTGCAAAGACAGAAACACCATCTGAAACCCAGTGACCAATCTTAACTCCAAGTTGAGACACATACATCCCAAATCCTGCCCTGCTGCTCTCTGGGTCCAATGAGCCATCAGTAAAAATCTTCAGATAAGATCCCCATTTATTATTTAAATATTCATTTGTGATCAACACTGATGAAATTGCACTGCTTCCTTTAAGCTGAAAAAGGAGGAATAGGTCTGCTTCTGGTTCTGGAAAGAGCCAAAAAGGGATGGGTGGCAGGCAAATTTGGCCAACTATGTCTTCCTCAGTCAGTTTCAATTTCACAGCCCTGTAATAAACCAAATCTAAAAATGGGTATCTTTTAATTTTACGTTGGTGCTCCGACTTCCCCTGCAAAAGACACTTTGATGGACAGCTGTGACTGAATCCATTTAGTTTTACCCAATACTGCAGGCCCAACTGAATTCGTCTTAAATGCAGAGGCACTTCTCCCATCTCCACACGTAATGCCGGGACTGATGTTGTTCTAAAGGCTGCACAACAGAGTCTAAGTGCTTTGGACTGCACAGTGTCTAGTTTTCCAAGCACTGCTGTAGCAGCAGAACCATAAGCAATACAACCACAGTCTATAATTGATCTAATCATAGCTAGATATATTATGTACATAGTTTCCCGCCTTATTCCCCAGTCGCATCCAGCAATAGTTCTCATAACATTTAAAACTTTCTCACACTTTCCAATTGTTTTGTCTATATGAACCCTCCAAGTAAGTCTTTCATCAAACCAGACGCCTAAAGTCTTGAATACCTTGACTCTTTCTCGTGGAGAATCATATAGACACAATTCACAATCAGGAATCCTTCTTCCAAAGCCAAAAATCATGTATTTGAACTTAGAAGCAGAAATCCTGAAACCCCATTTATTAGCCCAGTTTTCAACTGATCTTAAAGCCTTTTGTACCTGCCTTAATATACACTTGGTGTTTCTTCCTCTTTTCCAGATTGCACCATCATCTGCAAACAATGATTTGCCAAATCCACTCCCATATCTGAATGGGAGTGGGAGCACATTATCTTCCGCCACCTTCAACAGGACCCCACCACTAAGCACATCTTTCCCTCTCCACCCCTCTCCGCTTTCCACAGGGAGCGGTCCCTCCATGACTCCCTGATCTGCACGTCCCTCCCCACGGATCTCCCACCCGGCACTTATCCCTGTAAGCACAAGTGCTACACCTGTCCCTACACCTCCTCTCTTGCCACCATTCAGGGCCCCAAACAGTCCTTCCAAGTGAGGCAACACTTCACTTGTGAGTCTGTTGCGGTCATCTATTGCATCTGGTGCTCCTGGTGTGGCCTCCTCTACATCAGTGAAACCCGACGCAGATTGGGGGACCGCTTCATCGAGCACCTCCGCTCCGTCCGCCACAACAGACAGGATCTCCCAGTAGCCACCCACTTCAACTCTGCTTCCCACTCCCATTCAGATATGTCCATACATGGCCTCCTCTACTGCCATGATGAGGTTAAACTCAGGTTGGAGGAGTAACACATCATATACTGTCTAGGTAGTCTCCAGCCCCTTGGTATGAACATAGAATTCTCCAACTTCTGGTAATTCCCTCTCCCTCCCTTCCTCTATCCCTATGTCACTCTGCCCCCTCCCCCAGCTGCCTATCACCTCCCTCATGGTTCTGCCTCCTTCTACTACCCATTGTACTTTCCCCTATTCCTTCTTCGCCTTTCCTGCCTATCACCTCCCTGCCTCCCCTCTCCAACCCTTTTATCTTTCCCCTTACTGGTTTTTCACCTGGAACCTACCAGCCTTCTCCTTCCCACCCTCCCCCCCCCCCCCACCTTCCTTATAGGGCCTCTGCCCCTTCTCTCTTCAGTCCTGATGAAGGGTTCTGCCCGAAACATCGACTGATCGTTTCCACGGATGCTGCCCGACCTGCCGAGTTCCTCCAGCGTGTTGTGAGTGTTGCTCGGTGTCGGAGAGCTGTCGGAGGCTCCAAGTTTTCAGACGGACTCGGAGTCGGACTGTGGTTGGGTGCTTCCAAGGATGCTGCATCAGCAAGTTTGCGGCGCTGGAAGCTCGTGGCAGGAAGAGTTTTCTTCCCTCAACCGTCTGCCTGAAATGATGGGACTTCCAAGAGACTTTGAGATTTTTTACCGTGCCCATGCTCTGTTCTTCTATCAAATTACGGTATTGCTTGCACTGTTGTAACTATATGTTATGATTATATAGTTTTTGTCAGATTTTTTTTAGTCTTGGTTTGTCTTGTGTTTCTGTGATATCATTCTGCAGGAACAAATTGTATTATTTCTTAATGCATGCATAACTAAATGACAATAAAACAGGACTGCGTGTCCTCATAATCTAATCTAATCTAATCTAATTTCTAAAGTAAGTACATGTTCTGCTCAGCATTGTGGGCCAAAGGGCCTGGATTGTGTTGTTTCTATGTTTCTAATTAAAAACTCCATTTGATCACTGTGGTAACAAAGTTGGGGTAAGGAAAAGGATGGCATTGGTATAAAAATCAGGAGATGTGGGGAACTCAACTAGGAGATGGTTATAAAAGGAGGGAAGAAGTTATACTTCCACATTTACGTGTTGGACGTAATCGGTTGAATAATTCCTTGTTTAGAATTACTGTGCTTGATACAGGCATTTATAGGGAGTGCACTTGTCAAGAAACAGTGCCGCATAGATTGTTTGAATGCAGTTCTTACGAGGTGCAAAGGAAACAGCAATTGCTAAATTGAGATCGTTAGGACAGACACAGTTGCCGTGGAAAGTTGGTTAGGATATACTGCCACCGTAATGCATAGAAGTGCAGATCTGACTTTTTGAAAAGTGATAGACTTTTTGATATTACTTGATTTTCATCTTGGAGGGGAATTGAAGTGCGTTAAACATGACTCGAAGTAGGAGAAGGAACTTTTCAGTGGTCTTCAAATATCGTGGTTTATCAGGTACTTCACAAAGGTCTTTCAAAAGAAGTAAGGTTTCAGCTGAGTGGTCATCATATGCGTGGATAGGGTTAGAGTGGGGAGCTAGAGGCTTTGGCAAGAAGAGGTGGAGGCTAAGGTGAGTTTCTGGTGAGTTGCTTTCATTCCTTGTCTGTTAGGCCTGGCCAGAGTAGTGAGAATGGATCCAGGGTCAATGGTGTGTTCTTCATGCCAGATTTGGGAGTTCTGTGAGACCTCCAGTGCACTTTATAATTGCATCAGTGTAAAGTTCATCCAGCTGCACCTCCTTAGAGACCGTGTTGGGGAACTGGAGCTGCAACTGGATGACCTTCGGTTGATATGGGAGAATGAGGAGATGATAGATGAGAGGTTCAGAGAGGCAGTCACCCTTAAGTTGCAGGAGGCAGGTGAATGCCAAGAGACGGATCGAGAAGACAGACAGAACAGAGAATACCCGTGGCTGTTCCCCTCAATAACAGGTATATCACTTTGGATACTGCTGAAAATCTAGCTGAACCACCACCCCTGGCAGTGCATTCCACCACTTACCAGTCCTGTAAGATAGTGGTCCCCAACCACTGGGCCGTGGATCAGTATTGGGCCATGAGGAAACGATATGATTTGGTGATATGAGTCAGCTGCACCTTTCTTCATTCCCTGTCACGCACTGTTGAACTTGAACAACCCCCTCTCCCTCTCCTCCCCCCCCCCCCAGATTGTCACTATTAAACCGGTCCACAGTGCAAAAAAGGTTGGGGACTCCTGCTGTAAAGTATGTCCCTGTGACATGCTCCCTATGCTTTCGTCCAATCACCTTAAAATGATGATGTCTCATTTTAGCCATTGTTGCCCTGGGGGAAAAAGGAACTGGTTGTTCGCTCTGCATTTGTCTCTTAACATCTTGTATTTCACTATCAAGCCACCTCTCATTCTATTTGCTCAAAGAGAAAAGCCGTAACGTGCTCAACCTTTCTTTTGTAAGACATTGGCTCCAATCTTGGTAAATCTCCTCTGCACCCTCTCCAGAGGGTTCCTATTGTGACTGTACTAAAACTGCTAATTAGCAGCTCAAACTGGAAAATATAAGTCTTTATTCACACAGCAGGGGGTGGGGGTGAGGAAGAGAGAGAGGAGAGAGAGAGAGAGAGAGAGAGAGAGAGAGAGAGAGAGAGAGAGAGAGAGAGAGAGAGAGAGAGAGAGAGAGAGAGAGAGAGAGAGAGAGAGAGAGAGAGAGAGAAAATATGAGAATTGGAATCCAGGAGAATCAAAGTTATTGTTATTTTTGTTGTTAATAAAGAAAAACTTGGTGTCTGCAAACATTGTGTAAGGGGGTTTCGTCTTTATGTTACTGCGGAGGCTAATTAAAATGGCTTCTTTGTTATGTTATAATCGGAAATGCTTCTTTGTTAGGTTAAATGCTGAGAAAGCTTTGTGCTAGCAGCTTGTTGTGGGTTAGGGGGTGAACCAATTGGGATAGTTGTTATGACTTTGGTGTATCTGGAAGATTTGTATGCGTGGGGTTTTGAGGCAGGGGGTGGGAGAGAGAGACAGAGAATGGACCAGGTGCTGTGAGTCCGCTAACGGAGTCGGACCCCGAGCGGCGCATTCGGCGAGGAAGGGAGTCGGAGACGGACTCGTGTGGAGCGTCTGGTCGACGACCGTTGTTGGTCCCAGGCGGGCAGTCGAGGTGGTCCGGGGGGTTGCAGGGTGAAGAAGGAGGGTCCTGAGCTCCAACTGTTTGTGCATGAGGAGATTGAACTTTGATAAGTGTGGCACCTTTTATTTTCCTTTTATATTTTATTCTCTATTAATCATATAGTTGCAGTAATATCTATAAACTGTAAATCATTTAATCGTATCTGGTCTGTTATTTGGGCGGGGTGGGGTACATCACACAGCATCCACACAAACTATTACCCAGTTTGGCGGGGCCGAGGGCTGTTTCCCTGGACGACAGCGAGCCGAGCGACTCTGAGGCTGGTCGGGGGACTACAATTGGAACATTTTACTACCGGACTGCTTCTCAACCGCAGTGTGCGCAACCAGGTCACTTTCACAGCTTCAGGTTCCGGGTGAACCCCTCATATTGCTCACTGGGAAATGAAGTTGTATATTATGCATACATAATAAAACATCTTTCCTTTCCACCCATGAAAGACAAACAAATACAATACTTTGTCCTCATAAACCTGGAAGGAGCAATAATTCTTTCCAACAAAGATATCTACATTCTGTAACTGGTCTCTTTCCTTTATTTTTGCTGAATTTTCAGCTGTTCAACATTTCAACTTCAATTGTAATGAGCAACTACAGTCCCTGATCCACACAACAGCTTTCAGTCAGTCTCTGAGATGGTTTAATGGTCCTTTTGGTCTGCTAGTTGTTTCCACAGGAGTATTGCTTACATTTGCTGCATTACTATTTGTGTTTTTCTGAGAACTCTGATCAACATGTTCATCTTTTACAAATGCTGACCCCTTTGCTGTCTTGACAGGTGACACATCACAGCTATGGGTTGGACCCTGTGGTTGTAGATCCATACGGTTCTTTCTCAGAGGTGTCCCTTGCTGTGTCTGAATCTGATAGGAATATGGAGTGACTTCCTCTTGGACGTATCCTGACATGGACCATGTTCCAGAATTGTGAACTGGGATTCGAGTTTGATCTCCAGGCTTCAGAACTGGTAGGCTTTTTGTAGACTTGTCATGATACCATTTCCCTTTTTCTTTCCCTTTCACTTTAGCCAGTTTGACCTTGTGTGCTCCTGTAGGTGTCAACATGTTTTCATGCATTGGAAGGTTAGTGTGTTTGTGTCGACCCATCAGCATTTGGGCTGTTGAAAGGGCATTTTGCAGTGACACACTTCTGTAAGTCATTAGACTTGTGGAAATCCTCTCATCCATCTGAGAACATAGAACAGAGAAAACCTACAGCACAATACAGGCCCTTTGGCTCACAAAGCTGTGCTGAGCATGTCCTTCCCTTAGAAATTACCCAGGGTTACCCTTAGCCCTCTATTTTTCTGATCTCCATGTACCTGTCCAGGAGTCTCTTAAAACACCCTATCATAACCACCTGAACCACCATTGGTGGCAGCCCATTCCACACACTCACCACTCTCTGCGTTAAAAAAAACTTACCCCTAACATCTCCTGTGTATCCACTTCGAAACACCTTAAAACTGTGCCCTCTCATGCTAGCCATTTCAGACCTGGGATAAATCCCTCTGACTATCCACACGATCAATGCCTCTCATCGTTTTGTACACCTCCATCAGGTCACTTCTCATCCTCTGTCGCTCCAAGGAAAAAAGGCCAAGTTCACCCAACCCAACCTATTCTCATAAGGCATGCTCCCCAGTCCAGGCAACAGCCTTGTAAATCTCCTCTGCACCCTTTCTATGGTTTCCCCATCCTTCCTCCCCAACCAGAACTGAGCACAGTACTCCAGGTGGGCTCTGACCAGGGTCCTATATAGCTGCAATGTTACCTCTCGGCTCCAAAACTCAATCCAATGATTGATGCAGGCCAATGCACCGTATGTTTTCTTAACCACAGAGTCAACCTGCACAGCTGATTTGAGTGTCCTATGGACTTGGACCCCAAGATCCCTCTAATTGTCCACACTGCCGAGAATCTTATCATTCATACTATATTCTGCCATCATATTTGACCTACCAAAATGAACCACCCCACACTTATCTGTGTTGAACTCCATCTGCCACTTCTCAGCCCAGTTTTGTATCCTATCAATATCTCCCTGTAACCTCTGACAGCCCTCCACACTCTCTACAACAGCGGTCCCCAACCACGGGGCGGCAAAGTATGTGCTACCGGGCCGCGAGGAAACGATATGAGTCAGCTGCACCCTTCCTCATTCTCTGTCACGCACTGTTGAAGTTGAACATAGGGTTGCCAACCGTCCTGTATTTGCCGGAACATCCCATATATTGGGCTGAATTGGTTTGTCCCTTACGGGACCGCCCTTGTCCCATATTTCCCCCACTAAGGTAGAGCATTCCTATGAAACCTTTCGTGCTGAAATGGCGTAAAGCGAAGAAGCAATTACCATTAATTTATATGGGAAAAAATTTACAGCATTCCCAGTCCCAAAAAATAACCTAACAAATCATACCAAATAACACATAAAACCAAAAATAAATAACACTGACATATGGCAAAAGCAGGAATGATATGATAAATACACAGCCTATCTAAAGTAGAAATAATGTATGTACAGTGCAGTCAGGAAAATTAAGCCAAAACCGACTTGTGGAAAAAAAATCGGCAAGTACGCGCATGTGCACGTCACGCATGCGCACACAGGTGCCCGCACAAGGCTTCATGGTCATGGTCGTCTTTCTTGGAGTAAACAAGTGTCCCGTCAACAGACATACAAAATGCTGGTGAACGCAGCAGGCCAGGCAGCATCTATAGGAAGAGGTACAGTCGACGTTTCGGGCTGGAACCTTTCATCAGGATTTGACTGCTATTTTTGTCCCTTATTTGGGACTGAGAAAGTTGGCAACCCTTAGTGTAAAAGACATGTTGAGGTGAGTTTAACCCCATTTGAACATTCCACACACCCCCCACCAGTCAGCCGGTCCACAAGAATATTGTCAATATTAAACTGGTCCACGGTGCAAAAAAGGTTGGGGACCCCTGCTCTACAACACCTCCCAAGCTTTGAGTCATCAGCAAATTTACTGACCCATCCCTCCACTTTCTCATCCAGGTAATTTATAAAAATCTTAGGGATCCCAGAACAGATCCCTGAGGCACACCACTGGTCACTGACCTGCATGCAGAATATGACCCGTCTACAACTGGTCTTTGTCTTCTGTGAGCAAACCAATTCCAGATCCACAAAGCAAGGTCCCCTTGGATCCTATGCCTCCTTACTTTCTCAATAAGCCTTGCATGGGGTACCTTGTCAAATGCCTTGCTGAAATCCATATGTACTACATCTATATGCTCTACCTTCATCAATGTGTTTAGTGACATCCTGAAAAAATTCAATCAAGCTCATAAGACAAAGCAATGCTGACTATTCCTTATCATATGCCTCTCCAAGTGTTTATGAATCTTGCCTGTCAGGATCTCCTCCATCAATTTACCAACCACTGAAGTAAGATTCTCCTTCCTATAATGTCCTGGGCTATCTATACACCCTTTCTTGAATAAGAGAACCCTCCAATCCTCTGGAACATCTCTCGTCCCCATTGATGATGCAAAGATCGTTGCCAGAGGCTCAGCAATCTCCTCCCTCGCCTCCCACTGTAGCCTGAGGTACATCTCATAAGGTCCGGAGACTTATCCAACTTGATGCTTTACAAAAGCTCCAGCACATCCTCTTTCTTAATGTCTGTATGCTCAAGGTTTTCAGTCCACTGTAAGTCATCCCTACAATCGCCAATATCCTTTTCCGTAGTGAATACTGAAGCAAAGTATTACTCGAGTTTGCACCATAATTCTGAATTCTCACATGTAACTTTAAGTGAGGGCAATTCTGACAAGATGCTGTGTTTCTCCCTGAGGTGAAAGGCTTATGAATGGCCATAACCAGGGTAAAGGGCTGGCATGGGTCTTCAGGGTTCTCGACCTGATGTTGCCTGACCACAGTAGGTGCCATCCTAACAGACATATCTGGGTAAAATCTGTCCCTGAAATATCTCCACACTAATTCCCAGACTACAAAATATAAATAAAGGGTACCAGTTAAGCATTACATACTTATAACCACTGAGAATGTACTCTGCAATCTGCCACAGATGTGCATCGAAACTCATGAAGCCTGCTGTGTTCCTTTGTATCAGTTACACCAAGGCACACACACTCGCAAACATGCTTGCTGAAGTACAGTTCCTGGAACGAGTATACATGCCTCCACTGGCATCTTGAACCTTCAATAACCATCCTTCGCGACTGGTAGCCCCGCCTAACCAAATTAACACACAAAGATTAGCTTCTTACATAAAGGCACGTGCATGCACACACACTACTTTTATCTCCCAGTTCAGTTTTCCATTGTTTTCGTGATACGTAGCAATCCCGTAGCCACCGACCTGAACAGGTCCAAGTGAGAGTGCTAATTTAAAAAATACCTACCCACTTAGACTGCTGAGATCATCGTCCACACAATGGGCCACAAGAAGGTATCCCACTCCTGACACCAAATGTGGCATGGACAAAGTCACTGGAGAGAAGTACTGGTAAATATTAAGCAGCCTCTCTATTCAACAAAATGAGATACAGCAGCCATCAGATGGAGACCCTTTCAGAGGACAGTGGTCTGTCTGACCCAATGCTACATGACATTTTATGCGCTAAAGAGCAAAGGAAAATTCTATATTTACAATGCATCCACAATGCTTTCTTTGAACTACACACAAACTTCACACCTCCCTCTTCGCACCCACACCACAGACATGTCAGTGAATCTTAATCAGCATTGTCTGGTCTTCCAAATAACTGTGGTTCACAGTTCTTAGGAACCCAGGAGCTGCATTTTAGATTTAATCTACAGTTCATATTGGCATCTGAAGACTGGTGGCTGAAAGTCAGTTGCTGAAATTATTTGCCATATGTGCTGACCCAAAAAATCATTCTAACAGAAGACAAGGTTTATAGGTTTTTGGTTTGTCAGGTTACAGTGAAAAAGTAGGAGAATAGGGTTGAGAGGGATAATCAATCAGCCATGATGAAATGACAAGAGCAGACTTGATGGGCCGAGTAGCCTAATGTTTTCTGGTCTTATGCTTTAATTGAAGAAGAAATTAGTGAAGCTACACCTGAAGTATTGTGTTCAGTTTTGGTCGTTCTTCTCTCGCAAAGATGCCATTAAGCTGGAACAAGTCAGAGGAGATTTACGAGACTGTTGCTGGCTCTCATGAGACTGAGTTATGGACAGAGATTGGGCAGGTTTGTACTTTTGCCTTGGAGAATGAGGGGTGACCTTATACAGGTGTATAAAACCATGAGGGTCACAGAGAGTCTGAATGCGCATGGTCTTTCCCAACGGTTGGGGAATCAGGAACCGGAGAGCACATGTTTAACATGAGAGAGAGAGAGAGATTTAATAGGGACCCGAGGGAGAGGTCCAAATATGGGACAAGCTGCCAGAGAATGTGGTTGAGGCAGGTACATACATGAACAACATTTAAAAGACACTCAAGACAGGTTGATGGATAGGAAAGGTTTAGAGAGCTACAGGCCAAATGCAGACAGATGGGAATGGCTCAAATGGGGATCCCTCTGCTGCCCCCCCCCCATTACTCCCCCAACACCAGATCATCGAAACGAGCTGGTACCATTGGCTCAAGGATGATAAATGTCATTAACAGATCTGGCCAAATTGAATTCCCTGATTGGCTTTGGGATATTGATATCACTGAGAAATCCTTCCAGACCGGTTTCTGTGATTGGCTCTGGGACAATAACATCACCAACTTCTTCAAGCAAGCCCTTGGCTGTGAGTGTTCCCAGAACTCTCAGCTCCAACAGTTTCTGCAGCAATGACTCCTGCGATTGGCTGTTGGGTTGTGCCTCCACTAATGGTTATTGGCTCCAGAGATTTGAAGTTATCATACGGTCCAACCAATTTCACCCAATTTTGATGGGTCCTGGGTCCTCCTGAGGCCCCATTGGCTCATGGTCTGTTTCACTGGTGATTGGTTCATCTACTGTGACACAGTGAAGAGATCCTATCCAGTTTCACCTGTCGACGGTGGGTGGTCCTTCAGCAACAGAATCAGCTATTGGCTCCTATCCAATAACCCCATTGATTGGTCCACAGAAGGATAGCTACTTAGTGACCTCATTGGTTGGCATGTCATTGCACTCCAGCCCAATATCTTTGTACCACAATATCGACGGGTGCATCACGATTTGAATTCAACAGCTCCTATTGGTCCATTGACACCAGAACCTCAGCTCTCATTGGTTTGTCAACTAATTTCAGTATGGCCATTACAATTGGATCCTCCGATGACTCAACAACAGCACCGGTTGGCTCACGCAATGGTTCAACTCGGGCAGCTCTGATTGGCTCAAGTACAACAGCACCTCCTCCAATGACTGAAGCACAGCGCCATTGATTGACTCATCCAGTGAGCCGGCCCTGACGCAGCCAATTAGCTGGCCCAACAACTCGAGTCAGGCTGGTCAGTGGCTGACCAATCTCACCATGACTATTGCCATCATTTTGGGGAATTTTCACCAGGCCAGCCTGAAAAAGTCACTAAATAATTACTATCAACAAGTTGCTTGTAGTACCAAAGAAACAGCACATTGGACCACTGTTATGCCACCATCAACAATGCTTGCCATGTTATTCCACACCCTCACTTGAGAAGTCTGATCATCCGGCTGTACTTCTACTCCCTGAGAAAAGGCAGAGAGTGAAGACTGCAGTTCAAAGCTTAAAGTAAATTTATTATCCAAGTACATGTATGTCACCATATACGACCCTGAGATTCATTTTATGCAGGCACGTACAGTCGATCTACTTCTTATGCCTCAGATTTATAGACCCTGTATTTATCTCCTGAGTGAATACAGATGCAAAATATAGAATACAGATACAGATCTCCCCCCTCCCCATATCTTTCGGTTCCCTGCAGAGGTCTACACAATGATCTTCAATTCTCCCCCTTGCTATCCTTTTGCCTGTGATATATTTATGGAAAACTTGGGACTCTCTTTCATCTTGTCTGCCAGAGCATCCTCATGTCCTATTTTAGTTCTCTGATTTTTCTCTTGCATTTCTTACAATACTGGCAAAATAATAATTATAGAGCACTTTTCAAACAAACAATGTAGTTCCAAATGCTTTATAGTAGAAAATGAAACTAAAAGACAAAAAGCTGTTAATTAAAAGTAAGTCTAACTTAATAGGCGCTGCTTCCTGCACACATGCTGAGCTTGTTGACTTCACTAACTTTGCCTCCAACTTTCACCCTGCCCTCAAATTTACCTGCTCCATTTCTGACACCTCCCTCCCCTTTCTTGATCTTTCTGTCTCTGGAGACAGCTTATCTATTGATGTCTACTGTAAGCCTACGGACTCTCACAGCTGCTTGGACTTCCTCTTCCCACCCTGTCTCTTGCAAAAATGCCATCCTCTTCTCACAATTCCTCTGCCTCCGCCGTATCTGCTTTCAGGATGAGGCTTTTCATTCCAGGATGAAGGAGATGTCTTCCTTTTTTAAAGAAAGGGGCTTCCCTTCCTCCACCATCAACTCTGCTATCAAACACATCTCTCCCACCTCACGCACATCTGCTCTCACCCCAATCTCCCGCCACCCCACTAGGGATAGGGTTCCCCTTGTCCTCACCTACCACCCCACCAGCCTTCGGGTCCAACATATAACTCTCTGTAACTTCCGCCACCTCCAATGGGATCCCACCACCAAGCACATCTTTCCCTCCCCACCTCTTTCTGCTTTCCGCAGGGATCGCTCCCTATGTGACTCCCTTGTCCATTCGTCCCCCATCCCTTCCCACCGATCTCCCTCCCGGCACTTATCCTTGTAAGCAGAACAAGTGCTACACCTGCCCTTACACTTCCTCCCTCACCACCATTCAGGACCCCAGACAGTCCTTCCAGCTGAGGTAACATTTCACCTGTGAAGTCGGCTGGTGTGATATACTGTGTCCAGTGCTGCCGGTGTGGCCTTCTATATATTGGTGAGACCCGACACAGACTGGGAGACCATTTCGCTGAGCACCTACGCTCTGTCGGCCAGAGAAAGCAGGATCTCCCAGTGGCCACCCATTTTATTTTCATGTCCCATTCCCATTCTGATATGTCAATCCATGGCCTCCTCTAATGTCAAGATGAAGCCACGCTCAGGTTGGAGAAACAACACCTTGTATTCCGTCTGGGTAGCGTCCAACCTGATGGCATGAACATTGCTTTCTCTAACTTCCGTTAATGCCCCTCCTCCCTTTCTTACCCCATCCCTTATTTATTTTTATTCCCCCCCTTTTTTTCCCCTTCTCTCTCTCTGTCCCTCTCACAATCACCCCTTGCCTGCTCTCCATCTTCCTCTGGGCTACTTTCCCTCTTTCTTTCTCCCTGGGCCTCCTGTCCCATGATCCTCCCCCTTCTCCAACTGTGTGTTACTTTTGCCAATCAACTTTCCAGCTCTTAGCTTCTTCCCTCCCCATTCCGTCTTCTCCTATCATTTCGGATCTCCCCTTCCCCCTCTCACTTTCAAATCTCTTACTATCTCTTCTTTCAGTTCGTCCTGATGAAGTGTCTCAGCCCAAAACGTCAACTGTACGTCTTCTTATAGATGCTGCCTGGCCTGCTGCGTTCCACCAGCATTTTGTGTGTGTTGCTAAATTAATCGGGTTTGAGCAGGTGTCAACTGAGTGTGCATCCCTCATACTTTTCAGATTTAATTTGACAGTTTAGGTGCATAGTTCAATAAAACTGACCTGCCAATTCTCTTTTGAGGAGATTGTTTAAATTTAAGAGACTGTTGAACGAAGACCGAAGAGCTCGAGCAGGTTTATAAAACGAAAGTGATTCTGCGATGTGCTCCGCTCCCAGAACATTGAGAAATTTAAAAACAAGTTGGAGAACATTAAGTTCAATTCTTAAAAAAAAAATCAGGAAGCTGATGCAGAGCAGCTTGGGCAGGAGTGATATGCTCTCTCATCCTAGTTTCAGTTAAAAGTCCAGTAGTGGTGTTCTGACTGAGTTGTGGTTTGTCAAAAGATTGCTTTGGAAGTCCACTTAAAAATTGCAATGCAGTAATCCAATCTATTTGATATAAAGGCATGAATTAGTTTTTCAGCTTCATTACATGACAGAAATGGGTGGACCTTTGCAATATTTGTAAAGTATAGAAATGCTGCTTTGGTTACTTTCTTCATGTGGGATTAAAAATTCAAATCTTAGTCAAGGAGAACACCCAGGGGAACCAAGTTCCCAAGTTTATCAAGGAGTATATCTGGTTTGGCTTTGGGACCAACTAAAAGTGTTTCAGTTTTATCTTCATTTATTGTTAGGAAATTATTGCTCCTCCATTTGTTTATTGCAGCCATACCACAAGACAGAGAAGATGAGGTGCATCAGGCTCAACTGAGATATACAATTGTGTGTCATCTACATAACTGTGGAAATCAAGTTTATGCTCTCTAATGAAGTCTCCAAAGGGGAGCATGTGTAAGGAGAATAGTAGGGGACCAAGACAGCTTCCCTGAGGAAAAGTAAAAGTGAATTCAGACAAATCTCAAGGTTGGATATTTTGTACATACTTTGATAATAAATATACTTTGAATCTTGAAACAGAACTGAGAGTCTGTTGGCATCAGTGCTGAGCCTGAGGTTGCTGATAATTTTGGTAAAGCCCTGAAACACCTTACACTCCTTCAACACCTCATTTGATTCATATCGCCTACACCTGATAAGTAATTCCTTCTTCTAAACCTAGGCCTCAACATCACTGGAAAACCAAGGTTCCCTAAACGTGTTAGCCTTGCCTTTTATTCCAACAGGAACATGCAAGTTCCTACTTTCAATATTTCACTTATGAGGATGTTGCAGTTGCAGGGGAAGTGTGTAATAGAGGGGGAGGGTAGTGGATGGGAGTGGATCTGGGAGTCCAAAGTGAGTGGTCCCTGCAAAACCCCGTGATATCCTTACACTGGAAAGAGGGCAAAGGAGATTTCCAGTGATGTTGCTGGGACTGAGTTGTGGAGGGAGTTTGAACAGGTTGACTCTATCTTCCTTAGGTTGAGGAGAACAATGAGGGATCTTGTAGAGGTGTATAAAATCATTGGTTAATTGATTTACTATTGTCCCACGTACCAAGATGCAATGAAGTCAAGTCAAGTCACTTTTTATTGTCATTTCGACCATAACTGCTGGTACAATACACCGTAAAAATGAGACAACGTTTTTCAGGACCATGGTGCTACATGAACAATACAAAAACTACACTGAACTACGTAAAAAACAACACAAAACTACACTAGACTACAAACCTACCCAGGACTGCATAAAGTGCACAAGACAGTGCAGGCATTACAATAAATAATAAACATGACAATAGGCACAGTAGAGGGCAGTAGGTTGGTGTCAGTCCAGGCTCTGGGTATTGAGGATTCTGATGACTTGGGGGAAGAAACTGTTACATAGTCTGGTCGTGAGAGTCCGAATGCTTCAGTGCCTTTTGCCAGATGGCAGGAGGGAGAAGAGTTAGTATGAAGGGTGTGGGGGTCCTTCGTAATGCTGTTTGTTTTACGGATGCAGCGTGTGGTGTAAATGTCTCTAATGGCAGAAAGAGAGACCCCGATGATCTTCTCAGCTGACCTCACTATCCACTGCAGGGTCTTGCGATCCGAGTTGGTGCAATTTCCGAACCAGGCATTGATGCAGCTGCTCAGCATGCTCTCAATACAACCTCTGTAGAATGTGGACTTTCCTCAGCCTTCGCAGAAAGCAGAGACGCTGCTGGGTTTTCTTTGCCATGGAGCTGGTATTGTGGGACCAGGTGAGATTCTCCGCCAGGTGAACACCAATTTGGTGCTCTTAACGATCTCTATGGAGGAGTTGTTGATGTTCGGCGGAGAGTGGTCGTTCCGTGTCCTCCTAAAGTCAACAACCATCTCTTTTGTTTTGTTCACATTCAGAGACAGGTTGTTGACTCTGCACCAGTCCGTTAACCGCTGCATCTCCTCTCTGTATGCTGATCATTGTTCTTGCTGATGAGACCCACCATGGTCGCGTCATCGGCAAACTTGACGACGTGGTTCAAGCTGTGTGTTGCAGCACAGTCGTGAGTCAGCAGAGTGAACAACAGTGGACTGAGCACACTGCCCTGGGGGGCCCCCGTGCTCAGTGTGATGGTGTTGGAGATGTTGCTTCCAATCCAGACTGACTGAGGTCTCCCTGTCAGGAAGTCTACGATCCAGTTGCAGAGGGAGGTGTTCAGGCCTAGCCAGCTCCTTGTCCTGCATACTGCATAATGAAAACCTTGTCCTGCATACTGTTCATAGACATCAAATCGTTGTACAGTACATTGAGGTAGAAGATGATAAAATAATAACAGAATACAGAATAAAGTGTCAAAGTGCTGCACAGGTAGACAAGAAGGTGCATTATCATAATAAGGTAGACCGTGTGGGCAAGTGTCCATTTTATCATATCAAGGAACCATTTAATAGACTTATAACAGTGCAGTGGAAGCTGTCCTTCAGCTTTCTAGGACATGCTTTTGTCATGGTCCGGTCCGTGAAGTCCGTATTCCGGTTCACGGTCCGGTCCATCGACCCTTGCTCCAGGTTTTCCTGTCTACCCTGTTTCTGTTCTTGTTGAGCTCTAATTGAGGCAGCTGATGCTTGTTGGGGCTGGCTGCATAAAGACCTTTAGAGACCAGGGCGTGGCTGCTAGATTATTCTTGTCCTTACTCCTTGTATCCCTCCCTCTGCCTTCTGTTTCCTCCCCTGAAGCCCTGCCTTGTCTTGCCGGTAACTCTCGCCTCGCCTGAAGTTCTTGTCTCGCCTTGTTTTGCCAGAAGCCTTGCCTTGTCTTGCCAGTAACTCTCACCTCATCTCGCCTGCAGTCTTGTCCTGGAGCCACCCTGTACCTAGCTCCCTTCCTGTTCCTTGCCTCCACCCAGGTAAGCCAGGTCATCTTGCCGTTACCTGCAGTTGGTTCTGTCCCTTGCCTCCGTTGGGTAAGCCAGGCCGTGTTGCCGTTACCTACAGTTGGTTCTGTCCCTTGCCTCTGTCAGGTGGTGATCTACGCCCTGCCCAGGAGGAGCCTCTAACCTCCTACCTCCTGCCAAGCCTCGCCTCTAGTCTCTAGCCTGAAGACTCCAGCCTCCTGCCAAACCTCGCCTCAAGCATGAACACTCCAGCCTCCTGCCTACCCTCAAGCCTGAAGACTCAGCCTCCTGCCAAGCCTTGCCTCGAGTCTCTAGCCTCCTGCCTCCTGTCAAGCCTCGCCTCAAGTCTCCTGCCAAGCCTCGCCTCAAGTCTGCAAGACTTCAGCCTCGTCCTGCCTGCCAGCCAAGCCTCATCCTTGCCTAGTTCTGGGGTCCGAGCCAGAGGTCCTTGTCCAGTCTCTGGTTCGGAGTCCAAGCCCAGGCTCCCAGCTCCCTTGTTCAGTCCTGTTCCAGGTTCCTGGTTTTCCTGTCCATGTCCTTGCCATCGCCCTGTATCCCAGTCCTGTCCCTAGTACTTCAGTGTCTGTGTCTTGCACTTGGGTCCATTCCTAGCCACCTCCTTATGACAGTTTTCAGGCTTTTGTACGTTCTGCCCAATGGAAAGGAGAAGAAATAATGTCTGGGGTGGGTGTCAAAGTGACATGGAACATATTATGAACAGCAGGGCACTAGGGAGTTTAGTGGAACTGAGGGACCTAGGAGTACATGTGCATTGTGCATTGAAAGCAGCTTCACAGGTACACAGGGTGGTGAAAGAAAGCATTTAGCATGCTAGTATTCATTTGGGCATTAGAGCAGGGATATTACGTTGCAGTTGTATAAATCATTGGTGAGGCCACACTTGGAGTACGATGTAGAGTTTGAGCATCCTTTTAAAGGAAAGATTGAAAGATTAAGAAGATTTAATATGGTTAAGCTGGAAGGAGTGCAGAGATTTACAAGGATTCTGCCAGGATGAGAAGGCCTCAGTTACAGGGAGAGATTGACCAGGCTAGGTCTTTAATTGTTGGAATGCAACAGATGTTGGGTGACCTTGGGGAAGTGTTTACAATGGGTGGTTAAGTCCTCAGACAAGGTCTGGAATCAAAAGATTGAGTATGGTACGACTAACCATTTAAACGGCTGGCTCTCATTGACCCGGTTCAAGTTGTTGGGCCAGATAATTGGCTGTGTCATGGCTGACCCACTGTATGAGCCAATCGGCGGCACTGTGGTGTTAAAGTTGAATCTGAATAAAACTCGGGAGACCAGCTTCTTATAATTACCACAGTTTATTGTGCACCCTCCTGCAGGAGTTTGAGACTCAGTTGTCAAAGGGAAGGCACCTAAGTACTGCCACCATCTGACAAGTGGACCTGCTCCCTCAGGTTACAGCCATATATTTATACACAGTAAGCCCCATACATCTATAATAACTAAGCAGTATCTATAGCAATGTACTCCAGGCAAATCAATAAAATCAACTTGTAGACATGAGGAAAGTCCACCTGGCAAGGGAGTCGTACTGTGTGCAGGGTACAGCTTACCAACCATTCCCTCCTTTCCCAGGTGTGTACAATTATGTATATAATCGACCAATATTGGTAAAAACTGTGTGGGAACACAAACCTGTCCCGCTGGGATGATCCAAAGACCTAGGTCGGGGTCTTTCTGGCACCCCATCTGGGACCACAGTTTGCACTCCTCCTCAGAGGCGTCCCCTGAAAGGTACGTACCTCCCGCATGTCTGGCGTACCCGTTCTGATTGAATCGTGGTGGGTTGCATGACGTGAACCTGAGGGGACTACAACCAACGCGGATTGTACCGCACTCTTCACTGACTCATCCGCTAAAGAACTGCCTTTAGAGACCCAGTCAAACATGCCGGTGTGGGCTGCACATTTAATGTTAGCCAAAACTCAAGGTAGCTGTAGAGCTGTGAGTAAGTTGTCTACAAAGGTGGCATTACCAATGGGGTGGCCAGAGGAAGTCAGGCATCTCCGATGTTCCCAGACAGCCCCGTAGTCATGTGTAACTCCATATGCATAATGAGAGTCTGTGTAAATGTTCGCACTTGTGTCTGTTGCTAGGATACAGGCACGAGTCAGAGCAAATAGCTCAGCCTTCTGGGCTGAGACAGCTGCTTCAAAAGAGGCCTGCTCAACTACTTCACTGACGTCACTATCGCAAAGCCAGAACATCGTTTCCCTGCTGGATCCACAAAAGAGCTATCATCCACATAAAATGTCAAGTCTGCATCTGCAAGGGGCTGGTCAGTTAGATCCTCTCGAGCGGTAGTGAAAAGATGATTTCTAAGCACACAATCATGCTGTGGAGAGGAGGTATGCTTTGAAGGTTGGTTCGGAAGGTGGCGGGATTAAGCGTTGTGCAGTGAGAGAAAGTAAGCAATGGATTATTTAGTAGAGCTGTTTCATATTGATTCTGTCGTGCTTGAGTGAGATACTGGGTCTGCTGAGAGGTCAACAATTCTACCAATGAGTGGGGTGTCAGGACAGTTACAGGTTGGTGCAATGCTATGCTGGATGCTGCTGTTACTAAAACGTAGATGGCTGGAAGTACTTGCATGCATGAAGGTACTCCCGCAGCTACAGGATCAAGCTTGGTTGAGTAATAGGCTACTGGACGCTTCCTGTCTCATCTCCATGGTTTTGGGTGAACACCGCAGTAGCACATTCTTCCTTTACCGTTACATAGAGCTGGAATGGCCGGTCATAGAGTGGGCGACCAAGAGCCGGTGCTCGAATGAGGCTCTCCTTTCGCTCATTGAAAGCTTCCAGCTGTGTGTCTGTAAGCGAGAAAGTAGATGGTGAGTTTGATGAAGCGAGGGGGGTCAGGTGCTTGGTGTGAGTGGCGATGTGAGGAATCCATTGCCGACAGAAATTCAGGAGCCCCAAGAAGACCCGCATCCATCTCGGGGTAGTAGGTGGGGGAGTATTTACAATGGGTGTTATCGGATCTTCTGTGGGGCACCGCTCTGCCGCACTTATCAGGATGCCCAAGAATTTTACCTCGGGCTGTGATCACTTTACTTTGTAGGGTGGAATAATGTATCCCAATGAATGCAAAAAGTTTAGTAGGAGTTTCACAACTCTTCAAAGTGTCACTTACCAGTAATAAATCGTCCACATATTGGATTGTAGTAGAGTTGCCAGGCAACTGGAGATCACGTAACTGCTTCTGGAGCGTCTTAGAGGAGAGTGTGGGAGAATGTACAAATCCTTGGGGTAGACACGTCCAAGTGTACTGACACCCCTGATAGGTAAATGCGAATAAATATTGAGAATCTGGGTGCAAAGGGACAGCAAAAAATGCGTGCTGTAGGTCAATGATAGTAAATACCAGGGCAATAGCTGGTTTGTGATTCAGGGTCGTTGCGAGGTTCGGAACCAGAGCATGGAGAGCAGCCACAATCTCATTTATTTTGCGCAAATCTTGGACAAGATGCCAGTCCTTGCTTCCTGGTTTAGGTACCGGGAAGATAGGTGTATTGCATGGAGAGGGGCAAGGAATCAAGATTCCTTGTGCCAAAAGGGAGTCAATTAACGACTGTACCCTTTGTATTGCCTTGGGTTTGAGGGGGTATTGTGGAATGGATGGGGGAGTCTGTCCTTCTTTCACAGTGATCCGGACAGTGGGGCAGTTGGTGTGGCCGACTTCATGGTCCGAAATTGCCCAGAGATGGGGTACAACATCCTGGGTTCGGTAAATATTAATAGAGTGTCTTACCAGATGTCCCGTCTTCCAGTATGGGAGTTGGCCCGCATGCAAGTCTTGCCAGTCTCCCTTCGGGGTTGATCAGAAATCGGAAGCCGGGTCCCAATAATATGTCAAAGCTCCTCGCATTCGATTTTGGTCATTGTCAGGCCAATCCATATTATTTGTTGTAATCATGTTGGCTGACTTAGTGGGTAAGCATTGGAGCAGTAAGGCACTAAACTGGGGGGATGGATTAAAGGCCTGGTCTCCCGCGACAGTGCCGTAGCAGTCCACAAATAGCTCCCGATTCCCCAGGCTCAGGTTTGCATTCAAATACCTTAGTGATGTTTACAGGTTGCTGGAGAGCCCTTTCCAAGGCTTGGATAATCTGGTCTGTCTGTTCATTCTCATTGTGGTTTCCTGCCTGTAACTCCTGATAGGTTTGGTATCTTAATTCTGCCTTCCATTTCCGCCCCTCATCAGCTGAGAGAATCATGCAGCAGAGACAGAATAAATGTTGCGGGGTCACATTATACATTTGTATAGTACTGCTGACATACTGAGCAAACTGTGCTGGGTTTTTTTCTACTTGGGGCCTGATTCATGATCATTATCATTTCTTGAGGCTTCCAGGGTACATACACAGGAATCACGGAGGGCTGTCCCTCCTCCACTGCTCGTGGACTGGGCAGCATTCGGGTGGGCAATTGTCTTGGTGGAGCTGTTAACTCTGGGGTTTTATTGGATTCTTCCCTCCCCGTCTCCGAACAATCCTTGGTATTCCCTTTATGGATCTCAGGGTACAAAGGCCTCCCCTTCCCTACTGCCACTGTATCTGAATACTGGGAGGATTGGGTTTTGGGTGCACCTGGCCCCTGGTAAGATGCAGGGGGGGGGGGTTGCGGTGGGTGCCCAATCCTGATCGTGGTCACTGTACTCAAACCGGGTTGGTATGCCAGACATGGGTTCGGCATCCCTTGTTTCCCTGTTAGTTCGAAATCCAGACCGACTTTCCTGCCCTTCTCTCCTATCTCGGTCAGCCTTGGTTTGCTTACGTTGTTTTTCCCGCTCTCATTTTCAGTGCCCATCCACCCATTCACGATCGCCTTTAGCGTCTCCCAACTTTATGGCGTTCCTTCTCCTGTACATACCTTTATCCCATTGTCACACACATTATTCCTCCAACTTGCTAATAATGTACTCTTCCACTTTACATCTGCCTTTTCCTTCCATTCCTTTACCAACAATTTCCACAGTTCTTTTTCCCTTTCAAATTTACTGCTTATTCACATGAGCTAATATCCTAGGTACCCCCCCCTCCCCCCAGTGGCCACATTTTGTTCCCTAATTTCTTATTCAGCGTTGCACTCAACATTCGCAAATCTTTTTCCTTGTCTGGAAAACTCTCACACATGTTGTGTAGGGCTGTTCCTGGCCCAGTCGTATCAATCAACTGCAATTGACCATGTTCGCTAAGTAATTCACCCGGCACAAAGCCTCCTGCTCAATTAATAAATCAGATAACTTTACCTGGCTTGGCACCTCCTGCCCAATTAATAAATTGACCTGGCACAAATGCCTACTGCCAAATTAGTAAAATTTACTCGCTACCGCCTCCTGCTCAATGAATAAAATTTGCCTGCCGTATGAGTCTCCCAGCAGATTCTTTCCCGCTCCCGTCAAGAGTATGTGATCAGCCTTGGGCGAGGGACTGTACCTCCAAAGGAACTAACAGAGAGCGACGAAAGGTAAAAAGGTGATAAGATTATCAGTCTCCACAGTCCCCAGAGTGGTCCAGCCACTGACTCAGCCCATCTGCTTGGCACTCCATCTGTTGGGATCCTGTTCGTGACGCCAAATGTTAAAGTCGAATCTGAATAAAACTCAGGAGACCAACTTCTTATAGTTACAACAGTTTATTGTGCACCCTCCTGCAGGAGTTGGAGACCCAGTTGTCAAAGGGAAGGCACGTAAGTATTGCCTCCATCCGACAACTGGACCCGCTCCCTCAAGTTACAGCCATTTATTTATACATCGTAAGCCCCATACATTACTGTTGCAAGATGTTATTTGAACTGGTATGCCCCACCAAATCTGTTGGTGCAAAACTTAGTTACTGTCATAAGGTGGTGGCTGTGAACGGACCCAAGTGCAAGACAAAGACACTGAAGTAATAGGGACAGGACTAGGATACAGGGCGATGGCAAGGACATGGACAGGAAAACCAGGAACCTGGAACAGGACTGAACAAGAGAGCTGGGAGCCCGGGCTTGGACTCCGAGCCAGAGACTGGACAAGGACCCAGTACCTGGGTCTTGCCTCTGGCTCGGACCCCAGAACTAGGCAAGGACGAGGCTTGGCAGGCAGGCAGGCAGGATGAGGCAGAAATCTACAGGCTTGAAGCTAGAGGCTAGAGCTGGAGTCGTCCGGCTCGGGGCTCGGCAGGAGGCTGGAGTCGTCCGGCTCGGGGCTCGGCAGGAGGCTGGAGTCGTCCGGCTCGGGGCTCGGCAGGAGGCTGGAGTCGTCCGGCTCGGGGCTCGGCAGGAGGCTGGAGTCGTCCGGCTCGGGGCTCGGCAGGAGGCTGGAGTCGTCCGGCTCGGGGCTCGGCTGGAGACTTGAGGCGAGGCTTGGCAGGCTCCTCCTGGGCAGGGCGTGGATCACCACCTGACAGAGGCAAGGCACAGGAAGGGTCAGAAGCAACCCCAGGTAATGGCAAGACGGCCTAGCTTACCTGGGCAGAGGCAATGGACAGGAAAGGAGCTAGGTACAGGGTGGATCCAGGTCCAGACAGCAAGACAAGGCAAGGCTACTGGCAAAGCAAGGCAAGACAGAACTTCAGGCGAGGCGAGAGTTACCGGCAAGACAAGGCAGGGCTTCAGGTGAGGAAACATAAGGCAGAGGAAGGGATCCAAGGAGTAAGGACAAGAACAATCCAGCCGCCATGCCCTGGTCTCTGGAGGTATTTATGCAGCCAGCCCCAACTAGCATCAGGTGACTCAATTAGAGCTCAACAAGACAGAAACAGGGTAGACAGGAAAACCTGGAGCACGGGTCGATGGACCGGACTGTGAACCGGAATATGGACTTCACAGACCGGACTATGACAGTTACAGGTAAGAGAGTCTGTTAGATCAAGGCTTAATTACAGATGGATGTGCTGTCCAGTCCTTATCAGTTATTCCCTTTGCTCAACCTTGACTTAATTACAGATGGATGTTCCTTCCTGTCCTTATCGGTGAGCCCTCCTACCCCACTCAAACGAGGGTACAATGTTATCAAACTCTCAGTGTCTCTGTACAAGCTGGGGAGAACTGGTAATGAGCCTGTCTTAGCTGGCTGCTGAAGGCAGAGTTTACTTCAGTTCAATAATTCCTATTCAATCCCAATTATTCTTTTAGCCAGAGGTTACATAGGTTCAAAATGATTTTTTAATATTCTTAATTCCTTAGTGCTTGAGTCACAGGAGCGGGCAATTGGTGCTGTTGTGCTTGAGTCCTTGGAGGAGCTGCTGCTGTACTTGAGCCAATCAGTGCTGTCTGGGTTGAATTGTTATGTGAGCCAATTGGTGTTATCGTTGTTGAGTCACTGGAGGATCCAATTGCAATAGCCATACTGAAATTAGTTGACAAGCCAATCAGAGCTGACACTGGTGTCAATCAATGGGCCAGTCGGAGCTGTGGAATCCGAATCGTGATGAGCCCATCGGTGTTGTGCGACAAAGATGTTGGTCTGAAGTGCAATGATATGGCAGCCGAGAAAGTCACTGAGTAGTTATCCTTATGTGGTCCAATCAGTAGGGTTATTGGGTAGGGGCCAACGAGTGGGATTATTGAATATGAGCCAATCAGTGATGATGTTGCAGGTCAGCCAATGGACGAGGGCAGTCCGCTGGAGCCAACAGCTGATATTGTTGCTGAAGGACCACCCATGGGTGAAAGGTGAGAGCTGGAGAGGATCCCTTCACTATGTCACAGGGGATGAGCCAATCACTAGCGAGACAGGCCCAATGGGGCCACAGGTGAAGCTTATCACAGGGGTGAAATAGGTTGGGCTGCACAATGACATCAATTCTCTGGAGCCAATCACCATTGCCGTGGGCAGAACCCAAGAACCAATTGCAGGAGCTGTTGCTGCAGAACCTGTTGGAGGTGAGCCCTGGGAGTAATGACAGTGAAGTGCTTGGTCAGTGAAGATGATGATGATTTTATCGTCCTGGAGCCAATCACAGAGACCGGTGTGGAAGGATTGGTTGATGATATCAATGTCCCGGAGCCAATCAGGGAAATTGATTTGTCCAGATCTGTTGATGACATTATCATCCTTGAAACAATTCCACCAGCTTGTCTGAATGATCTGGGGTTAGGGGAGTAATGGAGGGGGAGGAAGCAGAGGGATCCCCATCTGAGCCAGTCCCATCTGTCTGCATTTAGCCCACAGCCCTCTAAATCTTTCCTATCCATCTACCTGTCCGAGAGTTTTAAACATTAATTATGTATCTGCCTCAGGCACTTCCCCTGGCAGCCTATACCATGTATGGACTGCCATCTGGGTTAATAATTTTCCTCTCAGGTCCCAACTAAATCTTTCCCCTCTCATCTGAAACCTGTGCCCTCTAGTTCTTGCTTCCCTAAAGAGGAAAAAGACTGTGTGCATTCACCCTATCTGTGCGTCTCATGGTTTTGTAAACCTGTATAAGGTCACCCCTCATTCTCCAAGGAACGAAGTACCAACCTGCCCAATCTCTCTCCATAACTAAGTCCCTTAACAGCTGACTACAGTCTTGTGACTCTCCTCTGCTCTTTTTCCAGCTTAATGGCATCTTTCTGAGTCAGGTAATAGAGAGTACCCCGGTGGCTGTGCCCCTTGACAATAGGTACTCCTGTTTGAGTACTGTTGGGGGGGACAGCTTACCCGGGGGAAGCGACAGTGGCCGTGCCTCTGGCACAGAGTCCGGCCCTGTAGCTCAGAAGGGTAGGGAAAGGAAGAGGAGGGCAGTTGTGATAGTGGACTCGATAGTAAGGGGGTCAGACAGGCGATTCTGTGGACGCAGTCCAGAGACCCGGATGGTAGTTTGCCTCCCTGGTGCCAGGGTCCGGGATATTTCTGATCGTGTTCAAGATATCCTGACGTGGGAGGGTGAGGAGCCAGAGGTCGTGGTACATATAGGTACCAATGACATAGGTAGGAAAAGGGAAGAGGTCCTGAAAGGAGAATAAAGGGAGCTAAGAAGGGAGTTGAGAAAAAGGACCGCAAAGGTAGTAATCTCGGGATTACTGCCTGTGCCACGCGACAGTGAGAGTAGGAATGCGATGAGGTGGAGGATAAATGCGTGGCTGAGGGATTGGAGCAGGAGGCAGGGATTCAAGTTTTTGGATCATTGGGACCTCTTTTGGTGCAGGCGTGACCTGTACAAAAAGGACGGGTTACACTTGAATCCTAGGGGGACCAATATCCTGGCAGGGAGATTAGCGAGGGCTACTGAGGTGACTTTAAACTAGAATGGTTGGGGGGTGGGAATCAAATTAAAGAAGCTAGGCGAGAGGAGGTTAGTTCACAACAGGGGGATGGGAACCAGTGCAGAGAGACAGAGGGGTGTAAAGTGAGGGTAGAAGCAAAAAGTAGTAAGGTGAAAAGTAAAAGTGGCAGGCCGACAAACCCAGGGCAAGCATCAAAAAGGGCCACTTTTCAACATAATTGTATAAGGGCTAAGAGAGTTGTAAAAGCGCGCCTGAAGGCTTTGTGGGTCAATGCAAGGAGCATTTGTAACAAGGTGGATGAATTGAAAGTGCAGATTATTATTAATGATTATGATATAGTTGGGATCACGGAGACATGGCTCCAGGGTGACCAAGGATGGGAGCTCAATGTTTGCGGATATTCAATATTCAGGAGGGATAGACATGAAAGAAAAGGAGGTGGGGTGGCGTTGCTGGTTAAAGATGAGATTAACGCAATAGAAAGGAAGGACATAAACCGGGAAGATGTGGAATCGATATGGGTAGAGCTGCATAACACTAAGGGGCAGAAGACGCTGTTGGGAGTTGTGTACAGGCCACCTAACAGTAGTAGTGAGGTCAGAGATGGTATTAAACAGGAATTAGAAATGTGTGCAATAAAGGAACAGCAGTTATAATGGGTGACTTCAATCTACATGTAGATTGGGTGAACCAAATGGGTAAAGGTGCTGAGGAAGAGGATTTCTTGGAATGTATGCTGGATAGTTTTTTGAACCAACATGTCGAGGAACCAACTGGAGAGCAGGCTATTCTAGACTGGGTTTTGAGCAATGAGGAAGGGTTAATTAGCAATCTTGTCGTGAGAGGCCCCTTGGGTAAGAGTGACCATAATATGGTGGAATTCTTCATTAAGATGGAGAGTGACATAGTTAATTCAGAAACAAAGGTTCTGAACTTAAAGAGGGGTAACTTTGAAGGTATGAGACGTGAATTAGCTAAGATAGACTGGCAAATGACACTTAAAGGATTGACGGTGGATACGCAATGGCAAGCATTTAAGGATTGCATGGATGAACTACAACAATTTATGTTCCTGGCAGGGAACATAAAAACTGACTGTAAAAGCTTTTATAGATATGTAAAAAGGAAAAGACTGGTAAAGACAAATGTAGGTCCCCTACAGACAGAAACAGGTGAATTGATTATGGGGAGCAAGGACATGACAGACCAATTGAATAATTACTTTGGTTCTGTCTTCACTAAGGAGGACATAAATAATCTTCCAGAAATAGTAGGGGACAGAGGGTCCAGTGAGATGGAGGAACTGAGGGAAATACATGTTAGTAGGGAAGTGGTGTTGGGTAAATTGAAGGGATTAAAGGTAGATAAATCCCCAGGGACAGATGGTCTGCATCCCAGAGTGCTTAAGGAAGTAGCCCAAGAAATAGTGGAAGCATTAGTGATAATTTTTCAAAACTCTTTAGATTCTGCACTAGTTCCTGAGGATTGGAGGGTGGCTAATGTAACCCCACTTTTTAAAAAAGGAGGGAGAGAGAAACCAGGGAATTATAGACCGGTTAGCCTAACGTCGGTGGTGGGGAAACTGCTGGAGTCAGTTATCAAAGATGTGATAACAGCACATTTGGAAAGCGGTGAAATCATCGGACAAAGTCAGCATGGATTTGTGAAAGGAAAATCATGTCTGACGAATCTCATAGAATTTTTTGAGGATGTAACTAGTAGAGTGGATAGGGGAGAACCAGTGGATGTGGTATATTTGGATTTTCAAAAGGCTTTTGACAAGGTCCCACACAGGAGATTAGTGTGCAAACTTAAAGCACACGGTATTGGGGGTAAGGTATTGATGTGGACAGAGAATTGGTTAGCAGACAGGAAGCAAAGAGTGGGAATAAACGGGACCTTTTCAGAGTGGCAGGCAGTGACTAGTGGGGTACCGCAAGGCTCAGTGCTGGGACCCCAGTTGTTTACAATATATATTAATGACTTGGATGAGGGAATTAAATGCAGCATCTCAAAGTTTGCGGATGACACGAAGCTGGGCGGCAGTGTTAGCTGTGAGGAGGATGCTAAGAGGATGCAGGGTGACTTGGATAGGTTGGGTGAGTGGGCAACTTCATGGCAGATGCAATTTAATGTGGATAAATGTGAAGTTATCCACTTTGGTGGCAAAAATAGGAAAACAGGTTATTATCTGAATGGTGGCCGATTAGGAAAAGGGGAGGTGCAACGAGACCTGGGTGTCATTATACACCAGTCATTGAAAGTGGGCATGCAGGTACAGCAGGCGGTGAAAAAGGCGAATGATATGCTGGCATTTATAGCGAGAGGATTCGAGTACAGGAGCAGGGAGGTACTACTGCAGTTGTACAAGGCCTTGGTGAGACCACACCTGGAGTATTGTGTGCAGTTTTGGTCCCCTAATCTGAGGAAAGACATCCTTGCCATAGAGGGAGTACAAAGAAGGTTCACCAGATTGATTCCTGGGATGGCAGGACTTTCATATGAAGAAAGACTGGATGAACTGGGCTTGTACTCGTTGGAATTTAGAAGATTGAGGGGGGATCTGATTGAAACGTATAAAATCCTAAAGGGATTGGACAGGCTAGATGCAGGAAGATTGTTCCCGATGTTGGGGAAGTCCAGAATGAGGGGTCACAGTTTGAGGATAAAGGGGATGCCTTTTAGGACCGAGATTAGGAAAAACTTCTTCACACAGGGAGTGGTGAATCTGTGGAATTCTCTGCCACAGGAAACAGTTGAGGCCAGTTCATTGGCTATATTTAAGAGAGAGTTAGATATGGCCCTTGTGGCTACGGGGATCAGGGGGTATGGAGGGAAGGCTGGTGCAGGGTTCTGAGTTGGATGATCAGCCATGATCATAATAAATGGCGGTGCAGGCTCGAAGGGCCAAATGGCCTACTCCTGCACCTATTTTCTATGTTTCTGACAGCAAAGTGATCAAACCTGAACACAATACTCCAGAGCTAGCTTCAGTAATGTCTTCTTCAATTAGACCAGTAGACATAGGAGCAGAATTAGGCTGTTCAGTCCATCGAGTCTGCTCTGCCATTCCACAATGGCTGATTGAATACCCCTCTCAACCCCATTCTCCTGCCTTCTCTCTGTAACCTTTGAAGCTCAGACAAATCAAAAACCTATCAACCTTTGCTTTAAATGTACTCGATGATGGCATCCACAGCGATCCATGGCAATGAATTCCACATATTCAGCATCTCTGGCTGAAGAAATTCCTCTTCATCTCTGTTCTAAATGTTTCAGAAAGGACAGGGAGGGAGGCAAAAGAGGTTGGAGCATGGCACTGTTGATCAGAGATAGTGTCACAGCTGCAGAAAAGGTGAACATCATGGAGGGATTGTCTGCAGAGTCTCTGTGGGTGGAGGTTAGGAACAGGAAGGAGTCAATAACTTTACTGTGTGTTTTTTATAGGCCACCCAATAGTAACAGGGATATCGAGGAGCAGATAGGGAAACAGATCCTGGAAAGGTGTAATAATAACAGTTGTCGTGATGGGAGATTTTAATTTCCCAAATATCCATTAGCATCTCCCCAGAGCAAGGGGTTTAGATGGGGTGGAGTTTGTTAGGTGTGTTCAGGAAGGTTTCTTGACACAATATGTAGATAAGCCTACAAGAGGAGCGACTGTACTTGATTTGGTATTGGGAAATGAACCTGGTCAGGTGTCAGACCTCTCAGTGGGAGACCATTTTGGAGATAGTGATCATAATTCTATCTCCTTTACAATAGCATTGGAGAGAGATAGGAACAGACAAGCTAGAAAAGCATTTAATTGGAGTAAGGGGAATTATGAGGCTATCACACAGGAAACTGGAAGTTTAAATTGGGAACAGATGTTCTCAGGGAAAAGTACGGAAGAAATGTGGCAAATATTCAGGGGATAATTGTGTGGAGTTCTGCAAAGGTACGTTCCAATGAGACAGGGAAGTTATGGTAGGGTACAGGAACCGTGGTGTACAAAGGCTGTAATAAACCTCATCAAGAAGAAAAGCTTACAAAAGTTTCAGAGAACTAGGTAATGTAAGAGATGTAGAAGATTGTAAGGCTAACAGGAAGGAGCTTAAAAAGGAAATTAGGACAGCCAGAAGGGGTTATGAGAAGGCTTTGGCGGGCAGGATTAAGGAAAACCCCAAGGCATTCTACAAGTATGTGAAGAGCAAGAGGATAAGATGTGAGAGGATAAGACGTGAAAGGATAGGATCTATCAAGTGTGACAGTGGGAAAGTGTGTATGGAACCTCAGGAAACAGCAGAGGTACTTAATGAATACTTTACTTCAGTATTCACTGGGGAAAAGGATCTTGGTGATTGTAGTGATGACTTGCAATGGACTGAAAAGCTTGAGCGTGTAGATATTAAGAAAGAGGATGTGCTGGAGGTCTTGGAAAGCATTAAGTTGGATAAGTCACCGGGACTGGATCAGATGTACCCCAGGCTACTGTGGGAGGCGAGGGAGGAGATTGCTGAGCCTCTGGCGGTGATCTTTGAATCATCAATGGGGATGGGAGAGGTTCCGGATGATTGGAGGGTTGTGGATGTTGTTCCTTTATTCAAGAAAGGGAGTAGAGATAGCCCAGGAAATTATAGACCAGTGAGTCTTACTTCAGTGGTTGATAAGTTGATGGAGAAGATCCTGAGGGGCAGGATTTATGAACATTTAGAGAGGTATAATATGATTAGGAATAATCAGCTAGCCATTCATTGATTCAATTTAAAATTGTACATCGTTATCATTTGACAAAAGAGAGACTTTCTAAGATCTTTTCTAATGTTGATAGTCATTGTGATAGATGTAAAACTGAGATAGCTCCACTGACACATACGTTTTGGTCTTGTTCTATATTGGAACAGTTACGGAAGTCAGTTTTCTCAACAATTTCTAAAGCACTTAAAATTAATTTACAAACTAATTAATTAACTGTGCTTTTTGGAATAGTTCCTCAAAATATTCATGGTATTTCTGTGTCTGACCAACATGTTATTGCATTTGTCACATTGATAGCCATTTTGTTGAAGTGGAAGGATACATCAGCTCCCACTTTGTCACAATGGTTCTCTCAAGCGATGCTATGTCTTAGTTTAGAGAAAATTAGAAGTCGAACCTTTGAACCTTTATTTGATTTTGAGAAAACATGGGGCTCATTTGCTCATTATTATCATTTGAGTTAATTGATATAATTTTTCCACGATCTAATTGTAAATTTTTTAGAATATTTTCTTTTCTTGCTGGTGGTTTGATGGTTATTTGTATGATGCATGACTCCGGGGTTGTACACCTAATGGGTTCTTTTTTTCTCTCTCTCACTTTTCTGCTTAGTAGGTTTTTTTTGTTATCACAAAATTTTTTTTCAATCTTTAAGATAATGTTTTTTTTTGAGGCATTGTAAGTGTCGTTACTTCAATGTACTCATGTTATTTTTCCTGTATAATACAATAATAAAAAGATTTGAAAAGAAAGAAATAGTCAGCATGGCTCTGTCAAGGGCAGGTCGTGCCTTACGAGCCTGATTGAATTTTTTGAGGATGTGACTAAACACATTGGTGAAGGAAGAGCAGTAGATGTAGTGTATATGGATTTCAGCAAGGCATTTGATAAGGTACCCCATGAAAGGCTTATTGAGAAAGTGAGGAGTCATGGGATCCAAGGGGACATTGCTTTGTGGATCCAGAACTGGCTTGCCCACAGAAGGCAAAGAGTGGTTGTAGACGGGTCATATTCTGCATGGAGGTCGGTTACCAGTGGTGTGCCTCAGGGATCTGTTCTGGGACCCTTACTCTTCGTGATTTTTTATAAATGGCCCGGATGAGGAAGTGGAGGGATGGGTTAGTAGGTTAGCTGATGACACAAAGGCTGGAGGTGTTGTGAATAGTGTGGAGGGCTGTCAGAGTTTACAACGGGACATTGATAGGATGCAATACTGGGCTGAGAAGTGGCAGATGGAGTTCAACTCAGAACAATAGTCCCCCATGCTCAACCTTTTGCTTCCTAATTTTGTCTGAGTTCTGAACAACATGTCTCCAGAACCACTCCACTATCTGTTCTGGCATCCTGATTCCCATCCCCCTGCAACTCTAGTCTAAACTCTCCCATGCAGTATGACCAAACCTTTCTGTTGGGATATTTGTCCCCCTCCAGGTTAGGTACAAACTGTCCATTTGTTTTAGATCTCACCTTCCCTGGCAAAAAGCACCATGATCCCAAAAATCTGAAGCCCTCCTTCCAACACCAACTCCTTAGTCACATGTTAAACTCTATGATCTTCCTATTTCTGGCCTCACCAACACAGGGCATGGGAAGCAATCCTGAGATCACAACCCTGGAGGACCTGTCTTTCAACTTTGCACCTGACATCCTGAGCTCACTTTGGCAAACCTCGTCCCTCTTCCTACATATGTATGTCATTTGGATCGATATGGACCATGACCTCTGGCTGCTCACCCTCCCACTTAAGAATGTTGAGAACTCTACCTGAGATGCCTTGGATTCTGGCATCAAGAAGGCAACATACCATCCTGGGATCCTGTTCTCATCCACAGAGCCTCTTTTCTGTTCCCTAACTAAAGAATCTTTAACCACAGCTCACCGCTTGTCCACCCTTTCCTTCTGAGCCACAGAGCCAGAGTCAGCGCTAGAGACCTCATTGCTGTGACTTTCCTCTGCTCGGTCATCCCTCCAACAGTATCCAAAGTGAATTACTTGTTTTTGAGGGAGATGGCCACAGGGATACTCTGCATTGGCTGTTCACCCTCCTGACTGTCACCCAGTTTCCTGTATCGTTTTACTTTGGGTGTAACTACCTCTCTATACACCCTGTCAGCCTCCCGAATGATCCAGAGTTCATCCATTTCCCCAGCTCCGACTCCTTTATGTTGATTGTTCAAAGCTGCAGCTGGATGCACTTCTTGCCGTTGCTGTTCTGCCATCATCTCTGCCAGTGTTCCCTTCCAATCAACTTTGGCCAGGTCCTCTCTCATGCTTCTGTAATTCTCTTTACTCCACTGTAATACTGATGCACCTGACTTTATCTTCTCCTTCTCAAACTGCAAGATGATTTCTATGATATTATGTTGACTGCCTCTTAAGGGTCCCTTTGCTTTATGCTCCCTAATCAAATTGGGTTCATTACACAACACTCAATCCAGAAATGCTTTTTTCCTGGTGAGCTCAGCCATAGGTGCTCTATAAAGCCACTTCGTAGGTATGTTACAACTTCTCTTTGTTGGGATCCAGCACCAACCTGATTTTCCCAATATACTTGCATGTTGAAATATGCCATCACGATCATAATATTGCCCTTAATGCATGCCTTTTCTATTACCTGTTGAAATTTCTAACCCACATCCTGCCTACTGTTCGGTGGCCTGCACACGACTTCCAACAGTGTCTTTTTTCACCTTGCAGTTTATTTAATTCTACCCACAAGGATTCAACATCTTCCGTTCCTCTGTCACCTCTTTGTAAGGATTTGATTTGATTTTTTTTTTAACCAATAGAGCCTCCCCACCTTCATAGCCCCTTGTGGCTCTCCTAATTTCCTTTTTAAGCTCCTTCCTGTTAGCCTTATAATCTTCTACATCCCTTAGATTACCTAGCTCTCTGAACCTTTCATAAGCTTTTCTTTTTTTCTTACAAAGAAAGAAACACAGACATAACCAACTGGGCAAACAGAAGATTTAAAGGGGACAAAAGAAACAACACAAGGGCCTAGGTACAAGCCAAAAACTTGGCACAAGCCAAATGTTACTTCATTTTAAACCATAATATTTTAGAGCAGAATTCAGCTATTCGGCCCATTAGATGTGCTCCGCCATTCCGTCATGTCTGATTTAATATCCCTCTCAAACGCATCCTCCTCTTTCCTCCCTGTAAACTTTGACACTCTGTTTAATCAAGAACCTATCTACTTTTGCCTTAAAAATACCCAATGACTTGGCCTGCACAGTCACAATGAATTCCACAGATTCACCAACCCTGGCTGAAGAAACCTAAGAATGCAGAACCTCTCGTGGTTCCAGAACCCATCCAAGGCAATCAGGAAATCTCACCAAATCTTCCTCTACGATTTGTAGAGTTAAGAGCCTCCTTCCAACAGGAAAGCTCACCAACACTTCTACTTTCTGAGGGGGCTAAAGAGAGCTGGATTTTGCACATCTGTTCTCACGTCCTTCTGCAAGTGCACAGTAGAGAGCATCCAAACATGCTCCATCGCTGTTTGGGACAGAAACTGCACTGCGGTGTACTGGAGGACTCTGCAATGGGTAGTCAAAACAGCCTATGGCATCACTGGCACCAGCCTACCTGCCACCAAGGACATAGATACAGAGAGGCACTGGAAAAGTGCCAGTAACATCATGAAAGATTCGACCAGTTACCTTCCCCAAGCAGCAAGGTTAATTAACACCTGCACCTACTAACCCACCCCTCCACACCCCCAACCACCACTGCTTTATCATTTCCTGTCTTTCACCTTATGTACAGACATCCCCGTCCCTGGCTTCACTTTCTGAACATACAATCAATCTATGTATATAAACTATCTTATCTACTTATTTTCATTGTGTTTTCTTATTATTGGGTTCGTTATCTTATTGTGTTTTATTTTGTGCTGCATTGAATGAGTAATAACAATTATTTTGTTCTCCTTTACACTTTTGCACTGGAAATGACATTTTAATATCCTCAATCTTGAATCTCCAGTCTGGCAGCTTTCTCCACATACCCACCACCTTCTGTGTGGGAAACGTATCCCTCAGGTCCCCTTTAAATCTTTCCCCTATCATCTTGAACCTGTGCCCTCCAGTCTCAGACTCCCCTATCCTGGGGAAAAGACTGTGACCACCCACCTTATCTCAGTCCCTCATAATTTTACAAATATCCATGAGGTCACCACTCAGCTTCCAGAATTCCAGGGGAAACGGTCTCAGTCTGTCCAGCATCTTGTTATAAACCAGCCTCCACCCTGACACAGTTACATTTTGTGAATCTGTTTTGCCCCCTCTCCAGCTTATCAGATGCTTTCTGTAGCAAGGAGACCAGACTGCACACAATCCTCTCAACATGGTCTCATTTGCCATCTGTGACATAAGACCAGAAAACAAAGGAGGAGAACTTGGATATTCAGCCATCGAGTCTGCTCCACCATTCTATCATGGCTGATTTATTATCCTCCTTATCTGCAACATGACACGCGAAGTCCTGTAGTCAGTTGGCAAATTGATTGCCTTGCTCACCTGGATCTCAAGAGGTCAGATTTTCCAACACTTCTGACCCTGATTTCCAATTACAGCAAACACTCTCACCTGGTGGTGTCTTAGCACAATGACATATCCCCTGTGGACAACATCCCCACCTAGTGGTGTCCATCCACAATGACATGTTCCCTGTGGAATACACCCCCACCTAGTGGTATCCTAGCACAATGACATGTCCCCTATGGACAACACCCCCACCTAGTGGGGTCCGAGCACAATGACTTGTCCCCTGTGGACAACATCCCCACCTAGTGGGGTCCTAGCACAATGACTTGTCCCCTGTGGAATACACCCCCACCTAGTGGTATCCTAGCACAATAACATGTCCCCTATGGACAACACCCCCACCTGGTGGTGTCCTAGCACAATGACATGTCCCCTGTGGAATACACCCCCACCTAGTGGTATCCTAGCACAATAACATGTCCCCTATGGACAACACCCCCACCCAGTGGTGTCCCAGCACAATGACTTGTCCCCTGTGGACAACATCCCCACCGAGTGGGGTCCTAGCACAATGACTTGTCCCCTGTGGACAACACCCACACCTGGTGGTGTCCTAGCACAATGACATGTCCCCTGTGGAATACACAAGGGGATGGACACAGTTTGTGAAAGTGAGGCAAATCAGCAGCGAGGTCATGCACCCGATAGAGATTACAGAGGAAGAGCTGTTTGCACACATTAGACATGTGGAAGGTGTTTGATGATCAATTGCACAGAGTACAGAAAAGCTGTGTTCCTGTTAGAGGGAAGGATGGGGATGGGATAGAAAGATAAGAGAGTCCTGGAAGTCCAAGGAAGTGATAAAGTTAAGTGATAAGGTAACTTGGACCAGGTAAGAGTAAGAGTAAGAGTTTGGCATGGAATAGAAGGGTCAAGATGGCCTGTTTCCGTGCTGTAATTGTTATATGGTTATAGATGGTTTTTTAATCAAGAAGAAAAAGGAAATGTATGTAAAGCTTCGGAAGTCAGGATCAAATGAAACACATGAGGAGGGCTGTGGATGTTGTCTACATGGAGTTTAGTCAGGTGTTTGAAAAAGCCCCTCATGGGAGGCGACTCCGGAAGATTAAGATGCATGGGATCTGCGGCAAATTGACTGCTTGGACTCAGAACTGGGTTGCGCAAAGAGGACAGAGGGCAGTGGTTGAAGGGACTTACTCACACTGGAGGTCTGTAATTCGTGGAGTTCCGCAAAGTCTGTGTTGGGAACTCTGATGTTTGTAATGTATATAAATGACCTGGATGAAAATGTAGGTGGGTGGCTTAGTAAATTTATGGATAACAGCAAGATTGGTGCAGTTGTGGACAGCATAGAAGACTGGCAAAGAACACAGCACAATATCGATCAGTATCTATATGGACCACAACTCTGGCTGCTTACCCTCCCACGTAAAAATGTTGAGAACTCTGTCTGAGATGCCTTGGATTCCGGCACCTGGGATGCCACATACCATCCCGGAATCTCGTTCTCATCCACAGAACTTCCTTTCTGTTTGCCTAACTAATGAATCCCCTTGAACCACAGCTTGCCTCTTGTCCCCCTGCTTTCCTTCTGAGCCACAGAGCCTGGAGACTGGACTGCTGTGACTTTTCTCTGCCATGCCATCCTCCCCAACAGTGTCCAAAGTGAATTACCTGTTGTTGAGGGGGATGGCCACAGGGGTACTCTGCATTGGCTGTTCACCCTCCTGACTTTCACCCAGTTTCCTGTGTTGTTTTATCTTGGGTGTAACAACCTCTCCATACACCCTGTCTATCACCCCCTCAGCCTCCCGAATTATCCAGAGTTCATCCAGTTCCAGCTCCAACTCCTTAACATGGAGTGTTAGAAGCTGCAGCTGGATGCACTTCTCACAGTTACAGTTGTCAGGGACATTGGACGACTCCTTGCTTAACCACATACTGCAAGAGAACCATCCAAATATCCTGCCTGTTATCCTGACTGCTCTATGCTTCTGTTGGTTTTTTAAAAAGCTTCCCAATCCTCTAACTTCCCATTAATTTTTGCTATGTTATACATCCTCTCTTGCTTTATGCTGTCGCTGACTTCTTTTGACAGCCATGGTTTCCTCACCCTCCCTTTAGAATATTTCTTCATCTCTGGGATGTATCGATTCTGCACATTCCCAATTACCCTGGAAATTCCAGCCATTGCTGTTCTGCTATCATCTCTGCCAATATCCCCCTCCAATCAACTTTGGCCAGCTCCTCTCTCATGCCTCTGTAATTCCCTTTACTCCACTGTAATAATGATGCATCTGACTTCATCTTCTCCTCAAACAGCAGGGTGAATTGTATCATATGGTGATGACTATCTCCGAAGGGGTCCTTTGCTTTCTGCTCCCGAATCAAATCTGGTTCATCATACAACACCCAATCCAGAGTTGCTTTTCTCTTAGTGGGCTCAACGACAAGCTGCTCGGAAAAGCCATCTTGTAGATATTCTACAAATTCCCTTTGGTGGGATCCAGCAACTTGATTTTCCCAATCTACCTGCATATTGAAATACATCATCACTATCGTAATATTGTCCTTATTACATGCCTTTTCTATTACCTGTTGAAATTTCTATCCCACATCCTGTCCACTGTTCGGCAGCCTGTACATAACCCCCAACAGAGTCTTTTTACCTTGCAGGTCCTTAACTCTACCCACAAGATTCAACATTTTCCATTCCTATGTCACCTGTCTCAAAGGCTTTGATTTCAGATTTTTACCAACAGAGCCTCCCCTACCCCTCTGCCTACCAGCCTGTCGTTTTGATAAAATGTATTTCCTTGACTGTTCAAATGTTCAAAGGTCAAATTTAACGTCAGAGAAATGTATGCAATATACATCCTGAAATGCTTTTTCTTCACAAACATCCACGGAAACTGAGAATGCCCCAAAGAATGAACAACAGTTATACGTGAGAACCCCAAAGTCCCCACCAGCTCCCCCCTCCCGCGTGTAAGCGTCAGCAAGCAACAATCCCCCCTCCCCCCACCACAAAAAAAAGGGCATCGGTACCATCACCGAGCCCAAGCGTGTGCTAAGCAACAGCAAAGACACAGACCAAAGTTGCCCCAAAGGTTTTGCATTTCATCCGACATTCGACAAACCAAAAGTTCTCTCTCTCCCTGGCAAGGGAGAGGGAGGTGTCCCCCATATTCACAGCGAGCAGGAGACATAACAACAACCCGCTGGTTTATGATGTTAGAAGTCCGTTTTGTCACCTTTTTCGAGCTTGATGTCCGAAGATCACAAAGAACTCGGGTCTTTGGGCCCACAGCGAAAGATTTTCAGGCCTCCCCGACGACACGAGTCTCCTGCCGCGACATCGACCCTCAATCCGCCCGTCTCCAGAGCCCCGAGATCTTAGGCTTCCAAACACGATCGAGATTCTCAGGTCAAACATTTGGCATGTGGAAAAATGGCCAATCGTGGAACCCCGAGAAGGGGTCCCATTCCCCCAAAGAAAGGAACCTGCGTGTAACTCCTGGTCAGGGTCTTCAAAAGAACCCCGAAAGGGAAAAATAAAGATATTGAAGGTAGAAATAGAGCTGTTTTCGAAGATGTAGGCAAAGGAGTTGCCATTAGGTGCCATTAGGTGCCATCATTCCTGCTAAGCTCCGCCTTCTGGTAGTTCACCTCCCAACTATGATCTTCTTTCAGCCACGACTCCATGATAACCACAACGTCACACCTAACAATCTCTGACTGTGCAACAAGATCATCTTCCTTATTCCATATACTGCGTGCATTGAAATAGAACACCTTTCATCACATATTCATCACCCTTTTCAATTTGGTCCCCTTGCTACACTTTAACTCATCCCACCAACTGCAATTTTGCCCTGTTATCTACCTGTCCTTCCGCACAGCCTCACTGCACACAGCATCGGGTTGTATACCAACTGTCCCACCCCTAGCCCTTTCATTCCAATTCCCATCTCCCTGCCAAATTAGTTTAAACTCTCCCCAACAGCTCTGGCAAACCAGCCCACAAGTATATTGGTCCCCTTCAATTTAGAGTGGGAGGGTGAACCCTCTGATCCCAAAAATGATGGGATAAAAATGAGGCAAGAGAGGTGGTTTCATACCATCTCCAAGACTCAGTCGACTCGTGGAGAGGAATGGTCATGGCTATTGGGTTAGTACCGAGAGGTGGATGGGACACAGAGGGACTGACCTGAGGAACATCAGTTCGATTTCAGTCAGGATCTGCTTTTGAGCTTGTATCGTGGACTGGTCACTCACGGCTACATCACTGGCTCACGCGGTGAAAGCCTGCGCTCACCTAGATGCCATGGTTTCAGCAGTCTCGTCCCTCTGGGAGAAGAAAGAGAAAATAAATTAAATACAACTGGATAATGACAGGACCATTTACACTTAGCCACAGACTTACCTGCATGAGAACCTGTGCACACCTTCTTCAGTACCCTGTCCACCTGTGTCGCCACTTTCAGGGAACTCTGTACTTCTATCACTTGTTCTCTCTGTTCTGTAACTCTCCCTGGGCCCTGTCATTCACTCTGTATGTTTTGTTCTGGTTTAACTTCCCAAAATCTACCACATCGTACTTGTTGAGTTCAGTTCCACCTGCCATTCCCTGGCTACTTTCCCAGCTGGTCTCCAATCCATTGTAAGCTAAGAAAACCCTCACTATCACCACACACCAATTATGGTGTCATCCACAACCTCATGAAATGTTCGACCTACATTCTCCGAATCATTAACACACGTGACCATCTTAATAATTACTACAAGACAAGACCGTTTACACTTCTAGATTGGGACAATTTGGACACTACCTGAGTATTAAAGGCAGCAGATTTCCTGGTCTGCATTTGGACATTGGACACCATCTTCAGACAGGCCCAAGGAGTGCATCTGACATCACTGAAGGGCCTCTGTTGACATCACCTTGGGAGCAGATCCTTAGCAACGGCACAGGATCAATAAACACCGTGGGCCCCAAGCAGCAATTACATATATTGACCGAGTTGACCCCCAAAATCCCAACAACTAAACTATCATCCCTCACCAATACAATCCTTCTGAACATTGCCTCCTGTCGGAATGGAAAGAATTGGTACATTGTCTCACTGTTGTTGGAGTTCCCTCTCTCAGGTAGTCTCTCCATCTGATCCAGGTTTCTTCCTTCCTCTTCACACAGAAGATGTTGTTCATGAAATGAATTTGAGGCCATGAATAAATCCCAATGATTTTCACACATCGTGTCTACACATGCCTCCAGATCAGCAAACTATCCTCCAGTCAAGCTGAAAGTGGATGTTCTGTCTCTCGTCTCCAAGTGACCAGAGTTTAAATCCTATTGTGATGCTGCATCTCATTGTGATGTTTCTCACTGGTGTCACAATGGCCTTGAGATGTCAGATCTCTCCCTGAGTGACCACACCTCAATATCTCCATATTTAGTACACGCCTTGGTCATTTGGCTGGGTTACAATGACGTGATGAGGGTGAAACGAATAAATGGTTTACTTGCTGCCCCTGGATCTGTCATTACAACAGGATACCACCAGAGTGTTGTCCACAGTGGACTTGTGATTGCCACAGAAGGCCACCAAGTGGCAGTATGGACCACAGGGGAGCAAAGCCAAACCCTTTCTCTCCCCATCCTAATCTTGTAGACATCTATATTTGGAGATACAGTGTGGAATAGGCCCTTCCAGCCCTTTGAGCTGCACCACCAGCAACCGTCAATTTAACCTGAGACTAATCATGGGGCAATTTACAATGACCAGTCCACCTACCAAAGGCTAGGTGTTTGGACTGAGAGAGGAAATTGGGATACCCAGAGAAAATCAAGACATTCCATGGGGAGGACGTACAAATTTCCTACAGGCACTGGATTCAACTCTGAACTTTGACTCTGAGCTGTAATAACGTCGCACCATCCGCTATGCTACGTAGTGCCCCATCTCTCCTCATTCTCCTCCACTCCAGGGAATAATGGGTTAACATATTCAACCTTTCCCTATAAATCAACTCCTCTAGTACTGGCAACATCCTTGTAAAATTTATCTTTCAATCTTATTCACATCTTCCTATTGGTAGGTGACCAGAACTGCACAAGGTACTCACCAACACCTAAAACAAAATTAGGAAAACATTCCAACTCTTGTACTCAATATTTTGATTAATGAATGCCAAATGGGCAAAAGCTTTCTTTACAACCCTATCTATTTATGATGCAACTTTCAATGAATTACGGATCTGTATTCCCAGATCCCTCTGTTCTACCGCACCCCTCAGTGCCCTTCCACTCACCGTGTAAGCCCTACCCTGGTTTGTCCTCCCAAAGTGCAACATCTTACACTTGTCTGCATTACCCTGCATCTGATATTTTTTAGCACATTTATCCAGCTGGTCTAGATCCCTTTGTAAACTTCGATACACTTCCTCGCCGACACTACACCCCAGTCATGGTGTCATCCAGAAATGTGCTGATTCAGCTCACCACATTATCATCCAGACTGTTGAAAAACATGACAAACAACAATCAGCCGATCCCTGCGGCACAACAGCAGTCACAGGTCTCGAGTCAGAGAGGCAACCATCTACTACCACTCTTTGGCTTCTCCCAGAAAGTCAATATCCAGTCGAATTTACTACATCATCCTGAATGCCAAGCGACTGAACCTTCTTCACCAACCTCACATATGGGACCTCATCAAAGACCTTGCTGAAGTCCACGTAGACTACCTCCACTGCCTTGCCTTCATCAACTTCCTGGCCAGCTTCCTTGAAAACATCGATAAGATTGGTTGGACATGACCAAACACACACAAAGTCCTGTTGATAATCCCTAATCTGTTCTGGTCCATCCTAATACTCATATAGCCAGGCCGTTAGAATATCTTCCAATAACTTATTTTCTAAATAGGGAGAAAATTCAAAAAACAGTGGTGCAAAAAAAATTGGGAGTCCTCGTGCATGATTCCCTAAGGATTAACTTGCAGGTTAAACAGAGATGAGGAAAAATTTCCTCTGCAAGAAGGTGGTGAATCTGTGGAATTCATTGCCACAGATGGCTATTGGGTATATTTCAGACCACTGTGAACAGTTTCAGGCCCCTTATCTAAGAAAGATGTGCTGGCATTGGAGAGGATCTAGAGGAGGTTTACGAGAATGATCCCAGAAGACAGGAGAATGGGATTGAGAGGAATAATAAATCGATTATGATGGAATGGTGGAGCAGACTCAAGGGGCCGAATGGCCTATTTTAGCTCCTGTGTCTTACCCACTGCTGATGTCAGGTTTACAAGCCTGAAATTTCCCCGGTTATTCTTACAGCCTTTCTTAAACAACAAAACAACATCAGCTGTGTTTCAAGCAACACATATCAAATTTGCTGGTGAACGCAGCAGGCCAGGCAGCATCTCTAGGAAGAGGTACAGTTGATGTTTCAGGCCGAGACCCTTCGTCAGGACTAACTGAAGGAAGAGCTAGTAAGAGATTAGAAAGTGGGAGGGGGAGGGGGAGATCCAAAACGATAGGAGAAGACAGGAGGAGGAGGGATGGAGCCAAGAGCTGGACAGGTGATTGGCAAAAGGGATATGAGAGGATCATGGGACAGGAGGCCCAGGGAGAAGGAAAAGGTGGGGGGAGGGAACCCAGACGATGGGCAAGGGGTATAGTCAGAGGGACAGAGGGAGAAAAAGAAGAGAGAGAGAGAAAGAATGTGTGAATATTAATAAATAACGGATGGGGTCCGAGGGGGAGGTGAGGCATTAGCGGAAGTTAGAGAAGTCAATGTTCATGCCATCAGGTCGGAGGCTACCCAGACGGAATATAAGGTGTTGTTCCTCCAACCTGAGTGCAGCCTCATCTTTACAGTAGAGGAGGCCGTGGATAGACATATCAGAATGGGAATGGGATGTGGAATTAAAATGTGTGGCCACTGGGAGATCCTGCTTTCTCTGGCGGACAGAGCGTAGGTGTTCAGCAAAATGATCTCCCAGTCTGCGTCGGGTCTCGCCAATATATAGAAGGCCACATCGGGAGCACCGGACACAGTATATCACCCCAACCGACTCACAGGTGAAGTGTTGCCTCACCTGGAAGGACTGTCTGGGGCCCTGAATGGTGGTAAGGGAGGAAGTGTAAGGGCATGTGTAGCACTTGTTCCTCTTATAAAGATAAGTGCCAGGAGGGAGATCAGTGGGGAGGGATGGGGGGGACGAATGGACAAGGGAATCGCGTAGGGAGTGATCCCTGCAGAAAGCAGAGAGAGGTGGGGAGGGAAGGTGTGCTTAGTGGTGGGATCCCGTTGGAGGTGGCAGAAGTTACGGAGAATAATATGTTGGACCCGGAGGCTGGTGGGGTGGTAGGCGAGGACCAGGGGCACCCTATTCCTAGTGGGGTGGTGGGAGGATGGAGTGAGAGCAGATGTGCGTGAAATGGGGGAGATGCGTTTGACAGCAGAGTTGATGGTGGAGGAAGGGAAGCCCCTTTCTTTAAAAAAGGAGGACAGCTCCCTCGTCCTGGAATGAAAAGCCTCATCCTGAGAGCAGATGCGGTGGAGACGGAGGAATTGCGAGAAGGGGATGGCATTTTTGCAAGAGACAGGGTGAGAAGAGGAATAATCCAGATAGCTGTGAGAGTCAGTAGACTTATAATAGACTTCAGTAGATAAGCTGTCTCCAGAGAGAGAGACAGAAAGATCTAGAAAGGGAAGGGAGGTGTCGGAAATGGACCAGGTAAACTTGAGGGCAGGGTGAAAGTTGGAGGCAAAGTTAATGAAGTCAACGAGCTCAGCATGCTGTGAGCTGTGTTTCAATCTGGCACCTCACCCATTGGTAAGGGTGTTTTAAATACAGTATCTCTGCTGGGGACGGTGAAATTTCTGCGCAAGACTCTGACAGCGTCCGAGAGAACACCTTGTCAGACCCTGGGGATTTATCCTCCCTGATCTGCTTCAAGACAGCAAACACCTCTTCCTCTGTAATATGTAGAGGGTCCATGACCTCGCTGCTGCTTCACCTCACTTCTGTCGAATGTGTTTGTCCCCGAGTGTTGTCCGCTTGGGGAGCTGTCATTGCAGCAGGACACCACCAGGTGGGAGTGTTGTCCACAGGGAATCTGTCATTGTGGCAGAGATCCACCAGGTGGGAGTGTTGTCCACATTAGGCCTGTCACTGCTGGAGACCACATTCAGAGTACTGTGTGAAGTCTGGTCTCCTTGTTTATCGAAAGGAGCTGATAGCTGGAAATGGTGCAAAACAGATTCACAGAATGACACTAGGTCAGGGTGAGGGTTTGCTTATGAGAAGAGGCTGGACAGACAGAGACAGTTTCCCCTGGAATTCTGGAAACTGACGGTTGACCTCAGAGGTGTTTAATTATGATGGGCTAAGAGAAAGTGGATGGTTACAGCCTTTTCCCCAAGGGCGGGGCGTCTGAGAGAAGACGGCACAGGTTCAGGGTGAAAGGGGAAAGGGGAAAGATTTAAAGCAGACCTGAGCGATACATTTCCCACACAGAAGGTGGCTGGTATGTGGAACGAGCGACTGACGATTCAAGATTTTAAAATGTCAAATCCAGCAGGACAAAAAAACACAATTAGATAAAGAACACAATGATAAAATACCTATTATACATATAAATACATAAAATAGGTTATATACATAAATGTCCAGAAAGTGACGATAGGCACATAAGGTGAACATAAGGTGACTCAGACGGGAAATGATAAACTAGTGATGGTTGGGGGTGGGGTAGTGGGTGGAGGTGTTAATCAGCTTTACAACTTTGGGAAATTACCAGTTTCTCAGTCCGGTGGTCCTGGCATGGATGCTACGTAGCTTCCTCACTAAACGTTCCTCCATTCTGAGGCTATGCCCTCTGGTCTTAAGACTCCCCCACTGGAGGAAACAACCACTCAACATCCACTTTATCTGGACCTTTAAACATTCGATAGGTTCCCCCCTTCATTCCTGTCAACTCCAGGGAGTACAGACACAGAGCCATCAAATGCTTCTCACATGTTAATTCTTTAATTCCTGGGGTCATTCTCAGAAACCTCCTCTGGACTCTCTCCAGCGCCAGCACATTTTTTTCGTAGATGAGGGACCTAAAACTGCTCACAATACTTCAAGTGTGGTCTGACCAGTGCCTGATAGAAGATCAGCATTATATCACAAACAAGAGAAAATCTGCAGATGCTGGAAATCCGAGCTACACACACAAAATGCTGGAGGAACTCAGCACACCAGGCAGCATCTCTGGAAAAGAGTACAGTGGACGTTCTGGGCCCAGACCCTTCAGCAGGACTGGAGAAAAAAAGATAAGTATAAAAAGTGGCGGAAGGAGAGAGAAACACAAGGTGATTGGTGAAACCAGGAGGGGGAAGATGAAATAAACAGCTGGGAAGTTGAATGTGAAAGAGATGCAAGGCTGGAGAAGGGGGAGTCCGTCCACTGTTTCTCTCGCTGCTTCTCTCATTGCGCTCTATGCCCCACGCTTTCCGCCATGAGGAGGTACCTGGAATCCCTATCCCAGTCACTTCCACAACTTTGGGATTCTCTCTCTACCGCCTGTAATGGACCTGTCTGCTACTTTATCCTCCGCCAGATCCACCCTTTCAATCATCAGTTCTTTGACTTTCTCACATCCTGCAACGATCAGAAAATCACCCGTCTCCAGACCACAGAACCTGCCGTCTCCAACACCAGCAGGCCCAGATGTCTCCAGACCGTGATCCCTGCTACCGACCTCAACAGCTCCAACGATCCAGAGCAGATTCAGATCCGGACTCCACAGCCATCAATGAGGGTTCCAACGACCTTGGACATCTCCAAGGTGCCGATTGCACAACCTCCAACTCTGACTCCAGACTAGGTCTTCACGTGCTGCCTCTGGAACCTGTCTTCTCTTCCCCCACCACCACTCCGCAACCCCGTCTCTCTGAGGTCCCACCGCCAGCTCCTGAGCCCTCGAAGACTCCATCTCACCCTGCCAACCCTGAACACCCCAAACCTCCCTGCTCCTCAGACACTACCAACCCTTTTCCCTCTTCTGATTCCAGCTTTCATCTGTGCTGGGTCTTCACTACTCCCTCCGACCTTGCCCTCTGAGCCAGAGCGTTCTGTCCTCAGTAAGGGCCTCACTTTTGTCCCCCTATGCTCACACCTCAGTGAGTTCCACGCCCACCATGATGATGAGCTCTTCTGCCACCATTCTTCCTTTTCTGGCAAGGACGCTCCACCCTGCACCAATGATCCCTTCTCCCATCTTCAACCCTCCTCTTCTTCCTGGACGCCCAGCCCCAGTCTTCTGCCTGCTCTGGACCTTTTCATAGCCAACATCAACCGTCTCGACTTCAATACTCCTCTCTCCCATTCCAACTTCACCCCTTCCGAACACTGGGCTCTCCACTCCATCCTTGCTAATCCTAACCTCACCGTCAAACCCGCAGATAAATGGGGTGCTGTAGTAGTCTGGTGGACTGACCTCTACCTTACTGAGGCCCAGTGACAACTCTCTGACACCTCATCTTACTTACCCCTGGAACAGAACCCCACTAAGGAGCAGCAGGCCATTGCCCAGTCACCAACCTCATTGACTCTGGGGATCTCACATCCACTGCCACAAACCTCATTGTTCCTGCACCACACACTTCCCATTTCTACCTCCTACCCAAGATCCATAAACCTGCTCATCCTGCAGACCCATTGCTTCAGCTTGTTCCTGCCCCACTGAACTCATAACGGCATACCCCAACTCTGTTTTATCCCCCCATAGTTCAGTCCCTTCCTACCAACATCCGTGGCATTTCGCAGGGTCTTCAATTCAATTCAATTCAAAAAAAAACTTTATTGTCATTCTAACCATACATCAGCTCTGCAGGGCAGAATGAGACAGCGTTTCCCAGGAGCAGTGCAATCATAACATAACAAACGCAACACTAAATAATAAACATCACAATATATAGTAAAACACAACAGCCACATGTCAGTTAAAATCAGTTATAAGTGTCCAGTGCAAGTTAAAAGTGTCCAAAGCAGAGTCAGGTAGAGCAGCATTTAGCAGTCTGACTGCCTGTGGGAGGAAGCTGTTTAGTAGCCTTGTGATTTTAGTTTTGATGCTCCTGTAACGTTTGCCTGATGGCAGAACAACAAATCTTGATCCTTTCAAGGATTTCAAGTTCTCTGGCCCCATCATCTTATTTTTACCATTGATGTCAAGTCCCTATACACCTCCATCCCACACCAGGAAGGCCTCAAAGTTCTCCATCTTTTTCTGGACTCCAGACCAAACCAGTTCCCCTCCACCACCACTCTCCTCTGTCCAGCAGAACTTGTCCTCACTCTTGATAACTTCTCCTTTAGCTCCTCCCACTTCCTTCAAACAAAATGTGTAGCCATGGGAACTCGCATTGCTCCCAGCTATGCCTGCCTTTTTGTTGGCTACATTGAACAGTTTATGTTCCAAGCCTACACTGGTGACCATAGGAAATGCACTTTTCCGATGCTACATCGACAACTGCATTAGTGCAGTTTCCACCCTGCCCTCAAATTTACCTGGTCCATTTCCCATACCTCCCTCCCCTTTCTCGATCTCACTGTCTCTATTTCTGGAGAAAGCTTATCCACTGATGTCTATTATAAACCCACGGATTCTCACAGCTACCTAGACTATACCTCTTCCCAGCCCATTACTTGTAAAAAAGAAAAAGCCATCCCCTTCTCTCAATTCCTCCTTCTTCACTGTATCTGCTCTCAGGATGAGGATTTTCATTCTAGAACAAAGGAGATGTCCTCCTTTGTCAAAGAAAGGGGCTTCCCTTCCTCCACCATCAATGCTGCCTTCAACCGCTTCCCTTACATTTCACGCACGTCTGCTCTTACCCCATCCTCCCGTCACCCTGCCAGGGATGGGGTTCCTCTTGTCCGCACCTACCGCCCCACCAGCCTCCGCGTCCAGCACATAATTCTCCAGAATTTCCGCCATCACCAAGCACATCTTTTCCTCCTCCCCACTTTCTGCGTTCCGCAGGAATCACTCCCTCTGCAACTCCCTTGTCTACTCGTCCCTCCCCACCGATCCCTCTCCCACCACTTATCCTTGCAAGCAGAACATGTCCTACACCTGCCCCTATACCTTCTCCCTCACTACCATTAAAGGCCCCAAACTCTCACAGGTGAAGCGACACTTCAATTGAGAGTCTGCTGGGGTCATGTACTGTGTTCAAGTGCTCCCAGTATGGCCTCCTGTATATTGGTGAGATCCACCAATATCCTCCTGTATATTGGGAGACTGTTTTGCTGAGCACCTACGCTCCGTCCGCCAGAAGAAGCAGGACCTCCCAGTGGTCAACCATCTTGATTCCACTTCCCATTCCTATTCTGATATGTCCATCAATCACCTCCTCTACAGTTGTGATGAGGCCACATTCAGGTTGGAGGAACAACACCTTATATTCCATCTGGGTAGTTTCCAACCTGATGGCATAACCACTGATTTCTCAAACTTCCAGTAATGACATCCCCCAACTCCCCCTCGCCCTCTCCTTCACCATACCCCATCTCCTTTCCTCTCTCCTTGCCTGCCCACCAAGAATGTACAAGGTAAGGTCAGTAAGTTTGCAGATGACACTGAAATAGATAAAACAGTGAACAGTGAAAAAGGGTTTCAAAAACTACAGAGCAATTTTGATCAGCTGAGTACATGGACTGAGGAATGGCAAGTGGAGTTTACTTCAGAAAAGTCTGGAATATTGCAATTTTGAAAAGTCAAATTCAGGTTGGACATTCATAGTGAATGGAAAGGGCCCGAGGAGCGTTGTAGGACAGAGAAACCTTGGAGTACACATGCAAGGCTCACTGAAACTGGAGTCAAAGGTTGACAGGGTAGTGAAGATGGCTTTTGGCATGCTCAGCTGCATCAATCAGCCATTGAGTTTAAAGGTTTGGAGATTACAGTGCACAAGGGATTTTGCAGATGCTGGAAATCTAGAGCAACACACACAAAATATTGTACCTCAGCAGGTCAGGCAGCATCTATGGAAGGGAATAAATGGTTGACACTTCAGACAGAGACCCTTCATCATTACTGAAAAGGAAGGGGGAAGAATCCAGAACAAGGTGGGGAGTGGGTCAGGACAAGCTGGAAGGTGATCATTTATTCCCCTCCATAGATGCTGCCTGACCTGCTGAGTTTCTCCAGCATTTTGTGAGTGTTACTTGGAGTATCATGTTCAGTTTTGTTTGCCCTGCTATAGCAAAGTTGTTATTAAACTGGAAAGAGTGCAGCTGAGATTTATTAGGATGTTGCCAGGATTTAAAGGACTGAGTTACAGGGGGAGTTTGGATGGGCTGGGACTTTATTGCTTCAAGTAAAGGAGACTGAGAGGTGTTCTCATGGAGGTGTATTAAATGCTGAGGGGCATTAGTAGGCTGAATGCACACTGCTTTGTTCCGTGAGGTAAGGAATTAAGAATTAGAGGGCATAGGCTGAAGGTGAGAGGGAAAAGACTGAATAGGAACCTGAGGGGCAACTTTATTTACACAGAGTGTGGTATCTATATGTAGTGAGCTGCCAGAGGAAGTGGTTGAGGCAGGTACAATAACAACTTTCAACAGGTACATAGATTGGAAAGGTTTAGAACAGGGGTTCTCAACCTTCTTTTATGCCAGCGACCCCTCCCATTAACTGAGGGGTCCATCAAACCCAGGTTGGGAAGGTTATGGGCCAAATGCTGGCAAATGGGTCCAGCTTGGATGGGGTATCTTGGTCAGCATGGACTAACTGGGCCAAATGGCCTGTTTCCATATTGTATGAAGTATGGTTGAAACCTCGCTGGTTTCCTTGGCTGTGCAAGTCAAGGGAAAACACACTCTGGTCCTGCCAAACCCGTGAGATTGAGACGACCCTCCTACCACAAACCCCAGCTTGTGTGGATACTGTGTTATTTGCTACCCTGTTACAACTCAGTGCCAAGAAATAACAGACAGCACACTGCATACGACTAAAGGAATTATATTTATGAATCTTACTTAACTAAAACACAGTCAAATGTGTACAAGTTGGAGCTCACCTTGAACTTCTCTGTCACTCACGCACCGGGCCTTAGGTCTGTGTGAAAGCACACACCACCTTCTGAACGTCACTCGCAATCCATCTCGAACAATCAGGTCTCCCACTGGGTCGTATCCTATGACAGGTTCTCCCTGGCATCTTCTCTCTTCATCTCCCACTGAACAAAAGACCCAAGACCAACCTTAGTGATCCTCACCAAAAAAACCTCCCCCCAGTTCCACCATCCTAATTGGATGGCACACATTTCTCATCATCCTTTATGTTCAACAATAACCCAAAAAGGCTGAAAGCAGAACAGATTGCTCATACAGAACTTCCAAATGAAATACATACAGCCTAACAGTAAAGTTGTGAACCAGGGCATTACATGGTTCTGTATGACCAGATCGAAGTTGCCAGTGTGGCTGATAATGAAGTGACTGGGATGTCGAGGCGTTGGGATGAAAAGTCGTTTTTGATGGATGATAGATCATAGTCTCTGGGGGTTTGCTATTGCTTGCGTGTTGGGTGGTGTGGGGGCTCATGCTTTCTGCTGGGACACATGGGGGGAGAGGAAAGGGGAGGGTTGATGCTTTGCAACTGCTTCTGCATGGGAGGGTGAGGGGGCTTTGGGGTTTTAACGTTCTCCTGTCATTCATTCTTTGGTGTTTTTCTCTCTCTGTTTTGTGGATGTCTGTGAAGAGTAAGGATTTCAGGTTGTAGACGGTTTACATTCTCTGACATTAAATTGAACAATGGAACCATTGAACCATTGAAATACAAGCGCGACTGCCTGCCGTTTGATACCTCACCCTAAACCCAATACAGTCTGTACATAATCAATGTGGAAGGTGGTTATTACTCAACCAACGAGTGTGAACCACTGTCCACCTTCCCAAATGTCCAATTCCAACGAAAACAAGGAAAGCTCCCGAAACATCTTTGTATCAACTGCAATCACTATAGATAACTGACCTCCCAACACCAGCCCTAACATAACTGAAGCCTTAAAGACCTTTTGGTAAGAACCTTCTGGTCTTTTGGTCAAACCAAAGTGCAGGTCTTCAAGATTCTCAAGAGGGAGGGTGAGCACCAGATATTGTTGTGCACATTGGCATATTGACATGGAGAGAAAGGGGGAAGATGTCCTGCACAGTAAGTACAGGGAGTTAGGGAAGGGGCAGAACAGCAGGACCTCCAAGGTAGGAATCTCTGTATTACTCCCAGTGCTAGTCAGGGCAGGAATAGGATGAAAGTACAGATGAATGAATGGCTGAGGAATTGGTGCAGAGAACAGGGGTTCAGAATTCTGGTAGACCCGGATCAAATTCTTATTTTTATTTTGTTTTATTTTATTTAGAGATACAGTATGGAATAGGCCCTTCCAGCCCTTTGAGCCACACTGCCAACAACCCATGATTTAACCCGAGACTAATCACAGAGCAAGTTACAATGACCAACTAACCAGATACCCTTGGATCGTGGGTAGAAACTGGAGCACCTGGAGGAAATCCACGAATTCCACAGGGATTCAAACTCCAAAAGTCCAAACTCCTTACAGACGGTGCCGGAATGGAACTCTGATCTATTACAGCCCAAACTGTAATTGTGTCGCACTAACCACGATGCTACCGTGGCGTCACGTCTCTCAAATTTCTCCTCCACTCCAGGGAATCATGTCCAAACCTATTCAACCTTTCCATAATTCAGGTCCTCAAATCTTGGCAACATCCTTGTAAATTTTCTCTGCACTCTTTCAGTCTTATTGACATCTTTCCTGTTGTTAGGTGACCAGAACTGCACAAAATACTCCAAATTCAGCCTCACCAACAACTTCAACATAACTTTCCAAGTCCTGCACTCAGTGCTTTGATCAACCAAGGCCAGTGTGCCAAAAGCTTTCGTTATGACCCTCTCTATCTGTGATGCCACTTTCAAGGAATTATGGACCTATATTCCCAGTTCCTTCTTTTCTACCGCACCCCTCGGTACTCTTCCACTCCCTGTGTGAGTCCTACCCTGGTTTGTCCTTTCAAAGTGCAACACCTTACACTTGTCTGCATTACCCCCCATCTGATACTTTTTAGCCCATTTCCAGATGGTCCAGGTCCCACAGCCAACTTTGATAGCCTTGCTCACTGTCCACTACACCCCCAATCTTGGTGTCATCCACAAATATGCTGATTCAGTTTACCACATTATCATTCAGATTGTTGATACAGATGACAACAACCAACCCATCCTGCAGCACAACACCAGTCACAGGCCTCGAGTCAGAGAGGCAACCATCGACGACCACCCTTTGGCTTCTCCCAGAAAGCCAATGTCTAATGTCATTGATACAGCATCCTGAGTGCCAAGCAACAGAACCTTCTTGACCAATCTCCCATGCAGAACCTTGTCAAAGCAATTGCTAAAGCCCACGTAAACAACATCCGCTGCCTTGCCTTCATCAACTTTCCTGGTAACAAAGCCATACAGATATCCCCAACCAATCCTTGTCTAAACCCAATACTTATATACCCAGTCCATTAGAATACCTTCCAATAATTTATTTTCTAAATAGGGAGAAAATTCAAAATCAGTAGTGCAAAGGAAAATTGGAAGTCCTCGTGCATCATTCCCCGAAGGTTAACTTGCAGGTTGAGTCAGTGGTAACGAGGGCAACTGCAATGTTAGCATTCATTTCAAGAGGACTAGAATACAACAGCAAAGATGAAAAGCTGAGGCTTTGCAAGACATTGGTCAGACCACCCGGGGAGTATTGTGAGCAGTTTTAGGCTCCTTATCTAAGAAAGGATGTGCTGGCATTACAGAAGTTTCACGAGAACGATCTCAGAAATGAAAGGGTTAACATATGAGGAGCGTTTGATGGCTCTGGGACAGTACTGTCCGCAGTTTAGAAGGAGAGGGGATCTCACTGAGACCTATGGAAAATAGAGCAGATGCGCAGAGGTTGTTTCCTGCAGTGAAGAAGTCTCAAACCAGAGGGCACAGACTCGGAGTAGAGGGACGTCCATTAGAATAGAGATGAGGAGGAATTTCTTTCGCCAGAGGTTGATGAACCTATGGAATACATTACCACAGACGGCAGTGCAGGCCAAGTCACTGAGAATATTTCAGGCAGAGGTTGATAAGTTCTTCATTAATCAGGGTGTCAAAGGTTAATGGGAAAAAGCAGAATGGGGTTGGGAGGAATAATATATCAGACATGATGGAATGGTGGAGCAGACCCGATGGGTTGAATGGCCTATTTCTGCTCCTATTTCTTATGATCTTATGGTCTAACTTACACACTACCGATGTCAGGCTCACCAGCCTAAAATTTTCTGGGTTATACTTGGTGCCTTTCTTAAGCAACAGAACACTTGACGTGCTCCAATCCTCTGATACCTCTCCCATTACTGAGGACATTTTAAATACAGTATCTCTGCTGGGGTCCCTGCAAATTATGCACGAGCCTCCCACAAACTCTGAGAGAACACCTTGTAAGGCCCTGGGGAGTTATCCACCCTCATTTGTTTCATGACAGCAAAGAACATAGAACATGAAGTGTACAGCACAGGAACAGGCCATTCACACCACAATGGTGCGTTGAATCAGCTGAAAGGCAAATCAAAAACACCCAAACACTAATCCCTCCTACCTCCCTCATATCCATATCCCTTCATCTTCCGTACATCCATATACACATCTAAACGTCTCTTAAAATCATCTCATGTATTTTTGCCTCACCCACCATACCAGGTAGCACGTTCCAGGCATCCATCACTCTGAGTTGAACATATTACCACTCACTACTGCCTACTGCCTCTCACCTTCAATGCATACCCTCTGGTATGAGACAACCAGAAATGTATGCAATATTCCAGATGAGGCCTTACCAGTTTTATAAAATTGCAACATAACCTCCTGACTTTTGAACTCAATGCCTCAACTCATTAAAGCAAGCATTCCATAAGCGTTCTTACCATCAACCTGTGTAGCCACTTTCAAGGAGCGATGAACTTGGATCCCAAGATCTCTCTGCTCAGCAACACTGTTAAGGACCTTTCCCTGAACAGTGTACTGTCTCCTTGCATTTGCCCAACTGAGGTGCAACACCTCACATTTATCTGGATAAAATTCCATCTGCCATTTCTCAGCCCATATCTGCAACTGATCGATATTGTGCTGTGTTCTTTGCCAGTCTTCTATGCTATCCACAACTGCACCAATCTTGGTATCATCCATAAATTTACTAACCCACCCACCGACATTTTCATCCAAGGCATTTATATACATTACAAACATCAGAGTTCCCAACACAGACTTTGCAGAACTCCACGAATTACAGACCTCCAGTGTGAGTAAGTCCCTTCAACCACTGCCCTCTGTCCTCTTTGCGCAACCCAGTTCTGAGTCCAAGCAGTCAATTTGCCGCAGATCCCATGCATCTTAATCTTCCGGAGTAGCCTCCCATGAGGGGCTTTTTCAAACACCTGACTAAATCCCATGTAGACAACATCCACTGCCCTCCTCATGTGTTTCATTTGATCCTGACTTCCGAAGCTTTACATACATTTCCTTTTTCTTCTTGATTAAAAAAACATCTGTAACCATATAACAATTACAGCACAGAAACAGGCCATCTCGACCCTTCCATTCCATGCCAAACTCTTACTCTCACCTCGTCCCACCGACCTTATCACTTCCTTGGACTTCCAGAACTCTCTTATCTTTCTATCTCGTCCTTCTTTCTAAGAGGAACACACCTTTTCTGTACTCTGTGCAATTGATCATCAAACACCTTCCACATGTCTAATGTGTGAAAACAGCCTTTCCTCTGTAATCTCTATCGGGTGCATGACCTCACTGCTGATTTGCCTCACTTTCACAGACTGTGTCCATCCCCTTGTGTATTCCACAGGGGCCATGTCACTGTGCTAGGACACCATCAGGTGGGAATGTTGTCCACAGGCGACATTTCATTGTGGCTGGACACCACCAGGTGGGGGGGTTGTCCACAGGGGACATGTCATTGTGGCTGGACACCACCAGGTGGGGATGTTGTCCACAGCAGACATGCAATTGTGGTAGGACACCACTAGGTGAAGAATATTTGTTGTATTTGGAAATCTGGGTGAGAAGAGTTGGAAAATCTGACCTCTTGAGATCCAGGTGAGTAAGTCAATCAATTTGCTCACTGACTACAGGACTTAGGGTGTTACGTTGCAGATAAGGAGGATAATAAATCAGCCATGATAGAATGGTGGAGCAGACTCGATGGCTGAATATCCAAGTTCTCCTCCTTTGCTTTCTGGTCTTATGTCGCAGATGGCAACGAGACCATGTTGAGAGGATTGTGTGCATTCTGGTCTCCTTGCTACAGAAAGCATCTGATAAGCTGGAGAGGGGGCAAAACAGATTCACAAAATGTAACTGTGTCAGGGTGGAGGCTGGTTTATAACAAGAGGCTGGACAGACTGAGACCGTTTCCCCTGGAATTCGGGAAGCTGAGTGGTCACCTCATGGATGTTTATACAATTATGAGGCAGTTTAAATGGTTTGGCACTGACTAGATGGGTCGCAGGGCCAGTTGTTCTCTGTGTTTTTCTATGATTCTGTGACTCTATCTGCCTAGTCCCATCACCCTGCACTCTCATCCATGTACACATATAAATTTCTTTTTAATGTTGAAATCGACCCCACATCCACATCTTACACTGTCTCGGAATAACACAGGCCAATTATTATTGGCTGTTGGCGTTTCACAGGGCTTGGTATCGGGACCATTCCTTTTTACAGTATATGTCAACGATTTTGATGACAGAATTGATGGCTTTATTGTCAAGTTTACAGATGAAACAAAGATAGGTGGAGGGGCAGGTAGTGCTGACGAACCAGGGAGTCTGCAGAAGGACTTGGACAGATTGGGAGAACAGGCAAGGCAGTAGGAGATAGAATAAAGTGTAGGGAAGTGTATGATCAAGTACTTTGATAGAAGGAATAAAGGCATAGAATACTTTCTCAACGGGGAGAAAATTCAAAAATCAGAGGTGGAAAGAGATGTGGGAGTCCTTGCACAGGATTCCTGAAATCCCTTGTGCAGGGATTCTACCACTGATCATTTCTTTTCCTCCCTACCCCTCTCCCACTTTCCATAGGGATCACTCCCTCCGTTATTCCCTTGTCCATTTGTCCCTCCCCACTAACCTCCCTCCAGGCACTTAACCTGGCAAGCAGCTCAAGTTCTACAGCTACCTATACGCCTCCTCCCTCACCTCCATTCAGGGTCCTGAACACTCCTTCCAAATGAGGCAACACTTCACCTGCAAATCTGCTGGGGTTGTCTGTTGTGTTCAGTGTTCCAAAATGCAGCCTCCTCTGCACTGTTGAGCCCCCTCGTAAAGTGGGGGACCCCTTCATCGAGCACCTGCACATCATCCATCACAAGCGGGACTTCCTGGTGGTCAAACATTTCAATTCAGATTCCCATTCTGCCATGTCAATTCATGGCCTCCTTTCGTGCCCAAGATGAGGCCACCCTCAAGGAGTGGAGCAACACCTTATATTCTGTCTGGTTACCCTCCAACCTGATGGCATGAACATCGATTTCTCCTTCCGGTGACCAAAACCACACCCCCCACTCCCATTCCTCTATTCCCCACTCTGACCTTTCATTTCTCCTCACCAGCCCATTACTTCCCCCTGGGTCCCCTCCTCCTTCCCTTTCTCCTATTGTCCACTCTCCTCTCCTATCAGATTCTTTCTTCTCCAGTCCTTGACCTTTCCCTCCCACCTGGCTTCAGCCATCACCTCACCTTCCAACTGCCATCTTTCCCCTCCCACTACCTTTTTATTCAGGCATCTTACCCCCTTCCCTCTCAGTCCTGAAACGTCAACATGGATGAGGTCTCCTCCAAGAGGACCACAACCTTGTCCTGGTATGGAGGCATGTGTGCCTCAATGACTCAGAGAGCTCTGTTGTCAGGGGCCAGGGTTTATGCTTTGGCGCCTGGTAGGGTCACCCATGCCGTGTAGGTCAAAGAGCAGAGACCAGACTAAGAGTGGTCCACAGGTCCTCCAGGTTCAGGGGTTCAGCTCAGGGCAAACAACTCTGGTTAAACAAAGTTGTTATGGAAACAGCAATGAAGAATCCTTCTACATTTGGTTGTGATCGTATTCCTGAGTCTCCACCCAGGACTTGCAGGACTGACAGGAGTGAAAACTGAGGATCGACTGACATGATGAAGGAAGCCATGAACACCACCAGAAATGGAGGACCTTCGTTGCTGCCCTAAAGGTCACAGTGCAACAGGCAGTAAAGAAAATGAGATGCTCCCTGACCTGCTGAGTTCCTCTAGCGGTTTGTGTGCGTTGCTTCGGAATCTGTAAAGGTTAATTTGCAGATTGAGTTGATTGTAAGGAAGGCAAATACAATAAATGCATTCATTGCAGGAGGATGAGAATATAAGAACAAAGACATGACACTGAAGCTTTATAAGGTATTGGTCAGCCAACATCTGGCGTATTGTGAGCAATTTTGGGCCCCTTATCGAAGATGTGCTGGCATTGGATAGGTTCCAGAGAAGCTACACGAGAATGATTCCAGGAATGGAAGGGTTAACATATCGGAAGCATTTGATGGCTCTGGGCCTGTACTCACTGGAGTTTAGAAGAAAGAAAAGAGAGATTGATGATGGTAGGGCAGTGCATATTGTCTACATGGATTTTAGTCAACTCTTCAAATGTGAAGAGGTTAGGTTGCAACTTTATAGGCCACATCTGAAGTATTGCACACAGTTCTGGTCACCCCACTCTAAGGAGGATGTTGAGTCTTTGGAGAGGATATAGAAGAGGTTCACCAGAATGCTGGCTGGTTCAGAGACCATGTTGTGAAGGTGAAATGGGGTAGGGTTCATGGGGAATGTGAGGAGAAAGCTTTTTTGTCTCAGAGTGGTGGATGACTGGAATGCGCTGCCTGGTATAATGGTAGGGGCAAATGCATTAGAGACTTTTCAGAGATGTTTGGATAGGCACATGGGTGTAAGTAAGATGGAGGGATATGGGTATTGTGTTGGCAGGAGAAATTATTGTTTGGGTGTTTTTGATTTGCTTTTTAGCTGGTTCAGAATAACATTGTGGGCCAAGTGTCCTTTTGCTGTGTTGTATTTGCTGTGTTTAATGTTATAATAAGGGTGATCTCATTGAAACCTGTTGAATATCGAATGGGCAGAGCAGATGTAGAGAGGATGTTTCCTACACTTGGTGAATCTAGGACCAGAGGACACAGCCTCAGAAGAGAGAGACATCCATTCAGAAACAAAGAAAACCTACAGCACAATACAGGCCCTTCTGCCCACAAAGTTGTGCCGAACATATCCCTACCTTAGAAATTACAAGGCTTACCCACAGCCCTCTATTTTTCTAAGCTCCATGAACCTATCCAAAAGTCTCTTAAAAGACCCTATCGTATCCGCCTCCACCATCGTTGCCGGCAGCCCATTCCACGCACTCACCACTCTCTGAGTGAAAAAACTTACCTCTGACATCTCCTCTGTATCTCCTCCCCAGCACCTTAAACCTTGTCCTCTTGTGGCAACCATTTCAGCCCTGGGAAAAAGCCTCTGACTATCCACACAATCAATGCCTCTCATCATCTTCTACACCTCTATCAGGTCACCCCTCATCCTCCGTCACTCCAAGGAGAAAAGGCAGCGTTCACTCAACCTGTTTTCATAAGGCATGCACCCCAATCCAGGCAACATCCTTGTAAATCTCCCCAGCACCCTTTCTATGGCTTCCACATGCTTCCTGTAGTGAAGCGACCAGAAATGAGCACAGCACTCCAAGTGGGGCCTGACCAGGGTCCAATACAGCTGCAACATTACCTCTCAGCTCCTAATTCAGTTTCATGATTAATGAAGGCCAATACACTGTATGCCTTCTTAACCACAGAGTCAACCTGCGCAGCTGCTTTGAGCATCCTATGGACTTGGACCCCAAGATCACTCTGATCCTCCACACTGCCAAGTGTCTTACTATTCATACAATATTCTGCCATCATATTTGACTTAGTGTGGGCATGTGGCCAAGAGGTTAAGGCATTGGACTAGCGACCTGAAGGTCATGAGTTCGAGCCGCAGACGAGGCAACTTGTTGTGTTCTTCAGCAAGGCACTTAATCACACATTGCTCTGTGACAACACTAGTGCCAAGCTGTATGGGGCCAAATGCCCTTCCCTTGGACAACATTGGTGTCGTGGAGAGGGGAGACTTGCAGCATGGGCAACTTCTGGTCTTCCATACAACCTTGCCCAGCCCTGCGCCTTGGAGAGTGAGGACTTTCCAGGCGCAGATCCATGGTCTCGCAAGACTAACGGATGCCATAACATTTGACTTACCAAAATGAACCACCTCACACTTATCTGGGTTGAACTCCATCTGCCACTTTTCAACCCAGTTTTGCATTCTACCGATGTCCTGCTGGAATCTCTGACAGCTCTCCACACTATCCACAACACCACCAACCTTTGTATCCTTCACTCACCCATCCCTCCGTTTCCTCATCCAGGTCATCTATAAAAATCACAAAGAAAAGGGATCCCAGGACAGATCCCTGAGGCACACCACTGGTCACCAACCTCCATGCAGAATATAACCCGTCTACAACCACTCTTTGCCTTCTGTGGGCAAGCCAATTCTGGATCCACAAAACAAGGTCCCCTTCGATCCCATGCCTCCTTACTTTCTCAATAAGCCTTGCATGGGGTAGCTTATCAAATGCCTTGCTGAAATCCATATACACTACATCTACTACTCTACCTTCATCAAAATATTTGGTCACATACTCAGAAAATTCAATCAGGCTCGGAAAGCAAAACCTGCCTTTGACAAAGCCATGCTGACTATTCCGAATCATATTATGCCTCTCCAAATGTTCATAAATTTTGCCTCTCAGGATCTTTTCCATCAACTTACCAACCACTGAAGTAAGAGTCACTGGCATTTAATTTCTTGGGCTATCTCTACTCCCTTTCTTGAATAGGGGAACAACATCTGCAACCCTCCAATCCTCCAGAATCTCCCCCGTCCCCATTGATAATAGAAAGATCATTGCGAGAGGCTCAGCAATCTCCTCCCTCGCCTTCCACAGTAGCCTGGGGTACATCTCATCCGATCCCAGAGACTTATCCAACTTGATGCTTTCCAAAAGCTCCAGCACATCCTCTTTCTTAATGTCTACATGCTCAAGCTTTTCAATCAGCTGTAAGTCAACCCCACAATCGCCAAGATCCTTTTCCGTAATGAATACTGAAGCAAAGTATTCATAAAGTACCTCAGCTATCTCCTCTGTTTCCATATACACTTTTCCACTATCACACTTGATTAGTCTTATCCTCTTGCTCTTCACAGCCTTGTAGAATGCCTTGGGGTTATCTTTAATCCTGCTCGCCAAGGCCTTCTCGTGGCCCCTACTGCCTCTCTGAATTTCATGGCTTTTGCTTCCCCTTTATGCAAAGACACCACATTTAGTTCCTTAATTTGAAGTAATTGCTTGGCTGGAAGGTCTGGCACCTTGTTTCCTTCAACCCCAACAAGGGCAGGGACCCATATGAAATGTACGTGCAACCCTGCAGCTTCAACAGATGTTGTCCAATCTCAATGTAACACCCTGATAGAGGTTTCACTATTAATGTAATGGTGTTTCTGTAGGAGCAGTGTTTGGATTATGGTTGGAGATAACAGGTGCTTTGGAATGAGAGCCATCCAATCTGGGGAGCGGGTTTTTTTCTCGTGTGCCTGACAGTGTGATCTGGGGTCTTGGTTTGGAGGGACATGAAGAAAGAAGACACTGGAGAGAACCGATTGTAGGATTCGACCTGGTGGGGGACTATCATTTGATGGAGCAAGGTGCAGAGGTCTACTGAGTATCAGTGAATATAACTTTGGGAAGAGCTGAGCTCCAACTTATGCACATTTGACTCTTTAATTATAATGGGCCCTTTTTGGTTCTTTTCTTTACAAACCCTTTAGTTCAGTTAACATTCATAAATATAATTCATATAATCGCATGCAGCAGGCTGTTATTTCTTGGCACTGAGATATACCAGGGGAGCAAAATACACGGTCTCCACACAAACCGAGGTTTGAGGTGGGAGCACCGTCCAAATCTCATGGATTTGGCAGGACCAGAGTGTGTATTCCCTGGACTAGCACAACCCAAGGAAACCAGGGGTTTTCATCAAGAAGAACATCTGACCTACAATTTGAAGTACGTTTTTTAATAGATGTCAAAACAGATCAAATCAGAGCATGGATGTACATAATCAGGATGTACTTCTCCGACCCATTCCAAGATTAAAATGATAGCAACCATCTCAGCCATGAATACAGACACTTTGTATGATAATCTTTTCTTAATAATCACCTGAACCTTTGGAACATAATCAGAGACACCTGATCGACCTGTCACTGGGTCTTTTGAATTAACTGTGTAGATGTGGAAGAATCCACAATGTCTGCCTTGCATGTATTGCTGAATTGCCTGTACCACGGATGTACAATCAATTGTCATCTTGATCTTTTCTTGAAGGCTAAAGTCAACCACCGGCAAAGGGGAAAACTATGGAGTCGTGACAGAAAGGGGTACACTGGGACCATATTTCACATCAAAGAACCCAAGATTTTCTGCCCATTCATTTTCCATCCACCCAAAACTGAAGACCTTGCGTATCAAATTTGCTGACGATACCACCCTAATAGGTATCATATCAGACTGTGATGAGACAGCCTATAGGGAGGAGGTACAGCATTTGACAGAATGGTGTTGTCATAATAACCTGGACTTGAACATCACAAAAACCAAGGAGCTGATAGTAGATTTCAAGAGATTAAAGCGCGTCGAGCACTCTGCTCTGCACATATACGGGAAAGAGGTGGAGAGAGTACAGAGTTTAAAGTTCCTCGGCGACCACATCTCAGCTGACCTCACCTGGACCGCCCATATCTCTTATCAGGTGGGGAAGGCCCAACAGAGCCTCTACTTCCTAAGGAAGCTAAAGCACGCTCTCCTCCCTCATCACTTGCTGATCAACTTCTATCGGACAACTATAGAGAGCCTCCTGACGTATTGCTGTGCAGTGTGGTTTGCCAGCTGCACAGAACAGAACAGGAAGGACTTGCAGCGGGTGGTGAGGGTAGCAGAGCGGGTTATTGGCACAACATTACCCTCCCTCAGAGACATTTATACTGGCAGACTTCAAAAGAAGGCTACTTGTATTTCAAAGGATCCCACTCATCCTGGACATCACCTGTTTTCCCCTCTACCTTCTGGGAAGAGATACAGAGCATTAAAGACGAAAACAAAGAGACTCCTTAACAGCTTCTACCAACAAGCAGTGAAATGTCTAACACCCCCTTCCCTTCTCCTGCCCCCCTCTAAGACGGCGGCAGCTAAATGCATCACACTTCCAGGAATGGCAGGTGTGCAATAGCCCTACCACCCCCCCCCCCGCCCCCCCATCCATATATTATTAATTTTGGACTGCACTCCTGAGGTTTTAGAGTTTATTTTATGTATATATTGTTTGTCATGCTGCAAAACGTTGAGCTGCTAAACTGTGTTTCATTGCTCCACAACAATGACAATAAAGATATTAGTCTTCTTCTATACAGTAGTCACAACACGACTGATGTTGGCAATATTTTAGGACCAGCTTTATGTCCTCTTACATTAACCCAATAAACCATCGCTAACTGTAACCTGTGTAGATGTAAAGGTACTTAATCCATTTCCACTAGTAATGCTGAAATTGGGGATGATTTAATAGCACCACAACATAATCTCAATGATTGAATTTGAACTTCATCTAACGGGCTTTAAGACCGCTGGTGAGGCTGACCCAGAAGCAATACATCCATAATCAAAGACAGATTTGATTAAAGCAAAATACATTTAAGTGACCTCCCACTCGCACCCTCATCAGACCCAAATCATCAACTTGAGCACATTAAGGACATTATTTACGTATCTGCAGATTTTTATTGACATGGACCTTCCAAGTTAGCCTTGTGTCCATCCACATACCAAGAAACTTTATCACTGACTCAATACAAGATTTAACATATAAATTGAAATCAATTGTGGGGGCAATGTTCTTTTCAGAAAAAAAAAAAGCAACGCAAGTCTTTGCAATGGAAAATCTGAGCCCACACTGATGGCCCCATATCACTTCTTCATTGATAGCTGCTTGCATTTCCCTAACTATATAATTTATATTCCTACCTCTCTCCCACACTGCACCATCATCACCATTTCACGCTGCTCTTTCCGAAGGACCTGCTCGTTTGTTTAAATCTCGCGCTCACTCTCGCGATATCTCAATCCCGCCGAAAGGCTCCTCTCGCGCCCGATCACCTCCACAGAAACGGCTGCTCGGCTGCCCCGGGTTCCCGTCTCCGTCCGTCGGCACCTTCTCGGCCCGCCGCGCCCGACAGCTCAATGCCCCACCCCGGGCATGAGGCAGGGGCCTGATTCTGCTATTCGACACACATTTTCTTTCATTGTAGAGCCACGCCCGCTCGATCTCGGGCCGCTCCTTCTCTGTGTGAAGGGGAAGTGGGGGGCAGCGTCATCTGGGAGATAGTGGGGAGAGAGGACCAGGGAATGATCACTCCTGAGGGGAGGTGGGGAGAGAGGGGAGGGTGGGGCAGGTCAGAAGGAGTGAGGTGGGCTGAGGCTGGAGGGGGTAGGGAGAGGGTATGAGGGACATGGGGGTGGGGAGGAGGGAGCAAGGGTCACGGTGAGGATGGGGCTGTTTGAGGGTGGGGGAATTGGGGATAGGGAGGGAGGGTGCATGGGGGAGGTGGATTGGTGGTGAGGGGCTCGTTGAGGATGGGAAAGTGTGGATGGATGGTGGTGCAGACATGTCACAAGCCCACCAGTCCCTGAGACATTATTGTTTAATACAGAAGATCTCATTCCCTTCTCCCTTTCCTCTCTCCTTCCTCTAAAAACACATACAGAGTCACTCGGAATCAGAGGACACTTTGAAGGAGTCTAGAACTAAGCTGTGCCCGTGGACCTGGTCCAGTCCTGGAGCCAAACAACACCCTCTTCCTTCTGAAGAACCAATCCCTCTTGACCTGGACCCATGGGGCCCTCTGGACATTGTGGCCTTGGGCTGGCACTCCCTCAGCAGCTACCACTTCTTTGGTAAGTAGAAGTTGGCCCAGCACTCAAGATCAGTGCAGGACATCCAGACCAACTGGCTGTTTGGGACTGGGGTGGAAGAAGAAACCTGTCCTGTCAGCTGTTGGTTCAGGCTCTGCACCTGACACTCAGAACCTTTCGGGGGTAGTGGAGGGAAATGGGTGAGTGACCGAGATCTTTAATTACATCCCTGCTGGAGCATTCTTCTCCATCAGGCCTGCGTTTTGTCCTCCCCCTTGCCCCATCATATCTGGTGTTCTCTTCCACTGGAGGGAGGTGCCGAGGATGAACGATGTCCTGGGCCCGGATGGGGATGAGCAGGCATCTGCAGCGGCCATTTACCAGACGACAGGAAGGTGGTGTCGGCACCGCAGACGTGATTTCCAACTCTGAAAATCCACGTGATTCATTCCCCTGCTGCTTCACCTCTGGAATGGTAGACCATCTGTCACAATTGTAGCAGGACAGGGAACGTTGTGGAAAGTAATTGCAAAGCAGACCTCTCCAGTGGCCAGTTGCCATGACCGTGCATGGCTGGTGTAGGCCTGACAGCTGACTGCAGAGGTTGCATAATGGTGGTTCTCCTACGGGATGTGGGAGCGTGGCCATTGACCATCGTGGTCAGGGCTAGGATGAAGTGGGACTGCATCAGCGCCAATGTTGTCCTTACCAACTGTACCTGACTGCACTAAGGTTCAAGGTACATTTATTGTCAAAGAATGTATGCAGTATACAACTCAGATTCATCATTAACACCACTATTCTCCTACATCAGGACGTGGACACACCCACGGACAAAATAACTGGCCAATGACAGCCCAGAGGTTGCAGTGAGCATAGTCACAGGATGATGCCATGCCAGAGACACTCTCGAGTTGAGGCAAGGAGAGATAGAGAATGGCAGTGCTACATAGGCACGTGGTGGCTCATATACTGGGAATGGGAGAGGGGTTAGAATCTCCAAAGAAAAAGAAATTTTCCAGAATTCCCACATTGGTAGGAGGCTGTGGTTTATTTCTAACCCATGGGATTATGGAGATGGGAACCCCTTCTGTGGGTCTGACCTTGTGATAGGGAGACAGAAAAGTGCATGGTCTTTCCAGATTTAACCCACATTCTACAATTCACTGCCGAATCCTCACTACATGTGACTGACATTCCAGGTTGATGAGTTTTTCCATTTTTGCTGAATGCCTATAGAGGTTCATAGATTTCTGCCCAGTAATGCCCAAAGGGAATTACATGTACAATTGGAGCAGAATCTGGTGTTGTGGATTCTCTCGATGACAGGCGAGGGGTGACAGAAAATGGCAAGGTACTATCAGCAAGTCGTGAATCATACTGTGGAGAGTGGAAGGAGGTCAGAATGTTTAAAAATAACTTTTTCAATTTCCCACACATTCACTGTGCTCCCAGTGTTCCTAACCTGGGCACGGGAGGAGGGAACTGTGCACAGTGCTCATGGTGTGAGTCATGCAGAGATGACTGCACAGAGCTCCTGCAGTGCTGACCAGGGATTATGGAGGCAGGAACTGTGTGTGGTGCTCCAAGTGTGGGTCTGACCCAGATGATATGGAAATGGGAATCACAGACAGTTCTCTCAGTGAGAGTCTGCAGCTGTTCTTTGCAGATTTAAGCCATGATTATCAGTCCCACTGCCAAACCTTCAGTACCTGTAACTAATGTTCCAGGGGCATCCAGCAGGGAGCACAGGCTTCTCTTGGTTCCTATTACATATGTGATTCCATGCCCAACTGCACGTTCAGTGTTGATGGGCTGCCACCCCTGCAACAGGACTGGGAACCCTGTGGAAAGAAATTTCAAAGCTAGGCAATTTTGCTCGGTGCACGACTGTGCGCCTTTCTGGATTTAATCCATGATTGGCAGTCCTGCTGTACAAGACTCAATCAAAATTTTCAAATCAGGAGACAAAGGCTTGTCTGGGTTCCCACTGTATGAGATTCCTTGTCTTGCTGCTCGACCATCAGAATTGTCAATGGACTGTCACAGCTGCAACATGACTAGGAACACAGTGGAAAGAGATTGCGAATTTCCTGAAACATACCTTTGTGGTGAACAGTTCACCCGCTGCGGTCTGATCCAAGGAAATGAGGTCCAGAACCGTGCATGATATACTCAGGAGCAGAGATTCGTCATCAATTGGAGAACTGGCCTTGTCCCAAGTCTATCAACAGAAGTTAAAACAAACAATGGAAATAAATAAAGGCAGCATCAAGAGCAGTAAAGACAGTTTGGTTTTAATAAGTTGCTGCCCATTGGTTGTAGGAGGGCGCAGCAAAATTTCTCGCCCCAGGATGTGTCGAATCTTGGGATAATTAAATGCTAATTTCTCCTTTGGGGAATATTGTACAGGAACAGGACCTTTGGCCCACTATTTTGTGTTGAACAACTTAAACAAGTAACTGAATGCCGAACTGAATCTCCATTCTCTGCAGATTCATGTGCACAGCTAAGAGTCTCTGAACCACCTATCACCATCCCTCTCTGGATTATAGGTTCACACCACTTCACATGTTGGAAACATAAAAAAATAACATAGAAACATACAGCACAACACAGGCCCTTCGGCCCACAAAGCTGTGCCAAATATCTCCCTATCTTAGAAATACCTTGGCTTGACACAAAGCCCTCTATTACACATGCCCTGCACATTTTCTGTGAATTTACTCCTTTCACATCAAACGCATGATATCCAGTATTATACAATTCAAGCACAGGGGAAAATATTCCAGCAGTCTATTCTATCTCTGCCTATCATAATCTTACAAGTTTCTCTTGGGTCTTCCCTCAGCCTTTTTCTCTCCAGAACGTTTCTTTGTGGATAGTCCCCTCTTACTCAGACACTGGGTGAGAATTTTCCTCCCCGCTCTTACTTCCCACGCGGTTTAGTCGATGGAGAACTCACTGACAAACAACATGTCCAATAACACAGAAGTTGCCTCAAGGTGTTGAATGCAGAGACAGTACAAGCGTTCTCTTCCCGTCTCAAATTTCTCCTTTTCACGTCATCTTCAGTGGGACAGGAACAGAGGATCTTCACTCTGTGTCTAACCCAGAAAGTGCATGATGGTTTTAATCACATGAACCAAATACACATGAAAAACACCGCAAACAATGGAAATATATAAAGGCAGTATCAAGAGCAGTAAAGACAGTTTGGTTTTAATAAGTTGCTGCCCATTGGTTGTAGGAGGGCGCAGCAAAATTTCTCGCCCCAGGATGTGTTGAATCTTGGGATAATTAAATGCTAATTTCTCCTTTGGGGAATATTGTACAGGAACAGGACCTTTGGCCCACTATATTGTGTTGAACAAATTAAACAAGTAACCGAATGCCTAACTGAATCTCCATTCTCTGCAGATTCATGTGCACAGCTAAGGGCCCCTTAACCACCTATTACCATCACTGACTGGATTACAGGCACACACCACTTCACGTGTTGGAACCATTTTATGTGGATGTTGTGCAAGTAGAAGGTGGTTAAAAGTTCATCACAACATCATGGGCTGAGTAGCCTGTTCCTGCACTGCACTGTGGTCCATAATTTGTTATATTTACCTGGGAATGCTGCATTGCTGATGCTGTGTGCCTGGGATGCTGATGCAAGTAATAAACCGATTCAACAAGTTGTTTCGCATGCCACATCTCTTCCTCTGCAGTCACTCTGTAAGGCTGAAGGTTCTGGGTCTGAGAGGTGGGGGTGGATGGGCAGGGAGGTGGGAATGATTGTTTGCTGGTATTCCAGACAGTGGAAGGAGATCAGAATGTTTAAGAACAAGTTTTCCAATTTCCCACACATGCACTGTGCTTCCAGTGTTTCTGACCCAGGCACAGGGAGGAAGGCACTGTGCACAGTGCTCCTGGAGTACTGACTGGGGATTATGGAGGATGGAACTGTGTGTGGTGCTCCAAGTGTGGGTCTAACCCAGATGGTATGGAAATTGGAATCGCAGACAGTTCTGACAGTGTGAGTCTAAAACAGCTCTTTCCCAATTTAAGCCACGTTTGACATTCCCACTGCCAAACCCTCAGTACCTGTAACTAATGTTCCAGGGGCATCCAGCAGGGTACAAAGGCTTGTCTTGGTTCCTATCATGAATCCTCGGCCGACTGCACGTTCCGTTTTGAAAGGCTGAAACCCCTGCAACAGGACTGGGAACCCTGTGGAAAGAAATTTCAAAGCTTGGCAATTGTTGCTCGGTGCACGACTGTGCGCCTTTCTGGACTTAATTCATGATTGGCAGTCCTGCTGTACAAGATTCAATCAAAATTTTCAAACAGGAGAGAAAAGCTTGTCTGGGTTCCCACTGTATGAGATTCCTTGTCTTGCTGCTCGTCCGTCAGAATTGTAGATGGACTGTCACAGCTGCAACAGGACTAGGAACACAGTGGAAAGAGATTGTGAATTTCCTGAAACGTACCTTTGTGGTGAACAGTTCACCCGCTGCGGTCTGATCCAAGGAAATGAGGTCCAGAACCGTGCATGATATACTCAGGAGCAGAGATTCGTCATCAATTGGAGAACTGGCCTTGTCCCAAGTCTATCAACAGAAGTTAAAACAAACAATGGAAATAAATAAAGGCAGCATCAAGAGCAGTAAAGACAGTTTGGTTTTAATAAGTTGCTGCCCATTGGTTGTAGGAGGGCGCAGCAAAATTTCTCGCCCCAGGATGTGTCGAATCTTGGGATAATTAAATGCTAATTTCTCCTTTGGGGAATATTGTACAGGAACAGGACCTTTGGCCCACTATTTTGTGTTGAACAACTTAAACAAGTAACTGAATGCCGAACTGAATCTCCATTCTCTGCAGATTCATGTGCACAGCTAAGAGTCTCTGAACCACCTATCACCATCCCTGTCTGGATTATAGGTTCACACCACTTCACATGTTGGAAACATAAAAAAATAACATAGAAACATACAGCACAACACAGGCCCTTCGGCCCACAAAGCTGTGCCAAATATCTCCCTATCTTAGAAATACCTTGGCTTGACACAAAGCCCTCTATTACACATGCCCTGCACATTTTCTGTGAATTTACTCCTTTCACATCAAACGCATGATATCCAGTATTATACAATTCAAGCACAGGGGAAAATATTCCAGCAGTCTATTCTATCTCTGCCTATCATAATCTTACAAGTTTCTCTTGGGTCTTCCCTCAGCCTTTTTCTCTCCAGAACGTTTCTTTGTGGATAGTCCCCTCTTACTCAGACACTGGGTGAGAATTTTCCTCCCCGCTCTTACTTCCCACGCGGTTTAGTCGATGGAGAACTCACTGACAAACAACATGTCCAATAACACAGAAGTTGCCTCAAGGTGTTGAATGCAGAGACAGTTCAAGCGTTCTCTTCCCGTCTCAAATTTCTCCTTTTCACGTCATCTTCAGTGGGACAGGAACAGAGGATCTTCACTCTGTGTCTAACCCAGAAAGTGCATGATGGTTTTAATCACATGAACCAAATACACATGAAAAACACCGCAAACAATGGAAATATATAAAGGCAGTATCAAGAGCAGTAAAGACAGTTTGGTTTTAATAAGTTGCTGCCCATTGGTTGTAGGAGGGCGCAGCAAAATTTCTCGCCCCAGGATGTGTTGAATCTTGGGATAATTAAATGCTAATTTCTCCTTTGGGGAATATTGTACAGGAACAGGACCTTTGGCCCACTATATTGTGTTGAACAAATTAAACAAGTAACCGAATGCCTAACTGAATCTCCATCCTCTGCAGATTCATGTGCACAGCTAAGAGCCCCTTAACCACCTATTACCATCACTGACTGGATTACAGGCACACACCACTTCACGTGTTGGAACCATTTTATGTGGATGTTGTGCAAGTAGAAGGTGGTTAAAAGTTCATCACAACATCATGGGCTGAGTAGCCTGTTCCTGCACTGCACTGTGGTCCATAATTTGTTATATTTACCTGGGAATGCTGCATTGCTGATGCTGTGTGCCTGGGATGCTGATGCAAGTAATAAACCAATTCAACAAGTTGTTTCGCATGCCACATCTCTTCCTCTGCAGTCACTCTGTAAGGCTGAAGGTTCTGGGTCTGAGAGGTGGGGGTGGATGGGCAGGGAGGTGGGAATGATTGTTTGCTGGTATTCCAGACAGTGGAAGGAGATCAGAATGTTTAAGAACAAGTTTTCCAATTTCCCACACATGCACTGTGCTTCCAGTGTTTCTGACCCAGGCACAGGGAGGAAGGCACTGTGCACAGTGCTCCTGGAGTACTGACTGGGGATTATGGAGGATGGAACTGTGTGTGGTGCTCCAAGTGTGGGTCTAACCCAGATGGTATGGAAATTGGAATCGCAGACAGTTCTGACAGTGTGAGTCTAAAACAGCTCTTTCCCAATTTAAGCCACGTTTGACATTCCCACTGCCAAACCCTCAGTACCTGTAACTAATGTTCCAGGGGCATCCAGCAGGGTACAAAGGCTTGTCTTGGTTCCTATCATGAATCCTCGGCCGACTGCACGTTCCGTTTTGAAAGGCTGAAACCCCTGCAACAGGACTGGGAACCCTGTGGAAAGAAATTTCAAAGCTGGGCAATTGTTGCTCGGTGCACGACTGTGCGCCTTTCTGGATTTAATTCATGATTGGCAGTCCTGCTGTACAAGATTCAATCAAAATTTTCAAACAGGAGAGAAAAGCTTGTCTGGGTTCCCACTGTATGAGATTCCTTGTCTTGCTGCTCGTCCGTCAGAATTGTAGATGGACTGTCACAGCTGCAACAGGACTAGGAACACAGTGGAAAGAGATTGTGAATTTCCTGAAACGTACCTTTGTGGTGAACAGTTCACCCGCTGCGGTCTGATCCAAGGAAATGAGGTCCAGAACCGTGCATGATATACTCAGGAGCAGAGATTCGTCATCAATTGGAGAACTGGCCTTGTCCCAAGTCTATCAACAGAAGTTAAAACAAACAATGGAAATAAATAAAGGCAGCATCAAGAGCAGTAAAGACAGTTTGGTTTTAATAAGTTGCTGCCCATTGGTTGTAGGAGGGCGCAGCAAAATTTCTCGCCCCAGGATGTGTCGAATCTTGGGATAATTAAATGCTAATTTCTCCTTTGGGGAATATTGTACAGGAACAGGACCTTTGGCCCACTATTTTGTGTTGAACAACTTAAACAAGTAACTGAATGCCGAACTGAATCTCCATTCTCTGCAGATTCATGTGCACAGCTAAGAGTCTCTGAACCACCTATCACCATCCCTCTCTGGATTATAGGTTCACACCACTTCACATGTTGGAAACATAAAAAAATAACATAGAAACATACAGCACAACACAGGCCCTTCGGCCCACAAAGCTGTGCCAAATATCTCCCTATCTTAGAAATACCTTGGCTTGACACAAAGCCCTCTATTACACATGCCCTGCACATTTTCTGTGAATTTACTCCTTTCACATCAAACGCATGATATCCAGTATTATACAATTCAAGCACAGGGGAAAATATTCCAGCAGTCTATTCTATCTCTGCCTATCATAATCTTACAAGTTTCTCTTGGGTCTTCCCTCAGCCTTTTTCTCTCCAGAACGTTTCTTTGTGGATAGTCCCCTCTTACTCAGACACTGGGTGAGAATTTTCCTCCCCGCTCTTACTTCCCACGCGGTTTAGTCGATGGAGAACTCACTGACAAACAACATGTCCAATAACACAGAAGTTGCCTCAAGGTGTTGAATGCAGAGACAGTACAAGCGTTCTCTTCCCGTCTCAAATTTCTCCTTTTCACGTCATCTTCAGTGGGACAGGAACAGAGGATCTTCACTCTGTGTCTAACCCAGAAAGTGCATGATGGTTTTAATCACATGAACCAAATACACATGAAAAACACCGCAAACAATGGAAATATATAAAGGCAGTATCAAGAGCAGTAAAGACAGTTTGGTTTTAATAAGTTGCTGCCCATTGGTTGTAGGAGGGCGCAGCAAAATTTCTCGCCCCAGGATGTGTTGAATCTTGGGATAATTAAATGCTAATTTCTCCTTTGGGGAATATTGTACAGGAACAGGACCTTTGGCCCACTATATTGTGTTGAACAAATTAAACAAGTAACCGAATGCCTAACTGAATCTCCATTCTCTGCAGATTCATGTGCACAGCTAAGAGCCCCTTAACCACCTATTACCATCACTGACTGGATTACAGGCACACACCACTTCACGTGTTGGAACCATTTTATGTGGATGTTGTGCAAGTAGAAGGTGGTTAAAAGTTCATCACAACATCATGGGCTGAGTAGCCTGTTCCTGCACTGCACTGTGGTCCATAATTTGTTATATTTACCTGGGAATGCTGCATTGCTGATGCTGTGTGCCTGGGATGCTGATGCAAGTAATAAACCGATTCAACAAGTTGTTTCGCATGCCACATCTCTTCCTCTGCAGTCACTCTGTAAGGCTGAAGGTTCTGGGTCTGAGAGGTGGGGGTGGATGGGCAGGGAGGTGGGAATGATTGTTTGCTGGTATTCCAGACAGTGGAAGGAGATCAGAATGTTTAAGAACAAGTTTTCCAATTTCCCACACATGCACTGTGCTTCCAGTGTTTCTGACCCAGGCACAGGGAGGAAGGCACTGTGCACAGTGCTCCTGGAGTACTGACTGGGGATTATGGAGGATGGAACTGTGTGTGGTGCTCCAAGTGTGGGTCTAACCCAGATGGTATGGAAATTGGAATCGCAGACAGTTCTGACAGTGTGAGTCTAAAACAGCTCTTTCCCAATTTAAGCCACGTTTGACATTCCCACTGCCAAACCCTCAGTACCTGTAACTAATGTTCCAGGGGCATCCAGCAGGGTACAAAGGCTTGTCTTGGTTCCTATCATGAATCCTCGGCCGACTGCACGTTCCGTTTTGAAAGGCTGAAACCCCTGCAACAGGACTGGGAACCCTGTGGAAAGAAATTTCAAAGCTGGGCAATTGTTGCTCGGTGCACGACTGTGCGCCTTTCTGGATTTAATTCATGATTGGCAGTCCTGCTGTACAAGATTCAATCAAAATTTTCAAACAGGAGAGAAAAGCTTGTCTGGGTTCCCACTGTATGAGATTCCTTGTCTTGCTGCTCGTCCGTCAGAATTGTAGATGGACTGTCACAGCTGCAACAGGACTAGGAACACAGTGGAAAGAGATTGTGAATTTCCTGAAACGTACCTTTGTGGTGAACAGTTCACCCGCTGCGGTCTGATCCAAGGAAATGAGGTCCAGAACCGTGCATGATATACTCAGGAGCAGAGATTCGTCATCAATTGGAGAACTGGCCTTGTCCCAAGTCTATCAACAGAAGTTAAAACAAACAATGGAAATAAATAAAGGCAGCATCAAGAGCAGTAAAGACAGTTTGGTTTTAATAAGTTGCTGCCCATTGGTTGTAGGAGGGCGCAGCAAAATTTCTCGCCCCAGGATGTGTCGAATCTTGGGATAATTAAATGCTAATTTCTCCTTTGGGGAATATTGTACAGGAACAGGACCTTTGGCCCACTATTTTGTGCTGAACAACTTAAACAAGTAACTGAATGCCGAACTGAATCTCCATTCTCTGCAGATTCATGTGCACAGCTAAGAGTCTCTGAACCACCTATCACCATCCCTCTCTGGATTATAGGTTCACACCACTTCACATGTTGGAAACATAAAAAAATAACATAGAAACATACAGCACAACACAGGCCCTTCGGCCCACAAAGCTGTGCCAAATATCTCCCTATCTTAGAAATACCTTGGCTTGACACAAAGCCCTCTATTACACATGCCCTGCACATTTTCTGTGAATTTACTCCTTTCACATCAAACGCATGATATCCAGTATTATACAATTCAAGCACAGGGGAAAATATTCCAGCAGTCTATTCTATCTCTGCCTATCATAATCTTACAAGTTTCTCTTGGGTCTTCCCTCAGCCTTTTTCTCTCCAGAACGTTTCTTTGTGGATAGTCCCCTCTTACTCAGACACTGGGTGAGAATTTTCCTCCCCGCTCTTACTTCCCACGCGGTTTAGTCGATGGAGAACTCACTGACAAACAACATGTCCAATAACACAGAAGTTGCCTCAAGGTGTTGAATGCAGAGACAGTACAAGCGTTCTCTTCCCGTCTCAAATTTCTCCTTTTCACGTCATCTTCAGTGGGACAGGAACAGAGGATCTTCACTCTGTGTCTAACCCAGAAAGTGCATGATGGTTTTAATCACATGAACCAAATACACATGAAAAACACCGCAAACAATGGAAATATATAAAGGCAGTATCAAGAGCAGTAAAGACAGTTTGGTTTTAATAAGTTGCTGCCCATTGGTTGTAGGAGGGCGCAGCAAAATTTCTCGCCCCAGGATGTGTTGAATCTTGGGATAATTAAATGCTAATTTCTCCTTTGGGGAATATTGTACAGGAACAGGACCTTTGGCCCACTATATTGTGTTGAACAAATTAAACAAGTAACCGAATGCCTAACTGAATCTCCATTCTCTGCAGATTCATGTGCACAGCTAAGAGCCCCTTAACCACCTATTACCATCACTGACTGGATTACAGGCACACACCACTTCACGTGTTGGAACCATTTTATGTGGATGTTGTGCAAGTAGAAGGTGGTTAAAAGTTCATCACAACATCATGGGCTGAGTAGCCTGTTCCTGCACTGCACTGTGGTCCATAATTTGTTATATTTACCTGGGAATGCTGCATTGCTGATGCTGTGTGCCTGGGATGCTGATGCAAGTAATAAACCGATTCAACAAGTTGTTTCGCATGCCACATCTCTTCCTCTGCAGTCACTCTGTAAGGCTGAAGGTTCTGGGTCTGAGAGGTGGGGGTGGATGGGCAGGGAGGTGGGAATGATTGTTTGCTGGTATTCCAGACAGTGGAAGGAGATCAGAATGTTTAAGAACAAGTTTTCCAATTTCCCACACATGCACTGTGCTTCCAGTGTTTCTGACCCAGGCACAGGGAGGAAGGCACTGTGCACAGTGCTCCTGGAGTACTGACTGGGGATTATGGAGGATGGAACTGTGTGTGGTGCTCCAAGTGTGGGTCTAACCCAGATGGTATGGAAATTGGAATCGCAGACAGTTCTGACAGTGTGAGTCTAAAACAGCTCTTTCCCAATTTAAGCCACGTTTGACATTCCCACTGCCAAACCCTCAGTACCTGTAACTAATGTTCCAGGGGCATCCAGCAGGGTACAAAGGCTTGTCTTGGTTCCTATCATGAATCCTCGGCCGACTGCACGTTCCGTTTTGAAAGGCTGAAACCCCTGCAACAGGACCGGGAACCCTGTGGAAAGAAATTTCAAAGCTAGGCAATTGTTGCTCGGTGCACGACTGTGCGCCTTTCTGGATTTAATTCATGATTGGCAGTCCTGCTGTACAAGATTCAATCAAAATTTTCAAACAGGAGAGAAAAGCTTGTCTGGGTTCCCACTGTATGAGATTCCTTGTCTTGCTGCTCGTCCGTCAGAATTGTAGATGGACTGTCACAGCTGCAACAGGACTAGGAACACAGTGGAAAGAGATTGTGAATTTCCTGAAACGTACCTTTGTGGTGAACAGTTCACCCGCTGCGGTCTGATCCAAGGAAATGAGGTCCAGAACCGTGCATGATATACTCAGGAGCAGGGATTCGTCATCAATTGGAGAACTGGCCTTGTCCCAAGTCTATCAACAGAAGTTAAAACAAACAATGGAAATAAATAAAGGCAGCATCAAGAGCAGTAAAGACAGTTTGGTTTTAATAAGTTGCTGCCCATTGGTTGTAGGAGGGCGCAGCAAAATTTCTCGCCCCAGGATGTGTCGAATCTTGGGATAATTAAATGCTAATTTCTCCTTTGGGGAATATTGTACAGGAACAGGACCTTTGGCCCACTATTTTGTGTTGAACAACTTAAACAAGTAACTGAATGCCGAACTGAATCTCCATTCTCTGCAGATTCATGTGCACAGCTAAGAGTCTCTGAACCACCTATCACCATCCCTCTCTGGATTATAGGTTCACACCACTTCACATGTTGGAAACATAAAAAAATAACATAGAAACATACAGCACAACACAGGCCCTTCGGCCCACAAAGCTGTGCCAAATATCTCCCTATCTTAGAAATACCTTGGCTTGACACAAAGCCCTCTATTACACATGCCCTGCACATTTTCTGTGAATTTACTCCTTTCACATCAAACGCATGATATCCAGTATTATACAATTCAAGCACAGGGGAAAATATTCCAGCAGTCTATTCTATCTCTGCCTATCATAATCTTACAAGTTTCTCTTGGGTCTTCCCTCAGCCTTTTTCTCTCCAGAACGTTTCTTTGTGGATAGTCCCCTCTTACTCAGACACTGGGTGAGAATTTTCCTCCCCGCTCTTATTTCCCCACGCGGTTTAGTCGATATAGAACTCACTGACAAACAGCATGTCCAATAACATAGAAGTTGCCTCAAGGTGTTGAACGCAGAGACAGTACAAGCGTTCTCTTCCCGTCTCAAATTTCTCCTTTTCACGTCATCTTCAGTGGGACAGGAACAGAGGAGCTTCAGTCTGTGTCTGACCCAGAATGTGTGCGATGGTTTTAATCACATGAACCTGATACACACGACAAACACCACACCTTATCGGAGAGGACTGCATGAACAATGCCCAGTTCCAGATGGGGAGGGGCAGTGTGTTCAGTGCCCACTCCCAGAGTGGGGAGAGGACGGTGTGGCTGACAGCCGGTGTCGGGAGACAGAGGAGGACACATAGACATTGCCATCATTTACTGTTTACTTCTGACCCTCTGCCCCTCACTGCAGGCCTAGTTGAAGGATTATCCTGCAACCCCCATGTGTATTCATCTACCTCCCAGGGTAATTCACTATAAACTTGCCTCGCCATATCATTGAGCCTCACCCTCCCAGCCCTCTGACACTCCCCTGTAAGCCCCCACCTACTCCTCTCATTGGTTCTCTCACCTTCCCCCTGTTATCTGGCAGGCAGTTGCCAGTCCATCGAGAGATGCGTTTGGCTCCTGCAGGATAACAGTAATTCCTGAAGTTGGCTGGTCTTCGGCAATGACTTGAAGGTGCAGATGGAGAGAGGCTGTGCTACGATCCTGTCTCTCTGGGATCACTCCAGAAAAGTCTGTCCTGGACTTCACCTCACTGCCTGATGCCAAGGTGTGGCAACTGTGTGACTCACAGAGGTAGATGTCTTGGTGCAGAGTGTAGTGGAAGCTTGTTAGGGACAGGGAAGGAAGTGAGTGAGGGGACCCAACACCACCTCTTAAAATTTGAGCTGGACCTGCCTTTTGCTGCCTGACAGCATCCTGCATTCCTTCTCATCTTGTCCAGCCCGCTCAGTGCAGGACAAGGCATGTCATTCTCTCTTCTCTTCACCCCTCTTCAAGTAGAAGATAAAAAATCCTGAAAACACATACCAGGCTCAAGACAGCTGCTACTCCATTATAAAATATTTATGGTGAGTTGGAGGACCTCACAATTGTTATGGCCCTAGCACCTGAATGCGTTTTGAAATAATCACTGTGGGTGGCATGCAAAACCAAAATTATCAGCAACCTCAGGCTCAGCACTGATGCCAACAGTCTCAGTTCTGATTCAAGATTCAAAGTACATTTATTATCAAAGTATGTATAAAATATACAACCTTGAGATTTGTCTGCATTCACTTTTACTTTTGTTCAGGGAAGCTGTCTTGGTCCCCTATTATTCTCCTTATACATGCTTCCCCTTTGGAGACTTCATTAGAGAGCATAAACTTGCTTTCCACAGTTGTGTAGATGACACACAGTTGTATATCTCAGGGTTCACTAGAAAAGAGATCAAGTCAACCAGCAGGACAGTAGCTGAGGGAGCAGAGAAAGGATCAGCATGGGTGTGGACCAAGTATGTCCAGAGGGGCTGATAGTCAGACAGTTGTATACATATCTTGCAAACCCTTCAGTAGTTGCATAGACACCCGAGGAGTAGACTATCTGTTGGATGGAAGTGACCAACAACTCTGATAGAGGCAGATGCCAAGTTTTTAAGCTCACCAGTGGGAGGTGGTGCTTTAGCACTGCTGGCCCACCACCTCGAAGGAGTCTTGATCATAAGCGGGCCGAAACTCCTGAAGACAGGTGACAGATCAACTGATGATCCCACTGGTGATAGCACAGGACAGTTAACATCTTAGTCCACGTGTATTTTGTAACTCTCAGTTGAGCCTGATGATGATAATAACACCTTATCTTTTCTGCCTTCTGGTATGGCTGCAAGAAACAAATGGATGAGCCATAATTTCCTAACACTGAACGAAGGTAAAACTGAACCACTTTTAGTTGGTCCCAAAGCCAAAACAGATATACTTCTTGATAAACTTGGGAACTTGGTTCCCCTTGTAGAATCAGAAGTAACAAGCCTGGGTGTTATCCTTGACTCAGATTTGAATTTTTAATCCCACATGAAGAAAGTAACCAAAGCAGCATTTCTACATTTTACAAATATTGCAAAGGTACGCCTATTTCTGTCATGTAATGAAGCTGAAAAATGAATTCATGCCTTTATATCGAATAGATTGGATTACTGCATTGCAATTTTTAACTGGACTTCCAAAGCAATCTTTTGACAAACTACAACTCATTCAGAACACCACTGCTGGACTTCCAACTGAAACCAGGACGATAGAGCATATCACTCCTGCCCAAGCTGCCCTGCATCAGCTTCCTGATTTTTTTTTTTTTAAAGAATTGTACTTAATCTTCTCCAACTTGTTTTTAAATTTATCAATGTTCTGGGAGTGGAGTACATCGCAGAATCACATTCGTTTTATAATCCTGCTCGAGCTCTTCGGTCTTCTTCCAACAGTCTCTTAAATTTAAACAATCTCCCTCAAAAGATAATTGGCAGGTCAGTTTTATTGAACTATGCTCTTAAACTGGCAAATTAAATCTTAAAAGCATGAAGGATGCACACTCAGCTGACACCAGCTCAAACCCTATTAATTTAGCCTTACTTTTAATGAACAGCTTTGCCTTTTATTTTCATTTTTGTACTGTACTTAGAACTATATTATTTGTTTGAAAAGTGCTCTAGAAATTATTATTTTGTCAGTATTCTAAGAAATGCAAGAGAACACTAAAAGAGAAAAATCAGAGAACTAAAATAGGACATGAGGATGCTCTGGCAGACAAGATGAAAGAGAGTCCCAAGGTTTTCCATAAATAGAACACAGGCAAAAGGATAGCAAAGAGAAGGGATTCCAGGACAGATCCCTGAGGCACACCACTGGTCACTGACCTCCATACAGAATATAACTCGTCTACAACCACTCTTTGCCTTCTGTGGGCAAGCCAATTCTGGATCCACAAAGCAAGATCCCCTTGGATCCCATGCCTCCTTACTTTCTCAATAAGCCTTGCATGGGGAATCTTATCAAATGCCTTGCTGAAATCCATATACACTACATCTACTACTCAACCTTCATCAACATGTTTGGTCACCTACTCAGAAAATTCAATCAGGCTCGTAAGGCACAACCTGCCTTTCACAAAACCAGGCTGACTATTCCTGATCATATTATGCCTTTCCAAGTGTTCATAAATCTTGCCTTTCAGGATCTTTTCCATCAACTTACCAACCACTGAAGTAAGACTCACTGGTGTATAATTTCTTGGGCTGTCTCTACTCCCTTTCTTGAATAAGGGAAAAACATCTGCAACCCTCCAATCCTCTGGAATCTCCCCCATCTCTACTGATAATGTAAAGATCATTGCTTTACATTAGGCTCAGCAATCTCCTCCCTGCCTTCCACAGTAGCCTGGGGTACATCTCGTCCGATCCCAGAGACTTATCCAACTTGATGCTTTCCAAAAGCTCCAGCACATCCTTTTTCTTAATGTCTATATACTCAAGCCTTTCAATCCACTGTAAGTCAACCCTGAAATCGCCAAGATCCTTTTCCAGAGTGAATACTAAAGCAAAGTATTCATAAAGTACCTCAGCTATCTCCTCCGTTTCCATATACACTTTTCCACTGTCGCACTTGATTCATCTTATTCTCTTATGCCTTATCCTCTTGCTCTTCACAGACTTGTAGAATGCCTTGGGGTTATCTTTAATTCTGCTTGGCAAGACCTTCTCATGGCCCCTACTGTTTCTCCTAATTTCATGGCTTTTGCTTCCCCTTTATAGAAAGGCACCATATTTACGTCCTTAATTTGAAGTCATTGCTTGGCTAGAGGGTCTGGCACCTTGTTTCCTTCAACCCCAACAAGGGCAGGGACCCATATGAAATGTATGTACAACCCTGCAGCCTCAACAGATGTTGTCCATTCTCAATTTAACACCCTGATAGAGGTTTCGCTGTTGATGTAATGGTGTTTCTGTAGAAGCAGTGTTTGGGTTATGGTTGGAGATAACAGGTGCTTTGGAATGTGAGCCATCCAATCTGGGGAGCGGGTTTTTGGCAGTGTGCCTGACACCGGTGTGAGCTGGGGTCTTGCTTCGGAGGGAAATGAAGAAAGAAGACATTGGAGAGAACCGGTTGTAGGATTCGACCTGGCGGTGGACCATCATTCGATGGAGCAAGGTGCAGAGGTCTACTGAGTATCGGTGAATATAACTTTCAGAAGAGCTGAGCTCCAACTTGTGCACATTTGACTGTTTAATTATAATGGGCCCTTTTTGTTTTTTTCTTTCTTTTCCTTACTAACCCTTTAGTTAAGTTAACATTCATAAATATAATTCATATAACCGCATGCAGCTTGCGGTTATTTCTTGGCACTGAGATGCACATTACACAGTCTCCACATAAACCGAGGTTTGAGGTGGGAGTACCGCCCAAATCTCATGGATTTGGCAGGACCAGAGTGTGCAATCCCTGGACTAGCACAACCCAAGGAAACCAGGGGTTTTCATCAAGAAGAATGTCTGACCTACAATTTGAAGTACGTGTTTTAATAGATGTCAAAACAGATCAAATCAGAGCACAGAAGTACATAATCAGGATGTACTTCTCTGACCCATTCCAAGATTAAAATGATAGCAACTATCTCAGCCGTGAATACAGGCACTTTGTATGATAATCCTTTCTTAATAATCACCTGAACCTTTGGAACACAATCAGAGACACCTGAACGACCTGCCACTGGGTCTCCTGAATTAACTGTGTAGATGTGTAAGAATCCACAATGTCTGCCTTGCATGTATTGCTGAATTGCCTGTACCACGGATGTACAATCAATTGTCATCTTGATGTTTTCTTGAAGGCTAAAGTCAAGCACTGGCAAAGGGAAAAACCATAGAGTAGTGACAGAAAGGAGTACAGTGGGACCATATTTCACATCAAAAAACCCAAGATTTTCTGCCCATTCATTTTCCATCCACCCAAAACTGAAGACCTTGCAAATGCAGTAGTCTCAACACTCCTGATGTTGGCAATAATTTAGGACCAGCTTTATGTCCTCTTACATTAACCCAATAAACCATTGCTAACTGTAACCTGTGTAGATGTAAAGGTACTTAATCCATTTCCACTAGTAATGCTGAAATTGGGGATGATTTAATAGCACCACAACATAATCTCAATGATTGAATTTGAACTTCATCTAACGGGCTTTAAGACCGCTGGTGAGGCTGACCCAGAAGCAATACATCCATAATCAAAGAGAGATTTGATTAAAGCAATATACATTTAAGTGACCTCCCACTCGCACCCTCATCAGACCCAACTCAGCAACTGGAGCACATTAAGGACATTATTTACGCAGCTCTAGATTTTTATTGACATGGACCTTCCAAGTTAGCGTTGTGTCCATCCACATACCGAGAATCTTTATCACTGACTCAATATGAGATTTACCATACAAATTGAGATCAATTGTGGGGGCAATGTTCCTTTCAGAAAAAAAAAAACATGCAACATAAGTCTTTGCAATGGAAAATTTAAGCCCCCACTGATGACGACCAGTCTCAAGAAACAAAGCCTGGCCTATAGTTTAAAACACCTGTTCTAATAGATGTCAAAACTGTGAAAATATTAGAGAAGTGCATAATCAGGACATACTTCTTCAACCATTCCAAGACTAAAATGATGGCAACCATCTCAGACATCAATACTGATATTTGCCCGATAATCTTTCCTCAATAATCACTTGAAATTTCAGAACATGAGCAGAAGTACTTGAACAACTTGTCACTGGATCTTTTGAGACAATCTTTAGATCCATAAGAAGCTATAACATCTGCAGATATCCCACCTCTTCCAGAAGTTCCGGGAGTCTCCCGCATATGAATAGTGGCTCCCTGATGCCCGCAAATTATATACAATATCACGGAAATCAATTTTTTTGAGAGCGAGCGAGCGAGAAAAAGCAAGCAAGAGAGAGAGAGCGAGCGCGAGAGAGAGCAAGTGAGAGCGCTCCGTGGCAGAGTGCTCCAGAAAAAAAAATATACAATGTACGTCACCTCAGACTACACTAAAGTGTACCCCTGCCTAATAGAGGTCAAAAATAATGACAGTGCTGCTCGCTGTACTGTTTGCAACAGTGACTTTTCTATTGCCCATGGTGGGTTAAGACTGTAAAAGACATGTTGAGGTGAGTTTAACAGGTGTCATTCGTTCATTAGCATAGCGAACGTTATTTAAACTAGCTGGCTGGCTGCTAAGGAGCTACTCTATTACAGACATCCCACCTCTCCCAGAAGTCTCCCGCAAATTGATGGTGCTATCTCCCTGAAATCAGTTTTTGCGGGGGGGGGGGGGGATGTCTATATCTGTCTTGTATATATTGTCAAATCATTCTTCATCTTGAAACTTTCTTGAAGGCTTAAGTCAGCTACAGGAGAAGGGAAAAGCCATGGAGGAGTGACAGAAAGGGGTACACTGGGACCATATTTCACATTAAACAACCCAAGATTTCACGTCCATTCATTTCCCACCCACCCAAATCTGAAGACCTGATGAAAGCAATGCACCCAAAACTCTACTCATGTTGGCAATGTTAGAGGATCAACTTAATGTCCTCATGTTAACCCAGTAAACCACTGCTGACTGTAACCTGCATAGATGTAAAGGTACTTTACCCATTTCTACCAGTAATGCAGAAATTGGAGATGATTTAACAGCACCACAACATAATCTCCATGACTGAGTTTGAACTTTATCTCGGGGGCTTTAAGACTGCTGGTGAGGCTGACCCATAAGCAATATACCCATAATCAAAGACAGATGTGATTAATTAACATTTGTTAACGTGACTTCCTTCTCGCACCCTCATCACACCCAACTATGCACCCGAGTACATTAAGGACATGATTTACACATCTTTAGAATTTTATTCACATGCACCTTGCTCCCACGTCATGGGAGCTGAATTCTGAAGGAAGGCAGTTTTTTAAAAAAACTTCTTCGAGTGCAAGAAGGACAAGACTGCACAGGCACGTGACATCAACAGGACAGCGTGGAGAGTTTAAAAAGGAGACCACCCTATACAGCGGGCAGCGGAGTGAGCGGTAGCAGAGTGTAGGGCTTTGGCTTCAATGGGCTTCGGCAGTAAACGGGAAGAGGCGAGAGCGAATCAGCCCGCACAGACAAGAACAGCAGGGCTCTCACAGCTAATGGTACGAGCTAACAGTTTAAAAAGTTCATCTATTTGGTGAGGTAAGTGCGTGAGTAGACGTATTTTTCCTGTTTCATTCCTGTAGAATTAGATAGCATGCCTGCAGGGTTAGTGCTTTGTTCAGGGTGTCAGATGTAGGAATCCTGGGAGACCTCCAGCCTCCCTGATGGCCACATCTGCGCCAGGTGCACTGAGATGCAGCTCCTCAGAGACCGTGTTAGGGATCTGGATCTGTAGCTTGATGACCTACTGCTTATCAGGGAAAGTGAAGAGGTGATAGACAGGAGCTACAGGGAGGTAGTCATCCCTAGGCTTTAGGGGTCAGAAAACTGGGTCACTGTCAAGAGAGGGAAGGGGAATGCCCGGATAGTGGAGAGCACACCTGTGGCTGTCCCCCTCAGCAACAAATATCTTGTTCTGGATGCTGTTGAGGGGGATGACCTGACAGGGGACGCCCACAGTGACCGGGTCTCTGGCACTGAGCCTGGCGCTGTTGTGCAGGAGAGGAGGGAGAAGAGGAACGCGGTAGTCATAGGGGATTCCATATTCAGGGGAACAGACAGGAGATTCTGTGAGCCTGATAGAGATCCCCGCATGGTGTGTTGCCTCCCAGGTGCCAGGGTACGGATGTCTCGGATCGAGTCCAGAATATTCTGAAGGGGGAGGGTGAGCAGCCAGTTGTCTTGGTACATGTTGGTACCAATGACATAGATAGGACAAAGGAGGAGGTCCTGAAGAGAGATTTCCAGGAGTTAGGAAGGAAGCTGAGAAGCAGGACCTCCAGTGTAGTAATCTCGGGATTGCTACCTGTGCCACGTGCTAGTGAGGGCAAGAATAGTAGGATCAGGCAGATGAATGTGTGGCTGAGAGACTGGTGCAGGGGGCAGGGCTTCAGATTCTTGGATAATTGGGATCTCTCCTGGGGGAAGTATGACCTGTTCAAAAAGGACAAGTTACATCGGAACCCGAAGGGGACCAATATCCTGGCGGGAAAATTTAATAGAGCTGTTAGGGAGGGTTTAAACTAATTTGGCAGGGGGATGGGAACCGGAATGACAGAGTGGAGGAAGGGGAAAACAGAAATAAATCTAAGATAGTGAGCAGTAAAGATGTCAGGAAAGACAGGCAGGTGATGGGGCAAATTTGTAGCCACTGGGATGAGTTGCAGTGAAATCAAAGCGAAAAGTACCAAATACTGGTCTTAAGGTGTTATACTTAAATGCACGCAGCATAAGGAATAAGGTGGATGATCTTGTCGTACAGCTACAGATTGGCAGGTATGATATTGTGGCCACTGAGACGTGGCTAAAGGATGCATGTCTTTGGGAGCTGAACGTCCAAGGATACACGGTGTATCGGAAGGATAGGAAGATCAGCAGAGGGGGAAGTGTGGCTTTATTGGTAAGAAATGATATTAAATCATTAGAAAGAGGTGATATAGGATCAGAAGGTGCAGAATCTTTATGGGTTGAGCTAAGAAATTGCAGGGGTAAAAGGACCCTGATGGCAGTTATTTATAGGCCTCCAAACAGCTGCAGGGATATGGACTACAAATTACAACAGGAAATAGAAAAGGCTTGTCAGAAGGGCAGTGTTATGATAATTGTGGGGGATTTTAACATGCCAGTGGATTGGGAAAATCAGGTCGGCACTGGATCTCAAGAGAGAGAATTTGTAGAATGTCTGCGAGATGGCTTTTTAGAACAGCTTGTTGTTGAGCCCACTAGGGGATCGGCTGTACTGGATTAGGTACTGTGTAATGAACCGGAGGTGATTGGAGAGATTGAGCTGAAGGAACCCTTAGGAGGCAGTGATCATAATATGATTGAGTTCACTGTGAAATTTGAAAAAGAGAAGCCGAATTCTGATGTGTCGGTATTTCAGTGGAGTAAAGGAAATTACAGTGGCAGGAACTGGCCAAAGTTGACTGGAAAGGGACACTGGCGGGAAAGACAGCAGAGCAGCAGTGGCTGGAGTTTATGCGAGAAGCGAGGAAGCTGCAAGACAGGTATATTCCAAAAAAAAAAAGAAATTTTCGAATGGAAAAAGGATGCAACTGTGGTTGACAAGAGAAGACAAAACCAAAGTTAAAGCAAAGGAGAGGGCATACAAGGAAGCAAAAATTAGTGGCAAGACAGAGGATTGGGAAGTTTTTAAAACCTTACAAAAGAAAACTAAGAAGGCCATTAAAAGGGGAAAGATTAACTATGAAAGGAAGCTAGCAAATAATATCAAAGAGGATACTAAAAGCTTTTTCAAGTATATAAAGAGTAAAAGACAGGTGAGAGTAGATATAGGACTGACAGAAAACGATGCTGGAGAAATTGTAATGGGAGGTAAGGAGACGGCAGAGGAATTGAACGAGTATTTTGCATCAGTATTCACTGAGGAAGACATCAGCAGTATACCGGACACTCAAGGGCGGCAGGGAAGAGAAGTGTGCGCAGTCACAATTACGACAGAGAAAGTACTCAGGAAGCTGAATAGTCCAAAGGTAGATAAATCTCCCGGACCAGATGGAATGCACCCGCGTGTTCTGAAGGAAGTAGCTGTGGAGATTGCGGAGGCATTAGCGATGATCTTTCAAAAGTCGATAGATTCTGGCATGGTTCCAGAGGACTGGAAGATTGCAAATGTCACTCCGCTATTTAAGAAGGGGGCAAGGAAGCAAAAAGGAAATTATAGACCTGTTAGCTTGACATCGGTGGTTGGAAAGTTGTTGGAGTCCATTGTCAAGGATGAGGTTACAGAGTACCTGGAGGCATATGACAAGATAGGCAGAACTCAGCATGGATTCCTTAAAGGAAAATCCTGCCTGACAAACCTATTACAATTTTTTGAGGAAATTATCAGCAGGTTAGGCAAGGAAGATGCAGTGGATGTTGTATATTTGGACTTTCAGAAGGCCTTTGACAAGGTGCAACACATAGAACATAGAATAGTACAGCACAGTACGGGCCCTTTGGCCCACAATGCTGTGCTGACCCTCGAACCCTGCCTCCCATATAAGCCCCCACCTTAGATTCCTCCATATACCTGTCCAGTAGTCTCTTAAACTTCACTAGTGTATCTGCCTCCACCACTGACTCAGGCAGTGCATTCCACGCACCAACCACTCTCTGAGTAAAAAACCTTCCTCTAATATCCCCCTTGAACTTCTCACCCCTTACCTTAAAGCCATGTCCTCTTGTATTGAGCAGTGGTGCCCTGGGGAAGCGGCGCTGGCTATCCACTCTATCTATTCCTCTTATTATCTTGTACACCTCTATCATGTCTCCTCTCATCCTCCTTCTCTCCAAAGAGTAAAGCCCTAGCTCCCTTAATCTCTGATCATAATCCATACTTTCTAAACCAGGCAGCATCCTGGTAAATCTCCTCTGTACCCTTTCCAATGCTTCCACATCCTTCCTATAGTGAGGTGAGCAGAACTGGACACAATACTCCAAGTGTGGCCTAACCAGAGTTTTATAGAGCTGCATCATCACATCGCGACTCTTAAACTCTATCCCTCGTCTTATGAAAGCTAACACCCCATAAGCTTTCTTAACTACCCTATCCACCTGTGAGGCAACTTTCAAGGATCTGTGGACATGTACCCCGAGATCCCTCTGCTCCTCCACACTACCAAGTATCCTGCCATTTACTTTGTACTCTGCCTTGGAGTTTGTCCTTCCAAAGTGTACCACCTCACACTTCTCCGGGTTGAACTCCATCTGCCACTTCTCAGCCCACTTCTGCATCCTATCAATGTCTCTCTGCAATCTTTGACAATCCTCTACACTATCTACAGCACCACCAACCTTTGTGTCGTCTGCAAACTTGCCAACCCACCCTTCTACCCCAACATCCAGGTCGTTAATAAAAATCACAAAAAGTAGAGGTCCCAGAAGAGATCCTTGTGGGACACCACTAGTCACAATCCTCCAATCTGAATGTACTCCCTCCACCACCACCCTCTGCCTTCTGCAGGCAAGCCAATTCTGAATCCACCTGGCCAAACTTCCCTGGATCCCATGCCTTCTGACTTTCTGAATAAGCCTACCGTGTGGAACCTTATCAAATGCCTTACTAAAATCCATATAGCTCACATCCACTGCACTACCCTCGAACAGGCTTGTTAGACACGATCTGCCCTTCACAAAGCCATGCTGACTGTCCCTGATCAGATCATGATTCTCTGAACGCCTATAGATCCTATCTCTAAGAATCTTTTCCAACAGCTTTCCCACCACAGACGTAAGGCTCACTGGTCTATAATTACCCAGACTATCCCTACTACCTCTTTTGAACAAGGGAACGACATTCGCCTCCCTCTAATCCTCCGGTACCATTCCCGTGGACAACGAGGACATAAAGATCCTAGCCAGAGGCTCAGCAATCTCTTCTCTCGCCTCGTGGAGCAGCCTGGGGAATATTCCATCAGGCCCCGGGGACTTATCTGTCCTAATGTATTTTAACAACTCCAACACCTCCTCTCCCTTAATATCAGCATGCTCCAGAACATCAACCTCACTCATATTGTCCTCACCATCATCAAGTTCCCTCTCATTGGTGAATACCGAAGAGAAGTATTCATTGAGGACCTTGCTCACTTCCATAGCCTCCAGGCACATCTTCCCACCTTTATCTCTAATCGGTCCTACCATCACTCCTGTCATCCTTTTTTTCTTCACATAATTGAAGAACGCCTTGGGGTTTTCCTTAACCCTACTCGCCAAGGCCTTCTCATGCCCCCTTCTTGCTCTTCTCAGCCCCTTCTTAAGCTCCTTTCTTGCTTCCCTATATTCCTCAATAGACCCATCTGATCCTTGCTTCCTAAACCTCATGTATGCTGCCTTCTTCCTCCTGACTAGATTTTCCACCTCACTTGTCACCCATGGTTCCTTCACCCTACCATTTTTTATCTTCCTCACCGGGACAAATTTATCCCTTACATCCCGCAAAAGATCTCTAAACATCGACCACATGTCCATAGTACATTTCTCTGCAAAATCATCCCAATTCACACCCGCAAGTCCTAGCCTCATAGCCTCATAATTTGCCTTTCCCCAATTAAAAATTTTCCTGTCCTCTTTGATTCTATCCTTTTCAATGATAATTATAAAGGCCAGGGAGCGGTGGTCACTGTCCCCCAGATGCTCACCCACTGAGAGATCTGTGACCTGACCCGGTTCATTACCTAGTACTAGATCTAGTATGGCATTCCCCCTGGTCGGCCTGTCCACATACTGTAAGAGGAATCCGTCCTGGACACACTTAACAAATTCTGCCCCATCTAAACCCTTGGAACTAATCAGGTGCCAATCAATATTAGGGAAGTTAAAGTCACCCATGATAACAACCCTGTTATTTTTGCACCTTTCCAAAATCTGCCTCCCAATCTGCTCCTCTGTATCTCTGCTGCTACCAGGGGGCCTATAGAATACCCCCAATAGAGTAACTGCTCCCTTCCTGTTCCTGACTTCCACCCATATTGACTCAAAAGAGGATCCTGCTACATTACCCACCCTTTCTGTAGCTGTAATAGTATCCCTGACCAGTAATGCCACCCCTCCTCCCCTTTTTCCGCCCTCTCTATCCCTTTTAAAGTACTGAAATCCAGGAATATTGATAATCCATTCCTGTCCTGAAGCCAGCCAAGTCTCTGTAATGGCCACTACATCATAATTCCATGTATGTATCCAAGCTCTCAGTTCATCACCTTTGTTCCTGATGCTTCTTGCATTGAGGTACACACATTTCAGCCCTTCTACCTTACTGTCTTTACACCGTTTATTCTGCCTCTCTTTCCTCAAAGCCTCTCTGTATGTTAGATCTGGCTTTACTCCATGCACTTCTTTCACTGCTCTATCGCTCTGGGTCCCATCCCCCTCGCAAATTAGTTTAAACCCTCCCGAACCGTGCTGGCAAACCTACCTGCAAGGATATTGCTCCCCCTCGAGTAGCCACACATGAGGCTACTTAACAAGATAAGAGCCCATGGAATTACGGGAAAGTTACATACGTGAATAGAGCATTGGCTGATTGGCAGGAAACAGAGAATGGGAATAAAGGGAACCCATTCTGGTTGGCTGCTGGTTACCAGTGGTGTTCCACAGGGGTCCATGTTGGGGCCGCTCCTTTTTACATTGTACGTCAATGATTTGGATTATGGAATAGATGGCTTTGTGGCTAAGTTTGCTGACGATACGAAGATAGGTGGAGGGTCCGGTAGTGCTGAGCAAACGGAGAGTCTGCAGGGAGACTTGGATAGATTGGAAGAATGGGCAAAGAAGTGGCAAATGAAATACAATGTTGGAAAGTGTATGGTTATGCACTTTGGCAGAAGAAATAAACGGGCAGACCATTATTTAAATGGAGAAAGAATTCAAAGTTCTGAGATGCAACGGGACTTGGGAGTCCTTGTACAGGATACCCTTAAGGTTAACCTCCAGGTTGAGTCGGTAGTGAAGAAGGCAAATGCAATGTTGGCATTCATTCCTAGAGGAATAGAGTATAGGAGCAGGGATGTGATGTTGAGGCTCTATAAGGCGCTGGTGAGACCTCACTTGGAGTACTGTGGGCAGTTTTGGTCTCCTTACTTATAGAAGAATGTGCTGACGTTGGAGAGGGTACAGAGAAGATTCACTAGAATGATTCCGGGAATGAGAGGGTTAACATATGAGGAACGTTCGTCCGCTCTTGGATTGTATTTCTTCTAGTTTAGAAGAATGAGGGGAGACCTCATAGAAACATTTCGAATGTTGAAAGGCATGGACAGAGTGGATGTGGCAAAGTTGTATCCCATGATGGGGGAGTCTAGTACGAGAGGGCATGACTTAAGGGTTGAAGGGCGCCCATTCAGAACAGAGATGCCAAGAAATTCTTTTAGTCAGAGGGTGCTGAATCTATGGAATTTGTTGCCACGGGCAGCAGTGGAGGCCAAGTCATTGGGTGTAATTAAGGCAGAGATTGATAGGTATCTGAGTAGCCAGGGCATCAAAGGTTATGGTGAGAAGGCGAGGGAGTGGGACTAAATGGGAGAATGGATCAGCTCATGATCAAATGGCGGAGCAGACTCGATGGGCCGAATGGCTGACTTCTGCTCCTTTGTCTCATGGTCTTATGTTAGCCTTGTGTCCATCCACATACCGAGAAATTTTATCACTGACTAGTTTATGAGATTTACCATATAAATTGAGATCAATTGTGGGTGTAATGTTCCTTTCAGAAAAACAATTAACGCGAGTCTTTGCAACAGAAAATTTTAACCCCCACTGATGTCCCCCATTCCTCTTCCTTTATTTGTAGCTGCCCACATTTCTCAAACGATATAATTTACATTCCTACCTCTCTTCCACACTGTACCATTGTCAGCATATGGTGTGGAAATATCTGAGCCATCATTTAAGAAAATATCATTAATCATAATACCTGTATTAAAAAGACGTGGGTTGCACACAGGCCTCTCTTTCATATTCCTTAGAGGACGTGTTCCCAATCTAACTTGTATCTTCCTATCACGGAAAACATCTTGAATCTAATTCAACATTCTATCAACTGCTTCTATCTTTTCCAGTGTACACAACAACCCTTGTGTACAGAACATATGATAAACTTTCTCTGCATCAATCAATACTGCTATCGCTGATAGTTTATTAACTTGGGATATACGAATATCAGATTCCAAATTTAACACCGAGTCCACAACCGTTCTCCCTAAATAAATTCCAGATTGGTATATAACTAATTTTCCACCATTCTCCCCAAAATAAGAAAGCCCTGCTCTCACCATTCATTCCATTATATTACATGCATCTGATGTTAGCAAATTGAGTCTATAATTGGAAGGCTGCTGAAGGGTCTCGGCCTGAAATATTGACTACTATTTTCCATAGATGCTGCCTGGCTGCTGAGTTCCTCCAACATTTTCTGTGTGTTGGTTGGATTTCCAGCACTGTAGATTTTCTCTTGTCTATAACTGGAAGGATCTGATTTGATCCTTACTAGGTTTCAATTGAGGGGATAACTGAAGTCACACACACTTGTGAGATCCTCAGATACCAGTGTAAGGTCTATATATGAAACAGTGTTATGAAAGAGATTTATCCTTGTATTCCTACCATCATTCAAACACACCAAACACTTCTTCCAGAAAGTCTTCAGCCACACATTAATTATACCCCAGGTGTCAGAAAGAGGTAGCTGAAGAGATTTTGCAGGCATTAGTGATGACCTTAAGAATCACTGGACTCTGGAATGGTTGGAAGACTGGAAAATTGCAAATGTCACTCCACTCTTTAACAAGGGAGGGAGGAAGAAAAAAAATAAATTATAGCTAGTAATCCTGACTTCAGTGGCTGGGAAGACATTGGGAGTTCATTATTAAGAGCCAGGTTTTGGGGCTCAGCTTGTTTTTTTTTAAAGCAGAAATGTTGCCCGATGAAACTGTTGAACATTATTGAGGAAATAACAGGCAGGATAGACAAAGGAGAGTCAATGGATGTTGTTTACATGGATTTTCAGATATGTTCTTATTCAGTTAGTTTCCAGGGAGAAATCAGGAGAAAGAGATTAAGAGGAATAATAAACCAGCCACAGTGGAATGGTGGAGCAGTGTTGACGGGCCAAATGGCCTAATTCTGCTGCAATGCATGATGGTACAGTCCTCATCATCTACTTGTCAGTTGAAGATATGTCCTGTCCAACTCACTTTTTGAGTTAACACGAAGACATACCCCTCATCCTATCAATCAATAATACACCCCACCCCTCATTCGTGACAAACCCCAGACTCTTCTCTTCCCCTTCTCAATCAATCCTGGGTCCTGTACCTTCCTATCATTACAATGTATAAATCCCACCCCTTCTGATGCACCTGCCTGCTGCTTACCAAATCCAGCCCACTCCCACCCTGTTGATAATATTCCCAAATCCTCCAAAACCAGTCAATTATCATTAATACCCTCATCCTTCTCCACCTGACTTCATCTACAACCCACCATTTCATGCTACTTATCTATCTTTTACCAGTACCACCCACTTTTCACCTCCTCATCAAACATTCCCACCTCCCTGCCCATCCATCCCCACCCCTCACACCCAGAACCTTCAACCTTACAGAGTGACTGCAGAGGAAGAGATGTGGTATGACAAGCAACTTGTTGAATCAGTTTATTACTTGCATCAGCATCACAGGCACACAGCATCAGAAATGCAGCATTCACAAGTAAATATAACAAATTATCGACCACAGTGCAGTGCAGGAACAGGCTACTCAGCCCATGATGTTGTGATGAAATTATTAACTGCCTTCTACTTGCACAACGTCCACATAAAATAGTTTACTATTGCTACATATAACGCACAGACTGCAGACCTTAGGCCAGAGACCATAGACCTCAGTGCACAGTCCACAGAGCATAAACCACAGACTGTTGAGCAAAGACCGTAGTGAAACTCAATGATTTGCATGCCACCCATACTGATTATTTCAACATGCATTAAGGTGCAAGGGCCATAACAATTGTGAGGTCCTCCATCTTACCATAAGTGTTTTATAATGGAGTAGCAGTTGTCTTGAGCCTGGTATATGCATTTTCAGGATTTTTATCTTCCACTTGAAGATGGGGGGGGAGAAGAGAGAATGACATGCCTTGACCCGTACTGGGAGGGCTGGACAAGATAAGAAGGAATGCAGGATGCTGTCAGGCAGGTCCAGCTCAAATTTTAAGAGGTGAAGTTGGGTCCCCTCACTCACTTCCACCCCTGTCCCTAACAAGTTTCCACTCCCCCCACCCCCCGCACCAAGACATCTACCTCTGTGAGTCACACAACTGCCACACCCTGGCATCAAGCAGTGAGGTGAAGTCCAGGACAGACTTTTCTGGGGTGAGCCCAGACAGACAGGATCATAGCACAGCCTCTCTCCGTCTGCACCTTTAATTCATTGCCGAAGACCAGCCAACTTCAGAAATTACTGTATCCTGCAGGAACCAAACGCATCTCTTGATAGACTGGCAACTGCCTGCCAGATAACAGAGGGAAGGTGAGAGAACCAATGGGAGGAGTAGGTGGGGGCTTACAGGGGAGTGTCAGAGGGCTGGGAGGGTGAGGCTCAATGATATGGCGAGGCGAGTTTATAGCAAATTACCCCAGGAGGTGGATGAGTATACATGGGGATTGCAGGATAATTTTTTTTTGTAATATAATTTTTATTGAATTTTCAAAATGAATACATGAAAAAATAGAATCTACCCCCCCCCATATATAGTCCTACCTAAAAAGAAAGAAAGAAAAAAGAAAGAAAGAAAGAAAAGAACCGCCTGGGTATTGGAAGGTTTCCACATGCTCCATGGGATTCAAAATAAATTTGGTATAATTATTCGTTTCTTTCCCCAAGTGACCAAAGTCTTTATCGGAGCACTTAAATATGCCATCCTATCTTTTGTAAATAAGGGCGCCAAATATTCAAAAATGTTACATATTTGTCTCTTAAATTATAAGTAATTTTTTCGAGTGGAATAGAACTAGCCATTTCATTATTCCAACGATCCATACTTAAAGACGAATCAGATTTCCAAGTAACTGCTATAGTCTTCTTAGCTACTGCCAATGCAGTTTTTATAAATTCTTTCTGATACTTATTCAATTTAAGTTTCAGTTTTATCCCTTCAATATCACCTAACAGAAATAATACAGGGTTATGTGGAAGCTGAGTTCCAGTAATTTGTTCCAATAAGATTCTTAAATTTATCCAAAAGGGTTGAATTTTAAAACAAGACCAAATAGAATGTAAAAAAGTACCAATTTCTTGATTACACCGAAAACATTTATCAGATAGATTTGAATTTAATCTATTTATTTTTTGCAGTGTAATATATAATTGGTGTAAAAAATTATATTGTACTAATCTAAGTCGAACATTTATTGTATTTGTCATACTGTCAAGACAAAGTCTTGACCAATTTGTTTCATCAATATTAATATTCAGATCTGTTTCCCATTTTTGCTTTGACTTATGGGTTCCTTGTTTAATTGTCTGTTCTTGAATCAAATTATACATACAAGAAATAAATTTTTTAATTTTCCCTTTTTGTATTGGCAAAAACATTGTTTGACCCAGCTTACCTTTTAAGTAAGCCCTTAATTGAAAGTAACAAAAGAAAGTATTATTAGATATTTTATATTTATCCTTTAATTGTTCAAATGACATCAATATACCTCGTTCAAAACAATCTCCTATAAATTTAATCCCTTTTTGGTACCAATTATATAAAAGTTGATTGTCCATTGTAAAAGGAATAAGTCTGTTTTGGAACAAAGGTCTCCTTGCTAATAGAGATTTCTGTGTTTCATTATCAACATTTATCTTATTCCATAGATCAATCAAATGTGTTAATATAGGAGATTCTTTCTTTTCCCGTATCCATTTAGATTCCCATTTATATATAAAATCTTCAGGTCTATTTTCTCCTATCTTGTCTAGTTCTATTTTAATCCATGCTGGTTTTCGATCATCGAAGAAAGATGCAATAAATCTAAGTTGATTTGCTTTATAATAGTTTTTAAAGTTTGGAAGTTGTAACCCTCCTAACCCAAATTTACATGTCAATTTTTCCAATGATATTCTTGACATTTTACCTTTCCAAAGAAATTTTCTCACACATTTATTTAACTCTTGAAAAAATTTCTGTGGCAATTGTATTGGCAATGTTTGAAACAAATACTGTAATCTAGGAAATATATTCATTTTTACAACATTGACTCTACCTACTAAGGTTATTGGTAATATCATCCATTTGTCAAGATCTTCTTGAATTTTTTTCAATAGTGGTAAATAATTAAATTTATATAAATTCTTTACATCATTATCAAGTCTTATACCTAGATACTTTATACCATTTACCGGCCATCTAAATTGGGTTACTAATCGACATTGACTATAGTCTCCTTTAGTAAGAGGTAAAATTTCACTTTTATCCCAATTTATTTTGTAACCTGATACCTTCCCATATTCATCCAATCGAGAAGATAATTTATGTAACGAATGTTGTGGGTTTGTTAAATAGATCAAAACATCATTGGCAAAAAGATTAATTTTATATTCCTCCTGATTAACTCTAAAACCCATAATATCTGGATCAATTCTAATTAGTTCTGCTAATGGCTCTATCGCCAATACAAATAAAGCAGGTGATAGTGGACAACCTTGTCTAGTTGACCTTTTTAACTGGAATGGTGTTGAAATTTGAGAGTTTGTCACTACTTTGGCTTTAGGGTTAGAATTTAAAGTTTTAATCCAATCTATAAAAGATGTTCCTAACCCATATTTTTCTAGTACTTTAAATAAAAAATCCCATTCTAATCTATCAAATGCTATTTCAAGACAAGGAAAGGATTCTACAGGCAGCTGCTCGAGCCGCCAAAGATAGAAAAGGGCCATTGATAATTAAAGGGAACAAAGTTTTTTTCTACCCTGATATAAGTTACGAACTTTTGAAGAGAAGGAAGAAATTTAATCCAGTGAAAAAAATCCTATGGGATCATGGTTATCAATTTACACTGCGTTATCCTGCAACCTTGAAGATTTTTTTGCCTGGTGGAGAAAAAAGATTTTTTGATGACTACCAGAAAGCAGAGCAGTTTGTGCGAGATTCTCTGAATATTCACCAGATACAAGAACAAACCCAGGAGAGTGAGATAGATTGAAGATGAAGATTGGGTTAAAGAATGGACTTGTTGGATTTTTGAAGCTGGATGAATGTATAAATATATTATTAATTATACGAGGGGGGTAAGAAAGGTTAAAACTGGAGGAATATTAGTTGGGAATAGTAATACTAATTTTGTCTGTCTACATAATGTTTTTTTTTGTTGCGGGGGAGCTGAAAGAAGCACTGATCGATTGCTACGCTAGTCATGTGTGCAAGCGTGGCTTTTGCCACGACCCGTAAAATGGAGGGGGGTAGTGTTGTGTATCCTTTCATTCACAACATTAGTGGGGGGGGGGGGTATTTTGTTTTTTCTTTTTTTGTTTTTTTTCTATCTTCTTTTTTCTTTCTACCTGGAAGGTTGGGAGGGAGACACATAGCAACATGGTGAAGTTTAAAGAGATTCCCCAAATAACTATGAGAGTTGAGAAGATAAATAATGTTTTAGATTGGAGTAACTTTGTTAAGAATAATGACTAATTTATTGAATTTTTTGAGTTTTAATGTTAACGGGCTTAATGGACCAGTCAAAAGAAAAAGAATCTTAACACATATTTAAAAAATGAAGATAGATTTAGCTTTTTTACAGGAAACGCACCTAACGGAAACAGAACATCAGAAACTAAAGAGAGATTGGGTGGGTAGTGTTGTTGCGGCTTCTTTTATTTCAAAAGCGAGGGGAGTAGCAATTTTGATCAATAAAACGTTACCAATTAGAATACAAAATGTAATAACTGATTCTGCGGGAAGATATGTGATTATACATTGTCAACTTTTTTCTGAACTATGGACTTTTATGAATATTTATGCACCAAACGAAAATGATGCAAAATTCATACAAGCTTTTCTGAATTTGGCGGATGCGCATGAAAAAAATATTAATTGGAGGAGACTTTAATTTTTGCTTAGACCCAGTCTTAGATAGATCAACCAAGGCTGTTATAAAATCGAAGGTAGTAAATTTAACTTTATCATTGATGAAGGATTTAAATCTGATTTTATATGGAGAAGAATCAATCCTAAAGAAAGAGACTATTCGTTCTACTCCCATAGACATAAAACTTTCTCAAGGATAGATTTGTTTCTATTATCAATGCATATTCAACAGAGTGAAAAATATGGAATATAAAGCAAGAATATTATCAGATCATTCCCCTTTATTAATGACAATAATAATGGCTGATAAGGAAGAAGTGGCTTATAGATGGAGATTTAATTCAACATTATTAAAACGTCAAGATTTTTGTGATTTTATGAAAAAACAGATTCAATTTTTTTTGGATACAAATTTTCATTCAGTGGATGATAAATTTATATTATGGGATGCGATGAAAGCATATCTTAGGGGCCAGGTAATAAGTTATACGTCTAAAATTAAGAAAGAATATATGGCAGAACTAGATCAATTGGAAAAAGAGATTACAAAAATAGAAAAAGAATCTCAAAGATATATGTCAGAAGAAAAACGAAGACAACTTGTCAATAAGAAGTTTCAATATAATATGCTTCAGACATATAGAATGGAAAAAGCTATTATAAGAACTAAACAAAGGTATTATGAGTTAGGTGAGAGAGCACATAAAATTCTTGCCTGGCAGTTGAAAACAGAACAAGCTTCCAAAACAATAAATGCAATTAGAACAAGGGCAAATAAAATATCTTATAAACCTCTTGAAATAAATGAAACCTTTAAAAATTTCTATTCTGAATTATATCAATCAGAATCCCAAAATGATGTTAATGAGATAGAAAGGTTTTTATCACAAGTTTCTCTTCCAAAATTGAATTTGGAAGAACAGAAGGGATTAGATATGCCTTTTACATTAAAAGAAGTTGAAGAAGCTTTAGGATCACTCCAAAGTAATAAATCTCCAGGAGAAGATGGTTTTCCACCTGAATTTTATAAAAAATTTAAAGATTTATTTCCTCTTTTTATGGAACTAATACGTCAAGCAGAAAAAAATACATAAACTTCCAGAATCTTTTTCAACAGCGATTGTAATAGTATTGCCAAAAAAAGACAGATCCTATGAAACCTGCAGGATAATTCTTCAGCTAGGCCTGCAGTGAGGGGCAGAGGGTCAGAAGTAAACAGTAAATGATGGCAATGTCTATGTGTCCTCCTCTGTCTCCCGACACTGGCTGTCAGCCACACCGTCCTCTCCCCACTCTGGGAGTGGGCAACAAACACACTGCTCCTCCCCCTCTGGAACTGGGCATTGTTCATGCAGTCCTCTCCGATAAGATTGTGGTATTTTTCATGTGTATTAGGTTCATGTGATTAAAACCATCACACACTTTCTGGGTCAGACTCAGAGTGAAGCTCCTCTGTTCCTGTCTCACTGCAGATGACGTGAAAAGGCGAAATTTGAGACGGGAAGAGAAGGCTTGTACTGTCTCTGCATTCAACACCTTGAGGCAACTTCTGTGTTATTGGACATGTTGTTTGTCAGTGAGTTCTCCATCGACTAAACCCCGTGGGAAATAAGAGCGGGAGGAAAATTCTAACCCAGTGTCTGAGTAAAAGGGGACTATCCACAAAGAAACGTTCCGAGAGCTTAGGTTGTTTTCTCTGGAGAGAAAAAGGCTGAGAGAACAACAGAAATTTGTAAGATTATGAAAGCCGGAGATAAATTAGATTGCTGGAATATCTTCCCTTGTGCTGGAATTGTATAATACTGTATATCATGCATTTGATGTATTGAAAGAAGTAAATTCACAGAAGATGTGCAGGGCATGTTTCCAACACGTGAAGTGGTGTGTGCCTGCAATGCAGTCAGGGATGGTGATAGGTGGTTCAAAGGCTCCTAGCTGTGCACATGAATCTGCAGAGAATGGAGATTCAGTTAGGCATTCAGTTACTTGTTTAATTTGTTCAACACAATATAGTGGGCCAAAGGTCCTGTTCCTGTACAATATTCCCCAAAGGAGAAATTAGCATTTAATTATCCCAAGATTCAACACATCCTGAGGCAGGAAATTTTGCTCCACCCTCCTACAACCAATGGGCAGCAACTTATTAAAACCAAACTGTCTTTACTGCTCTTGATACTGCCTTTATATATTTTCATTGTTTGTTTTAACTTCTGTTGAGAGACTTGGGACAATGCCAGTTCTCCAATTGATGGCACATCCCTGCTTCTGAGTACATCATGCCCGGTTCTAGACCTCATTTCCTTGACTCAGACCACACCAGGACAACTGTCCAGCACAAAGTAATGTTTCAGGAAATTCACAATCTCTTTCCAGTGTTCCCAGTCATGTTGCAGCTGTGATGGTCCATCTACAATTCTGATGGACGAGCAGCAAGAGAAGGAATCTTATAGTGGGAACCCAGACAAGCCTTTGTCTCCTGATTGAAAATTCAGATTGAATCTTATACAGCAGGATTGTCAATCATGGATTAAATCCGGAAAGGAGCACAGTTGTGCACAGTGCAATTATTCCAGAGCTTTGAAATTTCTTTCCACAGGGTTCCCAGTCCTGTTGCAGGGGCAGCAGCCCATCAACACTAAACGTGCAGTCCGGCAAGGAATCATATAGAAACATAGAACATAGGTGCAGGAGTAGGCCATTCAGCCCTTCGAGCCTGCACCGCCATTTATTATGATCATGGCTGATCATCCAACTCAGAACCCTGCACCAGCCTTCCCTCCATACCCTCTGATCCCCGTAGCCACAAGGGCCATATCTGACTCCCTCTTAAATATAGCCAATATAGCCAATGAACTGGCCTCAACTGTTTCCTGTGGCAGAGAATTCCACAGATTCACCACTCTCTGTGTGAAGAAGTTTTTCCTAATCTCGGTCCTAAAAGGCTTCCCCTTTATCCTCAAACTGTGACCCCTCGTTCTGGACTTCCCCAACATCGGGAACAATCTTCCTGCATCTAGCCTGTCTAATCCCTTTAGGATTTTATACGTTTCAATTAGATCCCCCCTCAATCTTCTAAATTCCAACGAGTACAAGCCCAGTTCATCCAGTCTTTCTTCATATCAAAGTCCTGCCATCCCAGGAATCAATCTGGTGAACCTTCTTTGTACTCCCTCTATGGCAAGGATGTCTTTTTTCAGATTAGGGGACCAAAACTGCACACAATACTCCAGGTGTGGTCTCACCAAGGCCTTGTACAACTGCAGTAGTACCTCCCTGCTCCTGTACTCAAATCCTCTCGCTATAAATGCCAGCATATCATTCGCCTTTTTCACCGCCTGCTGTACCTGCATGCCCACTTTCAATGACTGGTGTATAATGACACCCAGGTCTCGTTGCACCTCCCCTTATCCTAATCGGCCACCATTCAGATAATAATCTGTTTTCCTATTTTTGCCACCAAAGTGGATAACTTCACATTTATCCACATTAAATTGCATCTGCCATGAATTTGCCCACTCACCCAACCTATCCAAGTCACCCTGCATCCTCCTCACAGCTAACACTGCCGCCCAGCTTCGTGTCATCCGCAAACTTGGAGATGCTGCATTTAATTCCCTCATCCAAGTCATTAATATATATTGTAAACAACTGGGGTCCCAGCACTGAGCCTTGCAGTACCCCACTAGTCACTGCCTGCCATTCTGAAAAGGTCCCGTTTATTCCCACTCTTTGCTTCCTGTCTGCGAACCAACTCTCCACCCACACCAATACCTTACCCCCAATACCGTGTGCTTTAAGTTTGCACACTAATCTCCTGTGTGGGACCTTGTCAAAAGCCTTTTGAAAATCCAAATATACCACATCCACTGGTTCTCCCCTATCCACTCTACTAGTTACATCCTCAAAAAATTCTATGAGATTCGTCAGACATGATTTTCCTTTCACAAATCCATGCTGACTTTGTACGATCATTTCACCGCTTTCCAAATGTACTGTTATCACATCTTTGGTAACTGACTCCAGCAGTTTCCCCACCACCGACGTTAGGCTAACCGGTCTATAATTCCCTGGTTTCTCTCTCCCTCCTTTTTTAAAAAGTGGGGTTACATTAGCCACCCTCCAATCCTCAGGAACTAGTCCAGAATCTAAAGAGTTTTGGAAAATTATCACTAATGCATCCACTATTTCTTGGGCTACTTCCTTAAGCACTCTGGGATGCAGACCATCTGGCCCTGGGGATTTATCTGCCTTTAATCCCTTCAATTTACCCAACACCACTTCCCTACTAACATGTATTTCGCTCAGTTCCTCCATCTCACTGGACCCTCTGTCCCCTACTATTTCTGGAAGATTATTTATGTCCTCCTTAGTGAAGACAGAACCAAAGTAATTATTCAATTGGTCTGCCATGTCCTTGCTCCCCATAATCAATTCACCTGTTTCTGTCTGTAGGGGACCTACATTTGTCTTATTTGTACATACGTAATAGGAACCAAGACAAGCCTTTGTTCCCTGCTGGATGCCCCTGGAACATTAGTGGGACTGTCAAACATGGCTTAAATCTGGAAACAGCTGTTTCAGACTCACACTGGGAGAACTGTCTGTCATTCCCATCTCCATATCCTCTGGGTCAGACCCACACGGAGCACCACACACAGTTCCTGCCTCCATAATCCCCAGTCAGCACTCCAGGAGCACTGTGCAGTTCCTGTTATGCCATCTCTGCATGATTCACACCATGAGCACTGTGCACAGTTCCCTCCTCCCCGTGCCCAGGTTAGGATCACTGGGAGCACGGTGCATGTGTGGGAAATTGAAAAACTTATTTTTTAAACATTCTGATCTCCTTCCACTCACCAGAATATGATTCACTGCTTGCTGAAGATGCCTTGCCAATTTCTGTCACCCCTCGCCTGCCATTGACAGAATCCACAACACGGGATTCTGCTCTGATTGTGCAAGTCATTCCCTTTGGGGCATTACTAGGCAGAAATCTCTGAACCTGCATAGGTATTCAGTGAAAATGGAAAAACTCATCAACCTAGAATATCAGTCACGTGCAGTGAGGATTAGGCAGTGGGATTGTTGAATATGGGTTAAATCTGGAAAGGGCTGGATGAGACCCATACTGGAAACACCATGCCCTTTTCTGTCTCCCTATCACAAGCTCAGACCCACAGAGGGAGTACCATGCACAGTTCCCATCTCCATATCCCATGGGTTAGAACTACACCATAGCCTCCTGTCAATATGGGAATTCTGGAAGATTTCTTGTTCTTTGGACATCCTAACCCCTCTCCCATTCCCAGTATATGAGCCACCACGTGCCTATGTAGCACCGCCAATCTCTGTCTCACCTTGCCTCAACTCGAGAGTGTCCCTGGCATGGCATCATCCTGTGACTGTGCTCACTGCAACCTCTGGGCTGTCATTGGCCAGTTGTTTTGTTCATGGGTGCGTCCACATCCTGTTGCAGGAGAATAGTGGTGTTAATGATGAATCTGAGTTGTATACTGCATACATTCTTTGACAATAAATGTACCTTGAACCTTAATGCAGTCAGGTACAGTTGGTAAGGACAACATTGGTGCTGACAGTCCTAGTTTCCAAACGCTGTCACCCTCGTCCTAGCCCTTACCACGATGGTCAATGGCCACTCTCCCACATCCCGTAGGAGAACCACCATCTTACAACCTCTGCAGTCAGCTCTCAGGTCTACACCAGCCATGAACGGTCACGGCAACTGGCCAATGGAGAGGTCTGCTGTGCAATCACTTTCCACAAGGTTCCCTGTCCTGCTGCAATTGTGACAGGTGATCTACCATCCCAGAGGTGAAGCAGCAGGGGAATGAATCACCTGGATTTTCAGAGTTGGAAATCACGTCTGCGGTGCCGACACCACCTTCCTGTCGTCTTGCAAACGGCCGCTGCAGATGCCTGCTCATCCCCATCTGGGCCCAGGACATGGTTCATCCTCGGCACCTCCGTCCAGTGGAAGAGAAAGCCAAGTATGATGTGGCAAGGGGCAGGGCAAAACCCAGGCCTGATGGAGAAGAATGCTCCAGCAGGGATGTAATTAAAGATCTCGGTCACTCACCCATTTCCCTCCACTGCCCCCCGAAAGGTTCTGAGTGTCAGGTGCAGAGCCTGAACCAACAGCTGACAGGACAGGTTTCTTCTTCCACCCCAGTCCCAGACAGCCAGTTGGTCTGGATGTCCCGCACTGATCTAGAGCGCTGGGCCAACTCCTACTTTACCAGAGAAGTGCAGGCATCGAGGAAGCTGCTGAGGGAGCGCCAGCCCAAGGCCACAATGTCCAGAGGGTCCCATGGGTCCAGGTCAAGAGGGATTGGTTCTTCAGAAGGAAGAGGGGTGTTGTTTAGGTCTGATGTGGAACGAGGAGTGAGGGGTCAGGTTCCAGGATTGGACCAAGTCCACGGGCACAGCTTAGTTCCAGACTCCTTCAAAGTGTCCTCCGATACTGAGTGACTCTGTATGTGTTTTTAGAGGAAGGAGAGAGGAAAGGGAGAAGGGAATGAGATCTTCTGTATTAAACAATAATGTCTGAGAGACTGGTGGGTTTGTGACATGTCTGTACCACCATCCCTCCACCCTGTCCCATCCTCAACGAGCCCCTCACCACCAATCCACCTCCCCCATGTACCCTCCCTCCCCATAACCAATTCCCCCACCCTCAAACTATCCCATCTTCACTGTGACCCCTGCTCCCTCCCTCCCCACCCCCATGTCCCTCATTCCCCCACCCTACCCCATCCCTCCTCCCTCTTCACCTCAGGAGTGATCATTCCCTGGTCCTCTCCCCCCGCTATCTCCCAGATAACGCTGCCCCCGGCTTCCCCTTCGCACAGGGAAGCAGCGGCCCGAGATCGAGGAGGCGTGGCTTTGCAATGAAAGAAAATGTGTGTCGAATAACAGAGTCAGGCCCCTACCTGGTGCCCGGGGAGCGGTGTTGAGCTGTCGGGCGCGGCGGGCCGACAAGGTGCCGACGGACGGAGACGGAGACGGGAACCCGGGGCAGCCGAGCAGCCGTTTCTGTGGAGGTCATCGGGCGCGAGAGGAGCCTTTCGGCGGGATTGAGATATCGCGAGAGTGAGCGCGAGATTTAAACAAACGAGCAGGGCCTTCGCAAAGAGCAGCGTGAAATGGTGATGATGGTGCATTGTGGGAGAGAGGTAGGAATATAAATTATATAGTTAGGGAAATGCAAGCAGCTATTAATGAAGTAGTGAAATGGGGACATGAGTGGGGACTGAAATTTTCCATTGCGAAAACTTGAGCTGTTTATTTTGTGTTCTAAAAGGAACATTGCCCCCACAATTGATCTCAATTTACATGTTAAATCAGGGTTCCAGTCAGTGATGAAGTGTCTCGGTATGTGGATGCACATAAGGATAATTTGGAAGTTCGATGTCAATAACAATCTGCAGATGCGTAAATAATATCCTTAATGTGCTCAAGTCGCTGATTTGGGTCTGATGAGGGTGCGAGTGGGAGGCCACTTAAATGTATTTTGCTTTAATCAAATCTGTCTTTGATTATGGATGTATTGCTTCTGGGTCAGCCTCACCAGCGGTCTTAAAGCCCGTTAGATGAAGTTCAAATTCAATCATTGAGATTATGTTATGGTGCTATTAAATCATCCCCAATTTCAGCATTACTAGTGGAAATGGATTAAGTACCTTTACATCTACACAGGTTACAGTTAGCGATGGTTTATTGGGTTAATGTAAGAGGACATAAAGTCGGTTCTAAAATATTGCCAACATCAGGAGTGTTGAGACTACTGTATTCGCAAGGTCTTCAGTTTTGGATGGATGGAAAATGAATGGGCAGAAAATCTTGGGTTCTTTGATGTGAAATATGGTCCCAGTGTACCCCTTTCTGTCACTACTCCAAAGTTGGTGGTGGTGTGGATAGTGTCGAGAGCTGTCAGAGGTTACAGGGGGACATTGGTAGAATGCAAAACTGGGCTGAAAAGTGGCAAATGGAGTTCAACCCAGATAAGTGTGATGTGGTTCATTTTGCTAAGTCAAATATCATGGCAGAGTGTAGTATGAATAGTAAGACACTTGGCAGTGTGGAGAATCAGAGGGATCTTGGGGTCCAAGTCCATAGGACACTCAAAGCTGCTGGGCAGGTTGAATCTGTGGTTAAGAAGGCATACGATGCATTGGCTTTCATCAACCGTGGGACTGAGTTTCGAAGTCGAGAGGTAATGTTACAGCTATATAGGACCCTGGTCAGACCCCACTTGGAGCACTGTGCTCAGTTCGGGTCACCTCACTGCAGGAAGGATGTGGAAACTATAGCAAGGGTGCAGAGGAGATTTACAAGGATGTTGCCTGGATTGGGGAGCATGCCTTACAAGGATAGTTTGAGTGAACTTGGCCTTTTCTCCTTGGAGTGACAGAGGATGAGAGGTGACCTGACAGAGGTGTACAAGATGACGAGAGACATTGATCATGTGGATAGTCAGAGGCTTTTTCCCAGGGCTGAAATGGCTATCATGATAGGGCACAGTTTTAAGGTGCTTGGAAGTAGGTACAGAGGATATGCCAGGGGGAAGTTCTTTACTCAGAGATTGGTGTGTGCATGGAATGGGCTGCTGGTGATGGGGGTGGAGGCGAATACGACAGGGTCTTTGAAGAGACTCCTGGACAGGTACATGGAGCTCAGAAAAACAGAGGACTATTGGTTACCCAAGGTAATTTCTGAAGTAAGTACATGTTCTGCTCAGCATTGTGGGCCAAAGAGCCTGGATTGTGTTGTTTCTCTGTTTCTAATTAAAAATTCCATTTGATCACTGTGGTAACAAAGTTGGGGTAAGGAAAAGGATGGCATTGGTATAAAAATCAGAGGATGGGGAGAGGTCAACTAGGAGATGGTTATAAAAGGAAGGAAGAAGTTATACTTCCACGTTTACATATTGGACGTAATCGGTTGGATAATTCCTTGTTCAGAATTACTGTGCATGATGCAGGCATTTGTAGGGAGTGCACTTGTCAACAAACAGTGCCACATAGACTGTTTCAATGCAGTTCCTATGAGGTGCAAAGGAAATGTCAATTGCTAAATTGAGATCTTTAGGACAGACACAGTTAATGTGGAAAGTTGGTTAGGATTTACTGCCACCGTAATGCATAGAAGTGAAGATCTGACTTTCTGAAAAGCAATAGACTTTTTGATAGTACTTGATTTTTATCTTGGAGGGGAATTGAAGTGCATTAAACATGACTCGAAGTAGAAGAAGAAACTTAACCGTGGTCTTCAAATATCGTGGTTTATCAGGTACTTGACAAAGGTCTTTCAAAAGAAGTCAAGTTTCAGCTGAGTGGTCATCGTATGCGTGGATAGGGTTAGAGTGGGGAGCTGGAGGCTTTGGCAAGAAGAGGTGGAGGCTAAGGTGAGTTTCTGGTGAATTGCTTTCATTCCTTGTCTGTTCGGCCTGGCCAGAGTAGTGAGAATGGATCCAGGGTCAGTGGTGTGTTCTTCATGCCAGATTTGGGAGTTCTGTGAGACCTCCAGTGCACTTTATAATTGCATCAGTGTAAAGTTCATCCAGATGCACCCCCTTAGAGACCGTGTTGGGGAACTGGAGCTGCAACTGGATGACCTTCGGTTGATATGGGAGAATGAGGAGATGATAGATGAGAGGTTCAGAGAGGCAGTCACCCTTAAGTTGCAGGAGGCAGGTGAATGCCAAGAGACGGATCGAGTAGACAGACAGAACAGAGAATACCCATGGCTGTTCCCCTCAATAACAGGTATATCACTTTGGATATTGCTGAAAATCTGTCTGAACCACCACCCCTGGCAGTGCATTCCACCACTTACCAGTCCTGTAAAACACTGGTCCCCAACCACTGCGCCACGGACCGGTATCAGGTGGCGAGGAAACGATATGATTTGGTGATATGAGTCAGCTGCACCTTTCCTCATTCCCTGTCACGCACTGTTGAACTTGAACACCCCCCTCCCCCCTTGTCAGCTGGTCTGCAAGAATATTGTCAATTTTTTTAAATTTCAAAATA